>NW_027186540.1:5703915-5711914 GCF_028583685.1 Petaurus breviceps papuanus | reverse complement strand
TCAGCATATTTGTAATCTCTATAGGCATTGTGAATATGGCATTGCTGATACAGTCACCAAGATGCAATATAATTTTCCAGGTTTCACACGACTAAAATGTATCCAAAGCAGGATATGTATTTATAGCTTCCTCGTTACTAAACCAGTGAGTGAATGAGTGAATGATGAATGAATGAATGAAAAAAGCATTTATTAAGTGCTTACTATGCACCAGACACTGTGATAAGCACTGAGGATACAAATTCTCTCCATAGCATGAAGAGTGAATTGGAGAGGGCAGGGAATGGATACAGGAAGACCTGGAAGCCATTCTAATAGTGCACAAGGGTAGAAATGAAAGCCTATATTAGAATAGTGATAGTGGAAGATGAGAAGAAGGGACGAATCCAAAAGCAGTTACAGAAATGGAATCAATGGGACTTGGTAACTCATTGAATATAAGAGGGGAAGGAGAAACAAGAATCAAAGATGGCCAGAGGAGATGGTGTCTGGTCTTCCAGGTTGAGTTTATAATGTCCCCACTAAGGTACCACTAATTTGAGGTACTGCTGAGTGATGAGAAGTTTTCTGTAAAAGGAGGAAGCCCTAAAAAGTCATAAATCATAAGTAATAGGTATCCAATCATGGCTCCAAAAGATGCATGCATGAAACACACTTCTCACTTCCTGAAAAAGAGGTGATGTAGTGTAGGGGCAAAATGAGACATAGAGTTTCCTCCATAACTAATAAAACACAAATTTGTTTTGTTTGACTAATGTGTCATGAGTGAGGACTTTTATTTGGGGGTCCTAAGAAGAGTTATGAGAGAAAGTGACAGAGTGGTGATAGTGATGCAAAATAGAAAAGAGTGTAATATCATAGATTTAGAGCTAAAAGGGAACTAATGCCCTCATTTTATAAATAAGGAAACCAAGTGCCCAGAGATGTTAAGTCCAGGGTCACATGGCTAGCATCTGAGTCAGAATTTGAACCCAGGTCCCCCTGACTCCATGTACAGTAAGTGTTCTCTCCACTACATCATGTTACCTCTCAGAAAAAAAGCATCTTTGAAACATTTGTAGTATACACAGAAGAAAACAGAAGGAAATCCAGAAGGGCACACAGACAAAAAGGAGAATGTTGGTACTACTGTGTTGACTGTAATATAGATACATATTTTTTAAACAAGCTGTTATGTAACAAATGCACAGTTTCATATGCAATCCTCTTTTCTGGGTTTTTAAAGTGGAAATGTTTATTTTTGGTGATGATCTTCTAGTCTATAATATTTTTAGTCACAGAGTCTGATTATAGCCATCAAGTATAGAGGCTGTCAGATAGGAACTTGGGCACCAGTAGCCTTAGCAGTATGGCTGATCAACTGATAAATGAGCAGATTGAAGAATTCAAAGAAACATTTTCACTATTTGACAAGAATGGAGATGGTCTTATCATAGTATAGGGACTGTAATAAGGTCACTTGGGCAGAACCCTGTAGAAGCTGAATTACAGGAGTAATGAAGTAGATTCAAATGGTAATGGGACAATTGACTTTCCAGAATTTCTGATGACAGTGATGGTGGTGGTGATGGTAGTGGTGGTGGCAGCAGCAAGAAAAATGAAAGACACAAACAGTGAAGAAAAATTTAGAGAAGCATTCCATGTATTCAAAAAGGATGGCAGTGGTTATATTAGTGTATTTTGACATGTAATGTTAACAGATGATAAGTTAAGTTAACAGATGATAAAGAGGTTGATTAAATGATCAGGAAAGGAGATATTGATTATAATGGTCCAAAAAACCATAAAGAGTTTGTAAAAATGATGATAGCAAAGTGAAGACTTTGTATAGAATGTGTTAAGTGTCTTATACAAATTATTTCTTTGTAACTTATCTGTAAATGGTCCCTCCTCCTCCCACTCCCACCATCCCTAGCATCAAAAGCATACGCAAGCATAGGCATTAGGACTTTGTTCCTCCATGTTTTTCTTCCTTTTATCTTACTGTCATCACTCTGAAACTTTGCTTTGGAGAATTGATCTGGTAACATATTGCAGGTGGCATTCTCTGAATATATCTAAGCCTTTCTGCATATCTAAACATAGATGGAACTGATCAAATGAGGGAACATCTAGATTATGTCTTTTAAAAACAGAAGTCATTTTCTTTAGGAGCTAGCTGTCAGCACGTTGTTGTTGAAGTGTGGAGTTGTAAATCTGTGCACACTAGGGACAGGCAACAATAGGTACTTAAAGTTGTACCATTGCAAAACAGGCACATTATCCAGATACTTATACTCTCATCCTAGAAAACCATACTCATGCCAGAAAAAAAATATATTCTTTTGTTACTTGCTTTTTATTTTAAAAATTTTTTTTAACTTTGTTTAGTCATTCAATGAAAAAAAGAAATCTGCTCATGGTATAATCTGCCTCAAATCTATTCTGTTGCATATTTGTTTTCCAATTTTAAAAATACAGTAAAAAAAAATAATGATATCATAGAGATTTATGTTTCAGGAATGGGCTGGATTCAGGAACCTCAGAGGTCCCTTCCAGCTCTGAATGTCTGTAATGCAACATTACAAACATGAAAGAAAAGGCAAAAGAGTGAGGTCAGAAGGACGAGCAGGTCTTAGGGCTTTTTCTTTTTCCTTGCACCAATGCCCTGTCGTATCCAAATGGTTACCAAGTCCTTCTGATTCTACCTCCGCAATCCATCTCTTCTCTCCACTCAGATGGCTGCCACCCTAGTTCAGGCCTCATTTCTTGCCCAGACTATCACAATACCCTCTTAATTAGTTTGCCTGCTTAGGGCCACTCATGACAATTGGAATTAGGGTTCCTTGAGTTCAAGGAGTTTGGAAATGAGGGAGAAAATAATAAATTTCTCCAACCTGTTTCAATTCCTTCGTTTTGTGGCAAATGCTTCTCCAAATGATTGTTCATAACTCAGTAACCCTGGTTCCACATTAGAGAAAGAAATAAGAAGCCCTCACAAAAGACTTATGAATACACAGGAAATTTATTAAAGTATATTCTTTACAGCCAGCTGGGGCCTCTAAAGGCATGGAGATGGCAAGGGGTTGCTACAAATTCTCCAAATAAATCCACATCCAAATTAGGTAATGATATGGCATCTCCAAAGATGGCTTCTGTTTTCCCTTTTGCATAGAAGTTCCATCTCTGATAGTGAATGGTGGGGCAAGGTGTTATCTCCTACCTCTATTTACAGATGTATGCTTTGGATCTTTGAAGTAATTTGTTGAAGGAGATAAAAGTTCTAGGCGGTAATTAACACATTTCCTCAAAGTTAGGTAACAAGAATCTGGAGGGGCTCATCTGTGATGCCAGGTGTGTTGGGGATGTTTTAGTCTGCCTGACAGAAGTCTCTCCCTATTATAGTCCATCTTCCATTTAATTGTCAATGTTCTTTCTAAAGTGCTTGTGAAACCTGAGCAGTCTACTAGCACCATGGCAGGAAACCGAACCACTTCCATGTGAATTGTCTTAGAAAGATGATGAAGATTACCTGGCATGATAAGGTACCAGACACTGAGGTCTCTTCTCGAGCTGAACTGACAAGTATTCAAACTCTGCTGCAGAGAGCGCAACTCTGAAGGGCTGGACGTTTTGTTTGAATGGTAAATATGCACTCATTTAAAAGACCATTTTATGGAGAATTCACACAAGGCATGTGCTTACATGGTGATTAGAAGAAGGACACTCTCAAGGTCCCTTTGAAGAACTTTGGACTTGATTGTGAGACGTGGGAGATGCTGGCACAGGACCAACTAGCATGGCATGCTGCATCAAAGAAGGCGCTGTGCTCTATGAACAAAGCAGAATTGCTTTAGCTTAAAAGAAAGCTGAGACAGATTTAGACATCTCCACTCCAAATGCTCACGTGGACTATTTGTGCCCAACCTGTGGTAGAGTCTTCTGAGCTCCTAATGGTCTGGTCAGCCACAGTCTGACACAATGTACCTTGACCCCAGTATAGTGATGTCATTTTGGTTCTCTTAGAGAATTAAGGACAACCACCACCACTCTTCTAAAATGCAGGTCTGACTATGCCAACTCCCCTCTCTCCCCCAATAATCCTCAGTGCCTCCCTGTTTCTTTTAGGATCAAATAAACTCCTCTGTTCGGTGCTCAGAGACCTTTGTATCCTGCTTCTCCTACATTTCCAGTCTTCCTATACTTTATAACCCACCACCTCAGCACCCCCTGTGATACAGGGACACAGGCTTCCTTACTGTTGCTCTCACAAGATGCTCTATCTCCTGATTCTGGGCATTTTCATTGGCTGCTTCCCCTGCATGAAATACCCTCCCTCTTCATCTCCAGCTCCTGGTTTCCCTGACTTCTTTCAAGTCCCAGCTAAAATCTTCCCCAGGAAGCCTTTCCTAATTCCCCTTGATTCTAACACCTTCCCTCTATTAATTAGCACCAGTTTATCCTGTATCTAGCTCCTTTGTACAGTTGTTTGCATATTGTCTCCCTCAACAGACTATGAGCTACTTGAGATTAGGGACTGTCTTTTACCTTTTCTTTGTATCCCTAGCAATTAACACCGTGCCTGGCACATAGTAGTTGCTTTTTGACTGACACAGGTAGTGTCTGAAGTGGAACTTGATCTCATTTCTTGACTCCAAGTCCACTGTGTCATCCTGCCTTCGTTGTGCTACCATTCAAGTATATCTCTCTTGTCTTCAGAGTTATATTCTAAATTCCTTCATGACGAAGACCATGTCTACCATTTCCTTTGTATCATCCCATAGATCCCAATATAATAGTTGACATGTAATGCACCCTCC
Organism: Petaurus breviceps papuanus; assembly: GCF_028583685.1. Lineage (NCBI taxonomy): Eukaryota > Metazoa > Chordata > Mammalia > Diprotodontia > Petauridae > Petaurus > Petaurus breviceps. The sequence goes on along the minus strand of NW_027186540.1, from coordinate 5,707,115 downwards.
ATCAATTTCTGACTAACTGAAGATTTGGAAGGCTATAGACTTCATACACAATGACTGGTCTAACCATGAGATGCAAGATGCTTTCTAACTGGGGAGAGGTTCAGACCACCCAAGATGGCGTCACACACATGGAACATGCTAGAGGACTAGTGGGTATACCCCAAATCACCATTATACAGCTGCAGGTCAAGAAAACAAACAGACTCTGAACTAGTGAGTCAGCAAAGTCCTGATCAAACAAGGAGAATCCCAGTAACATGCATCTTTATAGCAAGTAAATGCAGCTATTGGGATTTTCTCCATAAAATCAAGTCATACAGCACAGGTATCTGAGGTATGCAAATATTCTCAGCAAAAGCTTCAGCTTCCAATTCCTTGTCACTCAGATAATATGTTCATCTAACCTATTTACAGGACTCTGGAGATTACTGCTTTACTTTGGGGGGAAAAATCATTCTACAGCTTAACAGGAAAAGGATATCCTCTCCGTAACTTGAAAGGAAACTGGAGACAGTGCTTTATAAAAAATGTATTAGTTGCAAGACGAGAAGAAACCCATCTGAGGTATAAGTGCATTTGACACATAAGTTCAGAAGAAAATGCTGTCTGAGCTTTGAGGATTTGGCAGAGACAGGGTTGGGAGGGGGATGGAGAAAAGGTAAAGGAGAATACTTAAGAAAAATAAAATAAAATAAAAACGATCTGTGGGTAGAGGTGTAACAAAGCAGAACTCAGAATATAATTGATTGTTTTCATGTTGGAATTTTAGTTGTTTTTGCCCACATTTCCATGTGCACTTACTTATATGAGCAGCTTTTACTAATTATGTGTGTACACATTTTATACACACACACACACACACACATTCAAAGACTCAGATACAGAAGGAACAGCAGAGGTCTGATATGTACCTGAGTGAGGGTCTTCCCTATACCATCTCTGACAATTGGTCATCTAATATTTGCTCAAAGACTTCCAGAGCTTTGGAACTCACTAGCTCCTAAAACAGTCCATTCCACTTTTTGTTGACTTTAGTTGTTGGGAAATTTGTCCTTAAACTGAGACAAATTTACCTCTCTACAGTTTCCACCCATTGCTCGTGGTTCTACCCTCCAGGAACATGTGGAAAAAGTTTAACTTGTCTTCCACCATTCAGACAGCCATCAAACTCCCTCCAACTCCTCTCTTCCTGGCTGTCTGACTTTCTGGATTGCAGAACCATGCCTTTTCTACTGCTGGTTTATCCTGGGACTTCTCTCAGTTCTGGGGACCTCCTTTTCCTTGAGCAGTCTATCATCTCTGTCCCATGCTCCCCCTACATATTCCTCTGCAAGGTGTAGACCCCCTTTTCCCATTGATGGACCCTCCATTTCTCAGAACGGCCCCGACTAGTCTGCCTTCATCTTCCTCCCAGCCATGATCCTGCATCAAAAACCTTCCTTCTCTCTCCCCTCCCCCCTTTTCAGCCCCCTTTTGTGTGTCAGATTGCCCTGTTAGAACGTAAGCTCCCTGACAGCAAGGTTTCATTTTCTTTTTGCTATTTGTATCCCCAGCACTTAGCACAAAGCCCAGCACACAGTGAGTGCCTAATAAATGCTTGTTTCCTGTTCCTTCTCCAGATTAAACATTCTCAGTTCCTTCAAGCAATCCTTAAATGTCATGGTTTTGAGTTCCTTCTTCATCCTAGCTGCTCTTTTAGTATGCTCTCCAGCTTGTCCGTGTCCTTTCCAAAATGTCTTGCCCAGACTTGAATACAGTTAGGTATGGTTATCTTTAGGGGAGGTAGAGCATAGGAGGGGGCATATTCCAGTCATAATGGATGACCATTGTAAGAGTATAAAGGCAGGAGATAGAGCACCACATGTGAAAAACAGAGAAGGCTAATGGGGCTATGCCAGAGAGCATATGAAGGGGAGTAATGCAGGAGGTGTTTGGTCGGTTGGTGTTTCAGAGGCAATCATGGTTAAGTGACTCCGAGGCCCCTTTCCAGCTCCAGATCAATGATCCTCTAGATTCAAGATCCTGTCATGTGCCTTCTTTCTCTCGGGGTTGACTGGAAGCTTGCTGCCTCCTGACCACCCCACATCTCGGCATTCTCTTCATCTCACCATCCTGGACTGATGCACAGGACCAGGAAGAGGAGTCGCCCATGCTCGCTCCTCGGTGGCACTTTCAGACCCTCTTTCTGCCTCCCTCATCCAGCACCCAACTTCTCCCCAACCTGTTACTGTCATCTATGCACTTGTGGATCCCTCCTCAATTAATTAAGTGCCTGGCTCACAGTTTACCTTCAAATGCCCTAGTGAGTGCTTTATCATCCTCAACTATCAAGGCCTCTGCTATCTCCAATCCATCTGAACTACAATGAGAAGAGACACATCCTTAAGGGAATTTATCCCAGATGTCAGAATTCCTAGTCATGACTTTGGATTTCACATCTCTGAATCCCAGTTCCTCCAGGTCTTCAGTCAGGACCTGGGTCCAGGACCTGCTGCACCTAGAGTCAGAAGTCCTGAGTTCAAACCCAGCCTCTGAAGCTCGCTAAGTCATTTAACCTTTGTCTGCCCTAGTTTCCTCATCTACAAAATGAGGCTAGTGATAACACCTATCTCCCAAGGTTGTTGTGAGGAGAAAAAAAATAGAAGTAAGGCACTTTGCAAACCTCCAGGGGCTAGAGAAATGCTAGCTATGGTTATTTTCCCATTAGACTACGAGCTCCTTGAAAGCAAGGACTTTTCTTTTGCATTTCTTTTTGTCCAAAGCTTTTAGCATGGTGTCTGGCTCACTATTTAAATGACTAGGAACATTAATGTTTATATTCTCTGGACCTCACAGGCATATTGTGAGAAAATCTCTTTGTAAACCTAAAAGTGCTACATTAATGTGAAGTTATTATTACTGTGTCGAGCTTCAAGGATAAGCTATTTAAGAGGCCTGGGCAGTGAGGCCCTTCAGTCTAATCTACCTTGAAGCCTTGAGCTCCAATGATGAAAGAACAGAAAGACACATTTTCTATCTCTTTGTGTCTATGTCTCTCTTCCCCCAGCTTCCATCTCTTCCCTCTCCTCCCCCTCCTTCCCTAATCCTTTTCCTCCTCCTCCTTCTCTCTTTCTCTGTCTCTGTTTCTCCTCTCTGTCTCTCTGTTTCTCCTCTCTCTGTCTCTCTGTTTCTCTTGTCTCTGTCTCTCTGTCTCTCTCTCT
>NW_027186540.1:5678814-5703515 GCF_028583685.1 Petaurus breviceps papuanus | reverse complement strand
TTCTGCGTCTTCTGTAAGAGCCGAGGCATAGAAGCCATCAGACCAATAGCCGTTATGTCTCTTGGTGGCTAATGATGTACTCCTGAGTTATTGCACCAGGCAAGGTGAAGAGGATTAGTGAGATGCTGGGTTATCCTGGGCATTCCTACCACAGTCTTTTACAAAGGAACGACACAGGGGATGAATACCAGGGAGGAGAGCCAGTAAAACATTCTCTTTCAGAGAGATTATCTGTAAGAGAGAATCCTAATCTACAGAGAAGGGGGGCGGGGGTGGGAAAGAGATAAATGGGAATTCTGAGTTTCTCATTCCAGGTCAGCTATTTTGTTTAGAGAAGTCAGATAGCTCCTAAGGGAGCATGATAGCTGTCCTCAAATATTTGAAGGGCCGTCATGTGGAAGAGGGATTAGCCATTTTCTGTAGCTCTGGAGGGCAGAGCAAGGATCACTCAGGGAAAGTTAGAAGGAAGCAGATTCTGAGTCAGTGTAAGGAATCTGGAAAAAGGACTTGGCTGCTTTCTGAAGTAGTGAGTTGCCCATCGCTAGAAGTATCCAAACAGAGGCTGGACAACCACTTGTGGAGGATATCATTGACAAGATTTGTGCTTGAAATATGAGGTGCCCTTGGAAGTTCTTAAAATCTTAAAAGACTATAATTGGAGTGTCGGAGAGAACTGAAGACAACAAAAAGAAATATTGTCACTTTCCTCAGTAACATTTATATAGAGCTTTATCAATATGACCTCATTTGATCCTTACAACAACCCTGGCAGGCAGATGCTATTAAATATCTGTATTTTACAGAGGAGCAAACTGAACCACTGAGAATTTAAGTGACTTGCCCACGGTCACACAGCTAATAAAATGTCTGAGATTAGATTCGAATTCAGGACTTCCTGACTTTAGGTCGAGTGTTCTATCCACTGTCACCTGGCTGCCTTTATACCCATCTTCTCTCCTCATTCTTCTCAGTCAGTTGTCAGTTTTCTGTGCTTTTGTAGGGGAGCAGGAATATAGAGAAGATCCCTCCCCCCAAAAAACAAATTCATGCTTGTACTTGATACTTGGTTAATATGAGTATGTCCGAAAGTCTCAGAATTTATAGCACATCAGGGAGAGAAATAATGAAAACTTGCTTTCAAGGCCTAACAGGGAAGGAGCTGAAAAGTTCTGTTTTCTCCATCATGCTCTCTGCTCCAGCATCAATTCTTAGTATCGATATAAAATGCCATCCTAAGAGGAGCCACTACCTCTCCTCTAAACTCACTCACTGTAGTTTACACTTTCCCAACTAATATAATTTCATTTCTGATTTTCAATTCAATTCAGAAAACTTGCATTAAGTACCTGTTATATTCAAAGTAATGTGCCAGGCACTGGAGTTATAAAGATGAGCTTTATGATTGAATGAAGTGGTTAAAAAGTATACATTACTTATTTTGTTCCAGGAATCATGCTGAATCCTAGGAATACAAATACAAAGTTAGATGATCTCTGCCTTCCGGCCTCTTTTTTTCTAATAGAGAGATACAATACACAAAGAGGTTAAAAAAAAAAAATCTAATTCCTGTCCTCAGGGAGATTATAGTCTAGTAGAAAGGCTAGGACAATGTGCATCGTATCCACCGTTACAGACTCAGGATGCTTATGTACCAAGATTAAAACAGCCATTCCAAACTCCAGGAGTAAGGCCAACACCCTCTTAACCTCATCCCCATCCCTACTGTAATAAGATATCAGTGTCTAATAACTCTTTTTCTTCCCCTCCAACTGAGCAAGGGCCCGAAAAAACTATTTCAATAAGCTATTCCATGTGTTATCTGTGTTTTCTCCCACTGCAAAAAAAGAAAGCCTTTCAAGATGATTTTTCACAAGTAGGTCAGGTGTGATTTATCATACTCTGAACGCTAACAAATCCTGGGGATACAAAACCTATAGCACATGTATAAATAATTTAGCTCAGCTGTGTAAACATTGATTCAATGCCTTTTCAAAAAAATGAACAACCTTGTTTACTGAGTTGTGGCTCATCTCTCTCTCTCTCTCTCTCTCTCTCTCTCTCCTCCTCTCTCCCCGCCCCTCCCTCCATTTCTTTCCCCCTTCTCCCCCCCCCCCCCCTCCCCCCCTCCCTCTCTCTCTCCCCTTCTCCCCCCCTCTCCTTCTTTCCCTCTGTCTCTCTGTCTCCCTTTCTCTGTCTCATTCTTCCTCTCCCCAGCTCATCAGTGACAATGAAAACTTGCTACAAAAATGATTAGTACCGAGAAAGGCTTTGAAATCCCAGAATTGTGATGATGAGTGTGTTTTCAGTTCTGCTTAGAAATGGGATTTTTCTCCCAATGTCCCTTGTTTCCTGAAAAAATACTTGCTGCCTTTTGCATTCTAAAACACAGTGCCTTCTTATGGTTTCTAAAGACAGTAAAACCAATTTTGTTTTTAAATGACCAACTTCAGCATATGTCTAAGGCCTGTGAACAAAGAGGTATATGAATGAGATCTGAATAAAGTATATTGTTAGATTCAAATAGATTCAACAGATTGAAACCTTTTGCCCTGTATCTCATAAAGTAGTATTGCTCTTATAAGAAAAACTGGTGCATATATTTTTTTTGCTAGTTTGAAAAAACTTGCCTTTTTTTATTGATTTACCCTCTGGGTCATCTGCCATAAAAAGTACTTAGGTTGTTTTATTTTAAAATGTATCACCTTGATAAATATGAATTAAGGGCTTATAACACCTGGAGAGATAAGCAGATGTTATTTTTATTATCTTCATTTCATAGATCAACTCACTTCTCAGCCTGTTCATGCTAAGATCAGGTGCTGGCAAAGTTAGTGCCTTGCCCTAGGTCAAACTGAAAACAGCAGGAGCAATACTGGGGTTTTAGAACCCAGGCTTCCCAGCTGCCAGGCTGGAACTCAGGTTTGTAGGATTTAGAGGGAGAGGGAATGTAGATAGGCTGTACTGGTAAATGTTTAACAGCCAGTGGTTAGGGGCATGTACCCACTGACCCAATTTTAAGTTTATTTTGCATTATTGACATTTTCTCCTTCACTTTCTTGAGTCTAAACAATCAGTAAAACAACAAATCAAGCTCTGATTTGTAGCTTTGAATTGGCTCCAGCAGGCCCCTGACCTCAGAGTTCAGAGAGTCTACCCTCAGAGGCTTTAAGTGACTTGTCCAGGGCCACACAAGGAAATAACAGAAGTAGAATTAAAACCCAAGTCTTCTGATTCCAAATCCAAATCATTTTCACAATGGCTAGAATCCACAGCCTCCAAAGAATGTGCCATAAAAACAAAGTTCTTGACACCAGAATCCTTGATACTGTCAAATGGTTCAACTTCAAATACTTACACAACTTTCTCAATGGCCATGACACTGAAGAAGATGCATTACCATCTACTTTGTCACTTTGCCCTAAGGACTTCCGCTATCTTTCCAATTCCAATGGATTTGCCGTTAAAGCTTTCTGTATGTGTTGTCTGCCTCTTTAGAAATTAAGACTTATTTTCTTCTTTGCATTCCCAGCTCTTTGCTTAATAAATGTAGTATTTAATATAAGTAATTTAATATAATATAAATATAAGTGATTTAATATAATAATAAAAGTAAATGCTTAATAAATGCTTTTTCATTCATTCATTCATTCACATTCACTGAGGCTCTGCAAGAAAGCTATGGATGGCCTCAATCACATCAAATATTGGATCCCGATGTGACCCCATCTAATATTCAAGTCATTTTTCATTAAGAGTTGAGGAATAATCCAAAAACTGCACTTGAATCATTTCTCCAAGCCTCCTCTCCCATCAAATCTTGGATTAGGACTGCAAAAAGAGAAGGCAGATAGTCTGAGTTTCAGTTCTCAGCTTTCCCATTTCCAAATCTCCACTTTCACCTTGCTGAGAAAGTTGCTTTTGTGTCCAAGCCCTGAGGTTTCTTCACACCCAACTCTTCTAGTTTGGCTATAAATTAAGCTAAAGAGTAAAAGCAGTCCTTTGTTGTTAGCCCAAAACACACTGTTCCATGGCTCTCTCCCTATTCCTGCCTTTTCCTTAGGGGTGGGACGACACAATCATGGGCTCTATATCTTGAAAGAGGCAGTTCTTTGGAGAGAAATTCCTTTCTCCCTCACACCTGCAGAAAAGGCTTCTATTTTTCTTTCCAGGTAGTCTTTGAAAGTTGGACAGTAGAAAGAGCTCCAGAGTAGGAGTCAGGAGATAAGGATTGAATCAAAGGATTTGGAGGTGGAAAGGTTCTCAGAGATTTTTTAATTCACCCACCACCTTCATTTTACAAAAGAGAAAAACTGAGGCCCTAAGAAGTTAGGTAGTTTCAAGGTCATATAGGTAGCAAATCCCAGAACCAGAATGCAATCCCAGGTCTTCTGAGTTTAAATCTCCTGAACTTCCTACCATATAGTGTTGCCTTATGTTCTATAACTACCTATCCAGTTAACCCTGGGCATAGTGCTTCATTCTGGGACTCAGTTTCCTCATTTATAAGATGAAACAGAAGTTGGCCTAGATGATTCCTAAAGTCCTTTCCAGCTCTCATAAACTATGAAACACTGGCTCTGGGCAAGTCACTTCATGTTTCTGGGCCTCAGTTCCCTCATCTGTAAAATGGAGGGCTTGGACTAACTGCCCACAAAAGTTCCTTCTGACTCTGTGATCCTGCAGATTCTCAAGAGCTAATCACCATCTGTAATCTATCCCTGCCCCAGCCTAGCAGCTGTTGGGTTCAATTTAAGATTTCTGTCTCTGGAAGCTTAAGACTGTATTGTCACTATACACAGGGACTGAATTTTCGTGGTGCTCTATGTACTTTTAATTGATATGAGGTACCCAGAGGCCAGGCATAACTAACTGGCTAAGGAGACGTAAAACTAGATGGAAAGGCAATGAGCCAAAGAAACACAAGAAGGCTCTTCCAGCTGGTAGAAGCTAGGGAGGAGAAGGTTCTTAACCTAGTAGGCATGTGGAATGGTGAGCTGTCTAATACAAACTACTCCACAATATCCCCTGCCCAACCTAGGTGCTGCAGTGCCTAAAATTCCATTAATAATTCATTCCTCTGGGTTCTGCACTAAACACAAAACGAACCTTAGTATGAATGAGTTTTTTTCAGGTCATTCCTGGGCAAGAGGAATACGGTAGGATGCCTGTGTTGGGCAAACAAGTCATGAGATATTGGGGGAGAGGTCTTAGAAGGAAAGATGAGGATCAGGCAAAACAAGCTCCCTTATACCAGTTTGACATTGTCCTGGAAGCGTGGTTGGCTGAAAGGAGAGATTGGCACCTTCCCTCTGCAGAGGTGTGGGGACATGTTGGCATCTGCCTGGTATAGTTCAGTTTTATGTCCCCATGCATGCAGGGATATGTCTGTGTGCCTGTGGAATTTCATGGGAGTGAAGCTGATCGGAGGTACAAAGAGAGGAGGAACATACCCTTCTCCCCCACCACTCATCAGTCCTGTGCTGGCTTGTCTACAGTCTGGCCCTGAACAATAGGTTCTAGATCTAAAAATAAACAAATAAAGGAAAGTTTTCCTATGCAATTGTATTAGCCCAACAGGTTTCTAACTGCTACCTGCCCTTGTATCAGACCTAGATCAAAGCCTACATGTGGAATCTCCAGGAAGATCAATGTAAGAAAACAGGGAGAAGCTCTCAGCTGGTAACCAAGCTGGCTAGATGACACTGTTCTAATTTTCTCTAACCTATCATTTAATCCATCATAACCATTGCTTGCAGTTACTGTTAGCTCAGTTCTCTACTATCCAGGCTGAAGTCTGAACAGATTGGCATAGAAAAGAGGAAAGCCTATGTGGTACAGAGAATAAGAAAATAATGCTAGAGCAACAATCAGGGTTAAATGAGATAATCTTAGGCAGCTAGTTGGCACAGAGGAGCTGAGCTTAGAATCTGGAAGACCTGAGTTCAAATCTGCCCTTAAGACATTCCCTAGCTATATGACTGAGCAAGTCACTTAACCTCTGTTTGCCTCAGTTTCCTCAATCATACAATGGGGATAATAACAGCACCTACTTTAAAGGGTTGTTGTGGGGATCAAATGAGATCATATTTATAAAGTGCCTGGCACCTAGTGAGAGCTATGCAAATGCTCATTCCCTTCTCTCCTGCCTCTTCATAAATTCAGAGATGAGTGAAACCTCAGAAGTCATCCAATCCAGCCCCTTCATCTCACATGATGATAGGCTCAGGATCCCACAGATAAGAAATAGTTGAAAAAGGTTTTGAACTCAAATCCTCTGACTCCCCCACGGCCCCCAAATCCCAGGACCCTTTCCACTGCCCTAAGCGTGTGGCCTTGAGCAAACCTCTCAGGTCTTAGTTTACTCACTTTTCCATTTATTGCAGTGGTTCATAGCCTATATGGGTATCCTAGATCCCTTTGTCAGTCTGGTGAAGCCCATTGCCCTCTTCCCAGAATAATGCTTTTAATAGCGAAAAAGAAAATACAATGGGTTACAAAGGAATTATTGAATTATATTGAAATGCCATTATCAAAATATTTTTTAAAAAATAAAGTCCTCAGATCCCAGGTTAAGAATCCCTGGTTACAAATTGTATCCCTGTAGTAGGATGTAAGCAGCTCGAGGACAAGGACTACCTTTTTGTTTCATTCTTGTATCCCAGAACAGAATACAGTGCCTTTTATGTTGTAGATACTTAATAAATGCCTCTTGGATTAGTACATTTGGTGGTACAGTAAAGATCATCATCCTCAATTCTATGTTCCTATGTCACTTCAATCAAGAATTTTAACTGTGCTTCCCATTATAACCCTTCCCTCATCTCCCCCCCAATGCATTCATACATACGAACGTGAGACATTTAGGTTTTCAAACAAAAGGAATAGCTTTTGAGTTTCACCTCCACCCTTTCCCTCTTGTTTTTCTAGCCTTGTTCCTGGGACTTGGGAAATAGTCAGAAGAAGAGGAGGGAAATCAGTATATTAAACATTCAGTCTTAAAGAACTATGAGTCAACTCTAATATCCCTGAGGATGTTAGGTCCAATAAAGCTTAGCCAGGAAAAGAGTTTACTTGTGTTGGCAAGACCCTGCCATCACGTCTAAAATCTACCACTTGGCTTTCAAGGACCTCCATCATCTGACCCCATTTTATCTATCTACCCAAACTATAGGAAACAGACACCTTTCTTTCCAATTAGGCTGGTCTTCTCATTGCCCCCTTGGGGCAGCTTTACTCATGATTTTCTTTTCACTTGTAATTCCCTCCCCACCTTTTCTACTAATATTTTACTACTACTACTACTACTACTACTACTACTACTACTACTATTACTACTACCACCGCTACTACTGCTACCACTACTACTACTACTACCACCACCACTACTACCACCACCACTCCTCTTCCTTCTCCTCCTCCTACCGAAGTCCACTTCTACCAAAAAGTCTTCCTAGATGACTCCAATCCATGGTGATCTCTCCTTTCTCGGAACAGAAAGGAAGCATGACACAGTGACTACGGCAATAGATTTAGAATCAGGATGACCTGGGTTGAAACACTTCCTCCAGCTGTGTGGTTCTGGTCCAGTCCTTTGACCTCTTACTTTTCTCACTTGTATAATGAGGGGGTTGGACTGAATGTCCTCTAAAGTGGCCTTCGAGCTTTAACTGTACAATTCTATGAATTCCTACTGGGTTTGCCATCAGTTTGGAGAAACTTAATTCTGCTTTTATGCAAGTTTCTTGTGCCTCCCCAACTAAACCTTTCATTTTCCTTCTTATGAGGCAATCAGGGTTAAATAACTTATCCAGAGTCACACAACTAGTAAGTGTCTGAGGTCGGATTTGAACTCAGGTCCTCCTCGCTTCTGGGACAGTAGTCTATCCACTGTGCCATCTAACTGTTCCCCAAACTCCTGAGGGCATGTACCGTGTCATGTTTCAACATGTTCAAATCCTGCCTCTGACTCTTACTGTGTGGCTCTGGCAAGTCACTTAAACTGTTTGCCTCAGTTTCCTCATCTGTAAAACAGGTATCATAATAGCACCCCTTCTCAGCATTGTTGTAAGACTTACATGAGATAATAAATGTAGAGTGCTTACCACAGCACCTGTCACATAGTGAGCTCAATAGGGCAAGGACAGTGTCCTTGGTGCACAGCATGATGCTGTGCCTACAGTAGGACTTTTCATTTGATCTTCAATTCATTGAACAAGTCCTTAATATGTTTTGTTACCAGCTGGGCAAGTGGAGAAGATTGGCTGTTTTCTGGAACTGGGGAAAAGAAGGGACAGGTCCATAATCGTGCTTCCTCTGTTGGCCTCCCTCTTAGGTTGTTTACCTAGATATACTGACAATGTGTCTAAAACCAGCTGTTGACTGGCTTTCCTCCCTTGGGGTGAAAGACAAGGATTCAGAAACTTGTGCCTGGTGCTTCCTGGGCTCTGGCACTTCTAATCTTCTTAATTGAAATTGATTAGTTACTGAATGGCATCAGGACCAAGGTTCTGTATGTGAACAGTTTTTACCTTTTTTTTTAAACCCAACTGACACTCTGCAGCCTCCAATCTCCTCAGAAAACACTGGCCCTGTTGCTTCCCAGATGTAGATCCAGAAAACACACAGATACCTAAATGACCTGGGAAATCAAAACCCCAGATAAAAGTAAGTGGAAAATATTCTTGTCCAATAGTGGCTTAAAATTAGACAAAAGTCTATTACCAATGAGAGATTTAATCAACCAGTAAAGAGGTGGGGAAGAGGGAAGAGAAGGGGGAAGAAGGGATGCTCTTAAAGCCCTGCAGATGAAGGGGGTGGACCACTAACATATCTAAGAACCAGCAGCCGAAAGATAAGAGGATGAAAGTGAAGAACCTTCTTAAGCCAAAGCAGAAGTGAACACTAGAAGAATTGTTAAAAAGGGAAGGCTTCAGTGCATCCCCCACCTATACCAGGAGCCCCCCAGAAGAGGCTGGAGCTGAGTTACAAACCTGTTTGGCAGCTCACAGTCTCCTGCCAAGGCCTTCAGTCCAGCCCTTTACTTGCCAAACAGGTTTGCAATCTCCAGCCACATCCCTCTCAGAGGTTCTCTGCTCACTGACTGGGCATTTTGGCTGGCTTACTGACTGATCCTGTTGTGTCCTGGGCTTGATGGCAGCAATACCATGACGTTACTGCATGTTCCAGGTTCTGGAAGATGCCTTGATGCCTCAGATGAAGAAGATAGAAAGTATGCACTAAGGCAACAAGGGCAGCCATTAATAGCCAGGAGTGAGGATGTGCGTCATACAGACTCACTAAAGTTAAATCACCATTATCATGAGCAATGAAAGGATCCCAATAATACTTTTTTTTTTTAAAGCAATCGGGGTTAAGTAACTTGCTCAAGGTTACACAGCCAGTTATTTCTGGGTGTGGTGCTGAGTATCTGAGCTCGGATTTGATCCAGGTCATCCCGACACTGGAGCCGGTGCTCTTACTCGCTGAGCCACCTGGCAGCCCCTCATCCCAATAATACTTGACAAATGCTCTCCTTTTGGTCCCCTGAGATTGGGGCCACAGATTCTAAAAGCAAAGATCCAGATCTTTGGCACTAGTCTAAGAGCTTGAAACCACCTCTCTTAAAACAGCAAGAAGAGAGGGGAGCTTCAAGGTAAGAGAAGTGCTTATGCCCCCACAGCAACATAGTGTCATGGAGGGGTTCTCCACCTGAAATCCACTGACCTGCCCCCTCCCAAGGAGTTTGAGAATAGATTTCATCGGGGACTGTGGTCTTGTTCAGCAAAAAAATCTATTTTCGTAAACTTATGATTTCCTCTATAATCCTATGTATGTAAAAACATTATACCAAATGGGATCCATAAGTTTCACCAGACTACAAAGAGGGTGCATGCAAAAAGTTAAGAACCCCTGGTGTATTGGAAAGAATGCTGGTGGTCTGGAAATCAGAAGACCTTAGTTTAAATCGAGTCCCATTGACCACTGGCCTTGTGATCACTTATAAGTAAGTGAGATTAGAGGCATCTGAGCCAAGGAGGGGTGCTGGACAAGTGTCTTCAATGCTTTGGTGCTCAGTTTGCTTATCTGTGAAATGGGGGGGGGTAATAACATGAATATAATACACATTAAGAAGTTATTGAGAAGAAAATTCTTTGTAAACCATGTTAATTATTATTCAAATATTATTTATATTATATATTTCTATTGTATAACAATATAATTATTAATTAGGTGTTAATATTAATTATTATTATTATTACATATATGTGAAATGGTGAGGAGGATGAGAAGGATGGCAACTTCCTTGGTACCAGAGAAATGACATAATTCATATTCACCAAAGAGAAGGAATTCAACTTATCCCAATATGAAAGGGATGGAAAACTGGCTAAAGGTGACCTTTTTCATTTTTGGCTAAACCTCTGACTTCATCAGCATTAGGAATTCCTAGATGGCAGCTGCCTCTACCAAGGCAGATGGACAACTAATCTGTAAAGTGTCAGCTCAGAAAGTTGCCTGGGGGAGAGTTGTTCATGATGACAATAGCTAAAATGTATCAAGAACAGGTTTTGAACTCAGGTCTCCCCAGCTCCAAGGCTGGCCTTCTCCCTGTTATCTCACACTACCTCTCTGGACTTTAGTTAGTTCTCTATTAGCAGTCAAAGGAAGGTAACAAAGCTAAGCAGCTTTGCAGAGGTGTGGTTTGTACCGTGTTTCCCCGATAATAAGACACTGTCTTATTAATTTTTTTGGACAGAAAAACACCAGAGGGCTTATTTTCAGGGGAGGGCTTATTTTAATGAACATTGACAGCAATTTTAATAAACAGGTAAATGTGAACAAAAAAATGTACCTTTATTCAATAAGCAAATCACTGGGGAAGAACAGGATGACGCGCTCACTGCTGCAGCTCTGATTGGATGCAGCTCGGAGCGTGGCGTGCGTTTCACGGGGGGGGAGGGGGATCACCTTCACTACAGTAGCAATCTCAATAGGGCTTATTTTCGGGGGAGGGCTAATTTTAGAGGAATCTTACACAGTAAGGGGAGGGCTTATTTTCGGGATAGGTCTTATTATCGGGGAAACACGGTACATTAAGTCTTGACTATATATAGGGTTGATAAATGCTCAACTTCTGGAATTTGCAATTGACTTCTTCATTCAACAGATAATGAAAGGACTTAATAGACTAAAATCACACATCCTAGAGACTCCTTCCTCCTGACCCCTCTCCCAGTTCTGAGGAATGCTGGGAGAATCAAAGGAAAAACATTGACATCTTTTGCCCTATATCACCAGAGTAGTACATAAAGTTCCCAAGTCTCTGGTGTCTTCAGCATGCTCTTATGAATACCAAGAAGCCTAGACTTTCTCCTCTATCTATCCAACATACTAGACCCAGGTCACATCTATAGTACCTTCTCATCTCAAGTTACATGAAGTTGTGGACCAGATATTGGAGGCTCATCCATGGCCAACTTGCATCACAAAAGTCCTGATCCTTCTACATAGTAGTCACTGAAAGGCAGAAGTTGATACAAATGAAGAAAACTGGTATACTGAGCTATAGGTAGCCTTAGGGCACAGGAAGCTTGTGCCAAGAATATGAATCCTTTGTTATTTTCAGTCCTTTCTACAAAAAACTTTAGGGATTCCAAATCATTGTGTTTTAGGCAAAGTATCTGTCTATATGACACATTTCATCATGGAATATCCCACTGACCCAACACCACTGCCAAGGTTCTCCAACAACAGCACACATAGATCACTGGGTCAAAAATCAGACCCTGTTTTCTTATTAGGAACACAATTCAACCCTATTCCAAAACAATGATCATAGACCTTGGCCTGGAATAGGCTACACACAACTCTTAAACCATGAAGAAAGAAGGGAAGATCGCCCAGAGATGGTATCCTTTGAGTGAATCAGCCTTTTTTTTCTGCTGAATTTTTATTTTTTTAAAATATTTTTTCGAATTACATGTAAAATTTTTCAACATTCATTTCCTTGAAATTTTGAGTTCCAGATTCTCTCCATTCCTCCTTTCCACTCCCCACCCCCATTGAGAAGGCAAATAGTTTGATATAGATTATACAGGTGCAGTCATGCAAAACATATTTCTATATTAGTCGTGTTGTAAAAGAAAACAGAGACCAAAAAACCCCCAAGAAAAATGAAGAAAGTAAAAAAGTATTCTTCAATCTGTACTCAGACTCCATCAGTTCTTTCTCTGGAGGTAAATAGCATTGTCATCATGAATCCTTCAGAATTGTCTTATATCCCTGTATTGCTGAGAATAGCTAAGTCATTCACAGTTTATCATCATACAATATTGCTGCTACTGTGTACAATGTTCTAGTTCTGCTCACTTCACTTTGCATCAATTCATGTAAGTCTTTCCAGGTTTTTCTGAAAGTATCCTACTCATTATTTCTTATAGCACAATAATATCACATCATAATCATATATTACAGGTTGTTCAGTCATTCCTTAATTAATAGGCATCCCCTCAATTTCCAATCCTCAGCCACCCCAAAAATAGCCACTATCAATATTTTTGCACAAATAGGTTCTTCTCCCTTTTTTTAAATCTCTTTGGGATATAGACCTAGTGGTGATATTGCTGGGTCAAAGGGCCTGCACTATATCTTTTGGGCATAGTTCCAAATTACTCTCCCAAATGTCTAGATTAGTACACAAGTCCACCAGCAGTGCATTAGTGTCCCAATTTCCCAATCCCCTCCAACATTTGTCATTTCCCTTTTCTGTCATAATAGTCAATCTGATAGGTGTGAGGTGGTACCTAAAGAATTGTTTTAATTTGCATTTCTCTAATCAATAATGCTTTAGAGAATTTTTTATATGACTATAGTTAGCTTTCATTTCTTCTTCTGAAAAGTTCCCATTCAGATTTTTCGATCATTTATTAATTGGGGAATGATTTTTGATCTTATAAATTTGACTCAGTTCCCAATATATTTGAGAAATGAGGCTTTTATTAGAGAAACCTGTTGTAAAAAATATTTTCCCCATTTTTCTGATTTCCTTCTAATCTTGACTGCATTGGTTTCATTTGTGCAAAACATTTTTAATTTAATGTAATAGAAATTATTCATTTTACATACTATAATGTTCTCTACCTCTTGTTTGGTCATAAATTCTCACCTTATCCATAGATCTGACAGGTAAAAATTCCACGTTCCCCTAATTTGCTTATGGTATCACTCTTTATGTCTAAATCATGCTATGATATGTTGGTCGATACCTAGTGATACCAAACTGCTTTCCAGTTCTCCTAGCAGTTTTTGTCATATAGTGAGTATTTTTTTTTATCGAGGGCAATTGGGGTTAAGTGACTTGCCCAAGGTCACATAGCTAGTTTTTGTGTTAAGTGTCTGAGATTGTATTTGAACTCAGGTCCTCCTGACTCCACACCCAGTGCTCTATTCACTGAGCCACCTAGCCACCCCCAGTATAATGAGTTCTTGCCCCCAAAGCTTGGACCTTTGGATTTATGAAACACTGGATTACTCTGGTCATTTACTACTAATCTATTCCACTTATTTGCCACTCTATTTCTTAGCCAATACCAAATTGTTTTAATGATTACTGCTTTGTAATATAGTCTGAGATGTGGTATAGCTAAGCCACTTACTTCAAAATTCTTTTTCACTGATTCTCTTGACATTCTTGGTCTTTTGTTCTTCCAGATGAATTTGATTATTATTTTTTCTGGCTCTATAGCATAGTTTTTTTTGGTAGGTTTTTTGGTATGGAGCTGAATAAGTAAATTAATTTCGATAGAATTGCCATTTTTGTTATATTGGCTCAGCCTACCCATGAGCAATTAATATTTTTCCAGTTGTTTAGATCTATATTTGTGTTAGAAGTGTTTGTAATTGTGCTCATACAGTTGCTGGGTGTAGCCCTTTCTTTACCAATATTTAGCATTTGTAAAGTAAGTCAGTCAAGTAGCATGGAGTCAAAACCAAGCAGAGCTATTTTTGGAGAATAGAGAGGTACATGGAAAGTTTGCAAAGTTCAAAGCCCTCCATTAAAGGAAGGCTTTGGGAAGAGTTTATTGCTCTACCCTCCAGGCCTCCAATCAGAGGGGAGAGGCAACTGAGGGAGTTGAGAAGATGCTGAATATCAAGAACTGAATCAATCAGCATAAATATATACATATAATTTAAATAAATACAGAGCCATTAAATACAAGGTGGCACAGGAGGGTGGGTTCTAGCAGCTTGGAGATCATAAAAGGCTTCGTGATGGTGCTTGAGCTATGTCTTGATGGAAGAGAGGCATTCTATAAGGTGGCGGTGTGAAGAAACTTGAGCATTTATGCTTCACTTTGTGCCAGGTGCTTCTACAAATACTAATAGAAAAGTCAGTCTCCACTCTAATGGGAGAGAAAGCACATATAGGGAAACAGGGGCTAGGAAGGAGGGTTGTGGTGTGAGAAGTCACAGGAGAGGGGAGTGGAACAACCGGGCAGTTGATTGATGCACCCTTTCCTGAAGAAACTGTAGTGTTGATTTGATTATCTTGTTGGAAATTAGGGGAGGGAGCATGGAGATATAAATGTATGTGGCAGAGCAAAGATGGTGACCAGGGAAAAGAAGCATGGTCTGAGAGAGTTTGGAGCTAGCAAATAGAGAGAAGGAAATCTATGTGGGAAGCACTGTGCTAAGTGCTTCACAAATCATATTTCATTTGATACATACAAACACACTACAATCAAGATAAATTGGATATAATTAACAGAAGGCAGGTACCAACATTTACGTGGAACAGGGAAGGTCTCTTGTAAGAAGGTACTATTTTAACTGGAACTTAAAGGAAGCCAGGTAAGCCAGGAGGCAGAGATGAGGAATGAAAGAACTCCAGGAATAAGGGACACTGCATAAAAATGCCTTAGAGTTGGAATATGGAATGTCTCCTTGTGGGGAACAGAAAGGAGGTCAGTTTCACTATATCACAGTCTGTGGAGGGGACTGGAAAGGTAAGAAGGAGCCAGGTTATGAAGGGTTTTGAATGCCAAATAGACATCTTTGGGAGGGGGGCTATTTTTTTGGAGAGGGGAAGGCAGAGCGATTGGAGCTAAGTGACTTGCCCAAGGTCACATGGCTAGTTTTTTGTGTTAAGTGTCTGAGGCTGGATTTGAACTCAGTTCCTCCTGACTCCAGGGCCAGTGCTCTATTCACTGTGCCTCCTAGCCGCCCCCAAATACACATTTTTATATTTGATCCTGAAGGTAATAGGGAGCTAGCTGCTAGAGTTTATTGAATAGACCTTACATAAAGTTTTATATACATTTTTTCACTTTAACCTTTCAGCATCCCTGTAAGGTAGATAGTCAAGGCATTATCATTCCCATTTTACAGATGAGAAGATTGAGGCATAGCAAAGCTCACGCAGCTAGTGAGTATCAGCCAAGATTCAAAACCAGGTCATCTAATTTTAAATCCAGTGCTCTAACAGACCAGCATTCTATAGTAACACTCCTATTCTAAATAATGTTAGGGAGTATTTGCAGAAATCCTAACCTGAAAAAGATAGGAGTTTGTTGGTTCCCTTATCATTTCATGTCATGGCTTTCAATGAGCATGTTTTTAAATAAAACTTTTCAGTTATTTTATGATAAAGAGCCAAGTAATAGTTGAAGAATGAGCTAGCTGACAGGTTTAGGACACTTCCAGGGAATATTTACATTTTAAAAGATGGGATGCTGCCCACTTGCTGTTCCCAGAAGCACCATTGAGCTGAGTCTCTCCTGCCCAGATGTCTCACACCTCCTTACATAATAAATATCAGCAGATACTTCTACAATGTTCTCAAATTTGCAAAGCATTTCCTCTCCCTTTCCCAACTTGCATTGGCCCTGGAAGTTTGGATCCCCAGAAAGGTAACTACTACCTTGGTTTCTAGGGTTATACTTGTATTTTGTCTCCTAATAAGGTAGTCCATGAGCCCCTAACAGTATGCTTTCCATTAACAATCAACCAGTAGATTCAATTTGCTCTTTAGAAAAGACATTTATTTACTCAAACAACATAGTAAGAACAAGAATTTATAGGGGAGAATGGGCATAGAATTAAATTACAATGATAAAGTACATGTCAAGGGGTCACATGTAGCCAAGGCAGCTCACAGCTCTGGAACTACAGGACCTCAGGGTCTTTTCTCTTTCCAGATAATCCTCAAGAAGTTCACCATGGGGCAGGGATTCCTGTGTCAGTGATGCTGAGTTGTTTTACTGCTCAGCTGGGCATGCTCTTCACAAATCATGTATATATTGGGCCAACCAGGTCACTTCTAACAGGCCTTAGCATCTCTGCTGGACAGGTCAATAGTTAAACTCCATGGGATCAATCTTCAATTAGCATCAGCTGTCTCTAAAATCGCAGGTGTGAGTGGATATGACTATTCTTTTCAGCTGGAATGATGTGCTCTTTCAGAAGCGCAGAGAGACACAGAGTAGGGTTAGCAGAATACTTTGCCTGTCTACCTTAGGGCCTTAGCTCTGAGATTTATCATCTCCCTGGCAGAAAGTGGGGGGGGGAATATGTGTTTTTTTACATGACCATTCTTCCTCATTCAAAGTTGGGACCTTCCAGTAAGGGGTCCCACCCAGGCTTATAGTGACCATCCCAGTTACATTTCCCTTTCCTTTGCTTGAGATCCAGCTGCAGTCTGGGAAATGTAAGTAGATAATCATGATCAGCAATTGTCTCTTACTCTTTTCCACATGTAGTTTTGCTGTCCCAAGACTCAGACCCTTCCAAGGTGAGGGATTTTATTTATACCTTATTTCTTATTTTTCATTGTCTGTGTCTGGGCAACTTCCATCTTCAAATGGAAGTCTAAATGGGCCACACCCTTACGTGTAAAATAAGAAGAGCAGCTTTTACTTTCCAGCGCTAAGTATAGTACCCTAGAATTAAACCAAATCATTACCTTTTCAACAACCATTGACTACAACATGGAATTTCTGGAAAGGAGCTAGGTGGGCCTGGAGGGTAAATAAAAGAGTCTACATGAACAATTATGGAAAAAGTAGAATCATTAGGATTAGGATGTGGATTAGAAGCATTCATTGCTAATCTTGACAGCATTCCCTCCCTAATCTTTTGAAAGCAAGCAAATCACTGCCTACTCAGTGCCTCAGTTGTCCACTCTGTTTAATTACCTTTTAGGAGGGTAGAGGAAAATAATCTATGTGAAGCAAAAGAAATCCCAGAAAGAAAAGAGCTCTGTGGTACTATTAGTAGTACTAAGTATCTGTACTAGTCATTTTTATTATGCCCCTTACTCCTCAAGGATACAGCAAGTTCCCATTCCCACCCTACCAAGCCTTGCGCTCCCCCCCCCCCCCCCCCCCCCCCCGCTCGCCCTTGCCAATTATGGCCCCTGTTAGATCAGTGGTCAGACTAGCCTATTTATGAGGCAGCTTGATACCAGACTCTGGAATGATTTGCTCCTCTGGCCTATTTTAAAGCAGAAAGCCATCAGGCAGGCTTCAAATGTAGCAAGCTACAGGTGGTATAATTAAATTCCTTTCTATGAGATACAATAGGAGGTGGGGCAATTCTGCATCAGACTACCCAGACAAAAAACAAAGACAGATTGCATTTTCCCCCCTTTATCAGAAAATACATAAGAAAAATCAGCAGCAGCCCAAGCCCATCTTCATTATTGCAGTCACTGAATGCTTGGGAGCCACTAAAGCTGCCCAGTCCAGGAGGTGTTCTATGAGAGCTTCAGCTTAAGAAGTTCTCCTTTTCAAGAGGTTAAATGGCGGCATATATCAATAATCCTTGGTTCTATAAATAGGCCCGACACAAGTAGACCTTCACAAGACAGTACTTTACTGCGAACAAACTACTCCAGGCAAAACTCAGTCCTAGAAATTAGCAGGGACCTACAACTATAGCTACTACAAAGGAACTAAACACTAGCAGGAACTTTAAAAGGAATTAAACACTGATATTACATCACAGTAACCCCTTATAGAACACAAATCTTTGCCTTTATGGACAGATTGTTATAAACATGTACTAATCCCTACATTATTCTAAGATGGCATCTGTTCTCATTGTATAATCCTGCAGACCTGAATTTATATACATAGTTGCTCAAATGGATCTATGACCTCATCAATGTAGGTATTCCCTTCAGCGATACAACAGGCATGCAATAAATGCTCATTGAATGACTGACTGCAGTCAATGAGCATTTATTAAGCACCTCTTCTGTGCCAGACACTGTACAAAGTGCTGGGGGGTACAAAAAGGCAAAAGGCAGTCCCTGCCCTCAGGGAGCTCACAATCTAATGGGGAAGACAACAAGCAAACAAATATATACAGACAGGATAAAAGATGGGATTTTGGTTGGGACTTGCCCATCCTTGCCCATCTGTCCTGTGCAACTCCTGCCCTCACCACGTTCTCCCATAACTTCAGTGTAATGGCTCCACTAAATGGGTCGAAGACCTTCCTCATGAAGAAAGCAAGTGAACTTACCTACTCTTCAAAATTAGGGAGAGTACTCACCAATAGTATGAAGGTAATTCCGACCAGCTAAAGAGCCTATTGATAAATGTTCAGTGTGAGCATTTACAGGTCAGAAATTGGCAAACACTAAAATCAGGGCTTGATTCATTGCTTTGCTGATTGTCTAGACTTAAGAAAGTGATGGAGAAAATGTTAATAATGCAGACCATGTTGTGAGTGCATTTATTTTTTTCAGAGAGCTAGATGTTAAATATTTACCAATACAACCCTACTCCTGTAGATCATCCCCAGTTAACATGATGGAAAATCATGAACTCTGACTTCTTCCAGTACCCATATCTTCCATTGCTCAAAAACCCAGGCCTCTAAAGCTACAGAGGCATCCTGGTGTAATGGATAGAGATGTAGACTGAAGTCCTGACTGTTACACATATTGGCTGTGTGACCTTGGGTAAGTCATTAACTTCTCAGTGTCCTAAGCAAGTGGCCTGCATAGTAGAGGGTGTTTCCTCCTTTGGGAGCTCCCACACCCATGAAATCACAGGTCCAGTCCAGGGCATACCTATTTAAGAAACTGTTCACAATATAGTTTTCTGGTAAGGGAAAAGTAGGAAGGGGAGAGTGAGGTGGGCAGGGGGAGCCCCATCTCTTACTGACCATTGAGGTAATTTGATATATCTGCCCAGTTCCTAGTGGGGGAGACATTATCATTGAGTTGCCTTTTCATTTCTGGGAAAAGTTTAGCATAGTCTATTCAGAGGGAATACATGAATTTCTTGGAGAAATAAAAAGGACTAAGTGTGAAATCGAGGGCAGCTAGGTAGTACAGTGGATACGGCACTGGGCTTGGAATCAGGAAGACTCATCTTCATGTATTCAAATCCAGCTTCAGATTCTTTCTAGCTGTGTGACCCTGGGCAACTCACTTAACCCTGTTTGCCTCAGTTTCCTCATCTGTAAAATGAGTTGGAGAAGGAAATGGCAAACCACTCCAGTATCTTTAGCAAGGATAACCCAAATGGGAGTTGGAGACAACTGAAATGACTAAACAACAAAAAAGCCTGAAATCCTATAACTCAGAGCAAAAGACAACTCCAAAGGATAGTGGGGAGGTAGAAGAGTGCTGACCAGGAGGCAGTATGGAAAGGAACTGGGAAGGAACCTAGATTTGGCATCTCTGCCTTTTGACTTCTCTGTCTTTCTTCAAGTCCCAGCTAAAATCCTGCCTTCTATAGGAAACCTTTCCTGATTCCTTTTAATGTTGTCGCACTCCCTCTGTTGATTATTTTCAATTTATCTGCTATATAGAGCTCATTGATACATAGTTGTTAACCTGCTGTCTCCACCACTAGACTATGAGTTCCTCAGTCAGAGGGACTGGTTTTTTGCCTTTCTTTGTACCCCCCAGCTCTTAGCAGAGTCCCTACCCATACAATGAGCTTACTAAGTGTTTGCTGACTCTCTGGTTTAAATCCCAGCCCTGATGATTGGGTTGCCCATGTGATGTTAAGCAAATCTCTTACCCTCCCTGGACCTCAGTTTCCTCATATGTAAAACAAGGGGATTGGACTAGCTGACTGTAAAAAGTTCTTCATCTCTAAATCATTAATCTTATGATTTGTGAGGATGTTCAATGAACCTGCTCCTGGAGCTTCTCTATATATTCAGAAGGGACTAGGTTGCAAATAGACTCTCAAGAAAGAAAAATTCTTAACGATGTTTGTTTTAAGACCTGTGTGCTCTCTTCAGAGAGTAAAAATATTAGAAAAGGAATTTTCGTGTTCCATCTTACTCCCCACCCTACCCCACACTCCCGACCCATCTATACCATATATCCAGGAAGAGTTATGGAGATTGCTGAGCATCCTGGAGAAAGACTTGGCCCAGTCAGTCAGCAAGCATTTATTGAATGCCTACTATGTGCCTGGTACCATCTTTAGTATCTGAGACAAGCCCAGGAGACGAGCAGTCGCGTTAGTGGAAGACATTGCCTCAAAGGATATAAGAAGCAAGAATAACTGTGGAAGCTAGTCCCATTTGGTGACAATTGAGTGACCATTATGGCAGAGGAAGATGTAGCAGACAATATGAGACCAGGTTATACCAACAGAGGCATGGTGCCAGTGAAAAGCAATGCATTAGATCTCCAGATGAAAGAATCGTCCATCCAGGACTTAAAGGTGCTTTTGTGGGCTCCACATTATGTGATCTTTTGGGATTCTGGAATGCTGGAGCTTAACTATTGTGTAATATCCAGAGATTCAGTCACCTAGGTGGCATGGATGGGATAGAGAGCTAGGCCTGGAGTCAGAAAGATCTGAGTTCAAATCTGGACTTCAAATTCAGACACTTTCCAACTGTGTGACCCTGGGCAAGTCACTTAAACTCTGCCTGCTTCAGTTTCTGCAACTATAAAACAGGGATAATAACAGCACCTACCTCCCAGGGTTGTTGCAAGCGTCAAATGAGATAATATTTATAAAGTACTTAGCCAGGTAGACCCGTCACATAGTAGACACTTAATAAAGACTTCTTCCCTTCTCCCTCCCCTTTATAACATCATATATTTAGGGCTAGGAAAGAACTTAGGGGTGATCTCATTCAACCCTTTAATTTTATTTTTTTAAGTATTTTTGACAAGTTTTGTTTTTACATTGCAAACATTTCCAGACTATCCCAATTTGTGAGAGGTCTCTCCGGACAAAGTAAAACAAGCAAAAACAGTGATCTCATCTGAAAGTGCATGCAATATTTCATGCTGTAGGTACTCCTAATCTCTATTTTTAAAGCGCTCAAAAAAATTTTGACAGATCTATTTTCCTATCCTTTATCCTATTAAAAAAAAAGAAAAAAGAAAAACAAATTCCTTCTAACATTCATTCACATAATAAAGCAAAACAAATGTCCTTTTAGGTGAATATGAAAATATACATATATATTTGCATGTGCATATATATATATGTCTCATTCAACTCTCTATATCCATTCACCACACAATCAGGAGAGGGATAGCATATTGATTATTGGTCCTCTGGAATCATCAGCACTCTTACAGATTTCAAAGTTGTCCCTATAGTGCTGGTGTCATTATAAACCCTCATTTCATTATTTAAATCACTTTATAAAAGTCTTGTTTGCTTTCATAACACACATTATAGTATAAATTATTTTTCTGGTTCTTCTCACTTCACTCTGCATCCTTTCACACAAGTCTTTACCTTTTTCTTTGAAATCATCTATTTCCTCATTTCTTATAGCACAGCAGTATTCTGTCACATTCAAAGAAGGAAATTGAGGCCCCCAGAGATGATATTATTCCCCCAAGTTCACACAGGTGGTAAGTAGAATAGCAGGAATTCATACCCAATTTTCTGATCCCAAATTTTATTATATTATACTGCCTTCCATGTGGTTTTAAGCTTTTTTGTGTTTTTTAAACCCAGTTACTACTACATTCTTCCCTTCTTTATAAAAGTAGAGGAGTATGGATGTAAAACATTGCATATACTACCAGACTTACTTTAGTTTTGCTGAACTGGCTTTTGTTTTGTTTTGCTCTGTTAGAGAAGAGGAAGGGATATGTTTGAAAGTGAAGGTTATATAAAAATAAAAGATTGCAATACAATTTTTAAAAATTAAATTGGTGCTTCTCTAATGTCAACTATATAATAGAATTCAGGGTAGGAACAAAAGTCAATGAAAATGTGTCATCCTTGAAAGAGAAGCCAAACCCTTCATGCCATGGATACCCCTGTGACTCAAGATTTACACAGACTCCATGTCAGATGCACAATCCCACCATTTAACTCTGTGAAAAGGCAAAGAAAGCAAAATTTCCTTTGGAGGAAAGGAGTAAAGAAGTCTCCCAGTGCCCACTTCGACCTTGGCCCCTTTGGGGTACCCAAAGATCCAAAGGCTTTCATGAGCAAAAGGATTCAATGGACCTGCACGCAAGGCAGTTTAACCTAATCATCCCAACTATGTATCTCCATGTTTTCCCAATGAATAATAGTAGCAGTTATCTCCATTTTATTTTCAACATATTAAAAATATTTAAAAACCCCAAAGTCCACAAATAAGTTCACCAGCCCAACTTTCACTGGTGCCATGCACAGTCATGCACACAACCTGGTATGCCCTCTCACCTATTCTGTCCTTTGGCATATATCCAAGAAAAAAAGACATAACCCACTGTATAATCCTTTAGTTTACATGAATATCAGCCAACA
This sequence comes from Petaurus breviceps papuanus, assembly GCF_028583685.1. Taxonomy (NCBI): domain Eukaryota; kingdom Metazoa; phylum Chordata; class Mammalia; order Diprotodontia; family Petauridae; genus Petaurus; species Petaurus breviceps. The sequence continues at coordinate 5,680,770 of NW_027186540.1, read as the reverse complement.
TTACAGAGCAAACATAACCTCATAAAGAATCAGAGGGAGACAAATTCAAGTGAGCAATTTTTACTAGTCCAGTTCTATGCAAATATTTACTAGCTGGCCCCAAATTTTGAGACATCATGCACCAGTGCTCACAATATTTACATTACTGGGTTATCACTGTCACACAGGAGCACCACCAATATGCTAGGTGTTCAGGGCACATACATGTACTATGCAGTTATACTCTAGATTCACCTCAAACCCACACAGGTCAAAAGAATAACAGAGGAATGACATGTTTTTCAGAAAAAGAAGTAGAACAAATTAGTGTTACTGTGTAGGGCCAAGCAGCACTGAGTACATTTCCATTATCTTTAAGAATCCTGAGGAATACATGAATTTCAGGCTAAGAGTCTGCAGTAATTTCTTTAGCAAAAATAGAGGTGGGGGTTCCATCTGTCTAAAATATTGCATGTTATGTCTGATTTTTCCAATGTATGAATTCAAATTGCTGAATTTTTAATCTCCCTTTTATTCTTTGCTTTAAAAAATTCTTTGTTATAAAAGATAGATCTCTGGGAGGGGGAAGGGGAAAATGGAAGAATATGGGGGCAACATAGGTAATTTTTTTAAAAATTAAAATTTATTCTTAAAAATTCTTTAACAAATATATTAGCCATTACTTTCTAATAAATTTGGTAGGAGACAGGAAACCATCAAGAATTTTAAATAATTAAAGCCAGGTTAGTTTGCTCTGAACAAGTGAATTTAAGAGTCATAGATTTCTGAGATGGTAAGGGCAACACAGGTCATCGGGGACATCTAAAAGCAGGATACCATGGAAACTATCCTGGATAAAATTTAATTTGTCTTTTTTTATTAAGACCTTCAGAATTTTTTTTTAACTCCATAGATTTTTTTTAAAAACAAAAGGTAATTTACTTTATATGTGTGTATGTATATGATTCATTTCCACTATGAAACCAAAACGATTTCAACAAACATACATATCTCAGTTTCTATTTTTTCCAGCCTTATCTCAAAGTACTACCTTCCCCAATAATGATAGCTAATAATAAAAGCTAGTCTTTATATAGTGCTTTACAAATATTTTCTCCAAAGCAGAGAGAATTTGTGACTTACCCAAAGTCATACAGCTAGTTAATGTCTGAGGCTGGGTTTGAATTTATATCTTCTTGACTCCAAGTTCAGCAGTCTACCCAATGCACCACCTAGCTGTCTCTACATAGCATACAGCCCCACTCTTCTCCCTGTTTCTGTTCATGTATTCCCCTTTCCTGGACTGTCTTCACTACCTTTCTGTGGGCTAAATTGCTATTCATTGTTTAAATACTAATTACCACCCCCATCCAGGGAGCATTTCCCAATCCCCACAATCCCTGGACCTCACACTGCCCTTTGCCCATCTTTTGTGCATTTATTGTCACTATGTATTATTGTATATCTAGCAGGAACTATAAATAATTCTCTCTTTGGGGCACAGGTAAGTGCATATCTCCCTCTACTCTCTCCTGGGTGCTCTGGAAAGCAGCCTCATTCAAATAATCCCACCTTTCTGTTTCAGGAGGAATCATGGGGGAATGAGAAACCAAACAAATGAGGAGAGAAGGCTTAACCCTTTGGTGGTCTGGGGAAGTTTATGGACCCCTTACTCAGAATGATGTTATTAAAACCATAAAATTATATACATATTATATATGTACATGCACTGTGTGTATGTGTATCCAGCCTCACATCATATGTTCTTGGAAAAGGCAGGAGCATTTTAACAGGCAAATAATGTCTTAGTATTATTATGAAAATAGCTTTGACCTCAAGGACCTCCTGAAAGGGTGTTGGGGATCCTAAGATGTCCCGAGACCACATCTTGAGAACTGCTGAGGTAGAGCATACAAACACAAGTTCTCGTTCTCTCTCTCTCTCTCTCTCTCTCTCTCTCTCTCTCTCTCTCTCTCT
>NW_027186540.1:5620976-5678804 GCF_028583685.1 Petaurus breviceps papuanus | reverse complement strand
TCTCTCTCTCTCTCTCTCTCTCTCTCTCTCTCTCTCTCTCTCTCTCTCTCTCTCTCTCTCTCTCTCTCTCTCTCTCCATTAAACTACCAAAAAATTTTTCTATAGAGCTAGAAAAAAAAACAATAATAAAAGTCATCTGGAAGAACAAAAATGTCCAGAATATCAAGGGAATTAATGAAAAGAAATACAAAGGGAAGGTGGCTTAGCTGTACCAGATCTTAAATTGTATTATAAAGCAGCAATCATCAAAATTACTTGGTACTGGCTAAGAAATAGAGTGGTGGATCAGTTGAATAGGTTAGGTACACAAGACACAATAGTCAATGACTATAGTAATCTACTATTTAATAAATCCAAAGACTTCAGCTTCTGGGAAAAAACTCACTATTTAACAAAAATTGCTGGGAAAATTAGAAAATAGTATGGCAGAAGCTAGGCATAGACTTATACTGTATACCTAAATGAAGTCAAAATGGGTACATGATTTAGATATAAAGTCTGATACTATAAGCAAACTAGGAGAGCAAGAAATAGTTTGCCTGTCAGGTCTATGGGGAAGGGAAGAATCTGTGACCAAACAAGAGATAGAGAACGTTTGAAATGCAAAATGGGTAATTTTGATTACATTAAATTGAAAAGGTTTTGCAAAAACGAAGTCAATGCAACCAAGATTAGAAGGGAAGCAGAAAGCTGGGAAATAATTTTTACAGCCAGTGTCTCTGATGAAGGCCTCATTTCTAAAATATATAAAGAACTGGGTTGAATTTATAAGAATACAAGTCATTCTCTAATTGATAAATGGTCAAAGGATATGAACAGGCAATTTTCAGAGTAAGAAAAAAAATTTTTTGAGTGCAATTGGGGTTAAGTAACTTGCCCAAGGTCACATGGCTAGTATTTTTGTGTGGGTGTTAAGTGTCTGAGTCCAGAACTGAACTCGGGTCCTCCTGACTCTGGGCCAGTGCTTTACTCATTGTGCCACCTAGCCACTCCTAGAGTAAGAAATTAAAGATATCTATAATCATATGAAAAAAATGCTCTAAATCACTATTGATTAGAGAAATGCAAATCAAAACAGCTCTGAGGTACCACATCACACCTATCAGATTGGCTAACATGACAAAACAGGAAAATGATAAATGTTGGAGATGTGAGAAATGCATTGTTTGTGGAGTTGTGAATTGATCCTACCATTCTGGAGAGCAGTTTAGAACTATGCTCAAAGGGCTATAAAACTGTGCATACCCTTTGACCAAGTGATACCACTTCTAGGTCTATATCCAGAAGAGATCATAAAAATGGGAAAAGGACCCACATATACAAAAATATTTATAGCAGCTCTTTTTGTGGTGGTAAACAATTAGAAATCGAGGGGATGTCCATCAATTGGGGAATAGCTGAACAATTTGTGGTATATGAGTGTAATGGAATACTATTATGCTATAAGAAATGAGAAGCAGGTGGACTTCAGAAAAACCTGGAAAGACTTATACAAACTGATGCTGAGTAAAATGCAGTAATAGCTACATTATACGATGATTGACTTTGATAAACTTGGCTCTTCTCAGCAATGTAAGGATCTAAGACAACTCCAAAAGACTCAGGATGGAAAATGCTGGCCATGTCCAAAGAAAGAGCTTTGGAGACTGAATGCAGACGGAAGCATACTGCTTGCTCTCCTTTTCTTTTATTGTTTTGTTTTGTTTCTTCTTTCTTGTGGTTCCTCCCATTAGCTCTACTTTTTCCTTAAGTCATGACTAATGTGAAAATATGTTTAATATGAATGTATAAGTACAACCTGTATCAGATTTTACTGTCTTGCGAGGGGGGAGGAGAGGAAGGGGGAGAAAATTTAAAACTCAAAATCTTATGGAAGTGAATGTTGAAAACTAAAAATAAATTAATTATTTTAAAAGAATAATGCTATTAAAACAAAATACATAGAATTACTCAAGAAACTAATTACATTGAAATAGTTTTATATATATGAACAAAGGTATGCATATAAATACATATAAACATGTATGTATATATTATTAATCTGCAGTCTGTGAACATGGGGTAAATGTGTATATATGCAATGTATACATACATGTATATATGTATACGTGCATATACATATATACACAACTTCATAGACAACTTCATATATACACATATGTGTGTGTTTATATGTGTGTATGTATGTATATACACACATACACCCCAGGTTAAGAACTCCCACTCTAGACCTATAGGAGGCACACTGACCAGGTACTGGGCAAATGATGATATCAGATTGTAAATTTAACCAAGAGCAAATACACAAAGGACAACAGAGACCTGAACAGAAGTGTGGTGGAAAAAATGGTCTCTGGTAACTGGTTCTGCTTCCATTGAAGTCCAAGGTTATGGAAAACATGTACAAGAAAATAGAAGCACCCTAGTCTGGAACGCCATTTTGATCTCTAAATGTACTCTGCCAAGACACATGCTTAATTAATCTGGGGTCCATGGACCCTACCTAAAGGGCTTTTCTTCTGAGAGGCTGTGATGGAGCCCTGGTTCCTTGGGAAAGGGAAGGACTGATGCCATCTTCTGGGAGATGAAGAGAAGCTCAGGAGGAATGAGCTACAGGTAGAGAGCAATAGCTCTCAAACTTTTTGGTGTCAGGACCCATTTATCTTTTTTAAAATGATGGAGGATCCCAAAGAGTTTTTGTCTATAGGGGTTATAACATCTATCAAGATTTACCATGTGAGAAATTAAAACTAATAAACTTTTAAATATGCATTTATTAATTCATCTTAAAATAATAATAAACCCATTATATGTTAACAAATAACATTTTGACAAAAAATTAGTATACTTTCACCCAAAAAAAATTTCAGTGAGAGGAGTAGCCTTGTTTTATATATTTTGGCAAATCTCTTTAATGTCTGACTTAATAGAAGATAGCTGGATCCCGTAGCTGCTTCTACATTTAGTCTGTTTTGATATATTATTTTGGTTGAAGTATATGAAGAAAATTCCAGCCTCACACAGATATGTTGTTGGGAAAGGGAGGGGCACTTTAATAGGCAAATAACGTCTAAGAATCATTATGAAAATCGTTTTGACATTGAGGACCTCCTGAAAGGGTGTTGGTAACCCTCGGGGGTCCTTGGACCCCATTTTGAGAATTGCTGAGGCAGAATAATACAGAAAGTAAAGGAAATAATGGATGAGGTCATCACAGGATCGTAGATACTGAGCTAGAAGTGCTAACTTGGAGAAGTCCTCTGAGATACCTGTGCTGGAGAACCACACAGAAGCAACACTGTAAGTGGTGGAACCCAAAAGGGCCTCTGGGAAGGGTGTCTCACTGGCGGGTGTTTCTATTTTCTCTGAGCTTTCAAATTAGTTTTACTTGCCCTTTGACCTATAGCTAAAGCTGTTCACTCTTTCAGCTCTGTGAACCAATAGGTTTGCAAGTGGAGTTGGTGGCAACAAACTGGGTGGTGTCAGGCAGGAAATTCCCAGAATAGCTGACTGAAGGCAAGAAGTTAGAGAAATACTCCAAGGTATATACCAATTTTTCATGTCCTATAATTGCCACTGAGTCAAGGATTACATGTATCCTACCATTAGATGAAGTTCTACAAGGATAAGGGATGTTTTTTTTTTTTATTTATTTGAAAGCATTTCTCCACCATCACTTTCTACAGTGTTATTTACATGGAAAATATTGAATAACCATTTAATTGGATTTGATTTCATATAAAACCAATAAAGGCATCTAGGTCGCACAGATGGATAGAGTACTGGGCCTGAAGTCAGGAAGACTCATCTTCATGAGTTCAAATCTAGCCTCAGATACTTATTAGCTATGTGACCCTAGGCAAGTCACTTAACCGTGTTTGCCTCAGTTCCTCATCTGGAGAAGGAAATGGCAAACTACTCCAATATCTGCCAAGAAAACCCCAAATGCAGTCAAGAAGAGACTGAAATGACTGAACAACAATAACAAATAAAAAACAACAAACAAAACAGTAACAAACAATAACAAACAAAAAACCCCGATAGACTCTAGTATTATTTCTCTTATTTTTCCTTCTCTTTCCCATTGTGTGTAATTTATCCACTTAACCACTTCCTTTCCTGACCCTTTTATGTTGTTATATTCTTTATTTTTTATAGATTGTTTTATTTTCAGTTACAAATTCTTCCCTCTCTCCACCTCCTTTCCTACCCATTTATATGGTAAGAAATAGGATTTCTGCATCCTGTGATGCATATTTCTGCATCAGCCAAGTTCTGGTGTGGCAGGGTGGGAGGGTGGTGAAGCAAGAAAAATAAAGGAAAAAAAACAGATTTCAATCTGCATTCTGAGTTCACCAGTTTTCAATCTGGAAGTAGAGAGCATTTTTCACCATGAGTTCTTTGGAGTCCTAGTGTATCATTGTATTGATCAGAGTTACTAAATCTTTCTCAGCTGATTATCTTTACAATGTTGCTGTCTTGTTCACTTGGTTCCACTCACTTCACTTTGCATCAGTTCATATGTCTTCCCAGGTTTGTTACATTCTTTAGCATTTCTGCTATCCTAGAAAATTTTCATGCCCCTGATCATGATTCCTTGTTCTTCCTTTTCTTCTCTTAAAAAAAAAAAATTCTTCCTTTAGCGAGCAAATATGGTATAGTAGAAGGAATATTATACTCTAGAGTCAAGAGAGATCTGGGTTTGAATCCTGATTCCACAGTTTACCAGCTGTGACCATAGGTAAGTCACCACCTTTGGCCTTGGTTTCCTCATCTGTAGAAAGGAAATCATAGTTCATACACTACAAATCTTACCGGATTATTGTGAAGGAAGCACTGCAAACTTTAAAGCATCTGTAAACCAACATTATTTTTCTTATTATTAGCCATAGTTTGTCCACTCTGTCCCATAACATTTAATAATTCGCTTCAATAGTCTTTCATTAAGATGTACTGAATCTCCCTACACCTTTTTTTTTTTAGGAGGGTACTATTTAGGGTTTATTCCTCCTCTGGAATTTTATGTTTTCCCCAGCAACTTTTAATATAAAAGACTTGACGTGAAATCTCTTCTTTGCCCTAATCCTCACATTTCCTACTGTATCATAATGATCTTTTCAATGTCTTCATCATCCAATCCATTAATTTCTACTTTAGGACTTTAGGACTCCTTTCATGGGTTGCCAAAAAGTCTGTATCTATAAAATATACAGTGATGAATTACTTATTGCAGGAAATGGAATGTTAGAGATTGGTCTAAAGATCCACACTAGAAAAACAAAGTGGGTGAACAACACAAATTGATCCAGATCATGACATGTAGCTGAATGGGTGACTCATCAAATTAATCCACTAATATTTGTATCACAGACAAGTGCTTCAGATGGGTTAGAAATAGAGCCCATTGGGGTGGCCAGGTAGCACAGCTAGTAAGAGCACCTGCTCCAGTATTGGAATGACCTGGAGAGGGAATCCCAGGTTCAGACACTTAGCACCTATCCAGAAACACCTGGCCGTGTAACCTTGAACAAGTTACTTAACCCCAATTGCTTAGGGGCGGCCAGGTGGCTCCGCGAGTCACAGGCTCCAGTGTCGGGATGACCTGGAGATCGAATCCGGGCTCAGATACTTAGCACCACACCCAGAAATAACTGGCCGTGTAACCTTGAGCAAGTTACTTAACCCCGATTGCTTTAAAAAATAAAAAAGAAGAAGTAGAGCCCATGATTGGAAAAAAAAAAGAGGAGACTAAGCTGCACTACATTTGGGAAACAGGATAACATCTTCCATGGTGCCGAAGTGTTTGATGCTTCAAAAGACATTTCTTTATTGTCACTATTTCAATGCATCCCCAAATTGCTATGAGTACTTCTTCCACTGGTACAGATTGCAGCCCTTTCATACTGTTTCAACCCATACCCCATGTATAAGTCCTTCATAGAGATTTGACACTATAAGCTTTTCTTTAGGAGGTTTTTTTGGCTATGATACTTAGGCTGTTTATTTGTTGTCTCTTGCTCCCATTATGTGACCAGTCTGTGTCTCTTTCCAGACATACATGTTACAAATAATGTTTTATGTAACTCCTAGTGAAATCATGTGCATGCAAACCACTATTGGTAATACATTACAGTTTAGATAACCGTGATTTTCTTCATTGTCTTTCAGGTCATTTGCTATTTTGATTCTTTTGATATCATGGTATTCCATGGTTCGTGGCCACCTAATGTCATTGGAAGGATATTGGTGAATACATCAGGGATTGGCTTGGAATCATTAAAAGTACTATTCAATTGCCCACATGATGTCTAACTCTCTCTAGACCCTCCTGGAACATGTAGGGACAATATCTACTTTATTCAAGATCACTAATGTATATGAGGAAAACAACCACACCTCAGCCCTTCATAATCATTGAGCATCTGATATCTTCTGGGCGCTTCACTTTGGGATGAGACAAAACAAATGGCACTGAGTGTGAGTCTAGGAAGGCCCCCAGAGATCCAGTTACTTCTATAACCTAAACTCTCTGCTGCTTCTACTCCACTACATGCTTCTTGGTGTGTGGAAAGAGAAGAGGTTGACATCACTTTCTGTCATCACAGGACCCTGTCAACCTGAAAATTCCCCATCCTTTGACTAGCATATTTCTATCCCTGCCTCCCCTTATAGCTACAATTTGGAATGTCGCAAGGAAAACCCCCTTCCCCTTCTACCTAGATCCATAACTAGAATGGGGTAAGCTATCTTCTGTCATCCTCCCTAGCAGTGATCTAGAAACTTCCTGGGGTCTTTGTTTCCTCCCACTCATGTCCTGGGATCTCTCCTCCCATCAGGCCTTGTGTCCTGCGATCAGTAGTCACTTTATCTGGGTCTTTTGATTCCCCTCCTTCACACCTGAATTTACTTTTGAAAGCTGAGTTTAGATGGATTTTGAGTGTCTTTCTTCATAGCACATTTTATGGTACTTCCCTTACTGGCCATAATTGCTAGTCAGGGCTCTGCTGCTACTATTTCCTGATCTATCATTCCAATCCAGTTCTGCCTCATCCTTCCCTAGTCTCTATCCTCTTTTACTTTACTCGTTAATTGTGCCCTCTGAAACCCCATTCTACCACTTACTTTCATCCTAGATTTCTTCTCCCACTCTTCCCATCTTCTGAATGTTAAGGAAAGGTGGTCCCCTTTTTATCATACATTTCATTTCTAGCCATCCTCTTTAACACTGGCATCTTCTTCTGTCATGGCACCCAATACACTAGATCAGGTGGAAGATTAGGTATGTCCCTTTCTCAAGTGGCCCTCTAGATTACCTTGTGTTACCATCAAATCAACAATTTCCCCTCTTTTGAGGTTCTCTCTGTTAGTATCACTTTGTTCAGAAGCTTATTCACTCACCTTCTGGCTTCTAAATCATTTCCCCTACTTTCTCAAGAATTTTCAAATTTAACTCATAGTTGTCCTCTACCCCAGGCTCTACCTCACACATAGCAACTTCAGTGTACGCAGTGATGTTTGCTAACACACTCTGGCCTCCCAATTCATCAACCTCTTATATTTCCCCAACTCATATCTTTACCCCACCTCATTTCCTTCCATACCCCAAGAGATAGTCGTAATTTAGTTTGCATCAACTCATAACTGAGCTATATCCATAACCCTGAAGTCTGAAACTCTACATCTTTGCTATTAACCTCTTTTACTTCACTTTCTCTCTCTGCCTCATTCCTCTTAAATCTATTCTTCCTTCTTACTATGACCTACAGTCATCCTATGCCTCTCTTTTCTGCCAATCCATCAACTCTATTTTGACCTTCCTTCATAATCTCAATCCTACTATCCATTTTTTCTATTCCTACCTGAATGCTGCAACAGGACCTAGGTCTAGCATGAATTTATAATATAGCTGGCATCTAGATAGTGTTTTAAGGTTTGCAAAGCATTTTCTATATTTTACTCCATTTGGTCCTTACAACAACCTTGTGTGGCATGTTTGTGGTAGTTGTGGGTTATTTGATTAGATGATGTCATTAGAGATGGTTGATTTGATGTGGTATGTGTTAGCTGGTTGCTTGTTTTGATTTGGTATGGCTGTGGTTGTGTTAGTTTTCTGGTTTCATATGGTAGTGTGGGTGGTGTGTAGGTTGTTTGGTTGGGGGTGTTTGGGGTATGAGGTTGGTTAAGGTAGATAATATGTTGTGACTATGTTGTTTTAAGGCTGATAGATTTGTATGGTTGAGGCTGTTATATAATTTGGTGTGCCATGGTGTGATGGCATGTGTTGGTTAATTGGTATAGTTGGGATGTTTTCTTTAAAGTAAAAAGCTTGGTGGTATTTATGTGGAATGGTTGGTGTGGTTTATGGAGGTGGTAAGGTTGGTTTGTTTGATGTGGTATGGTATGGTGGTAGTGTGTATGGGCTGGTAGTTTGGTATGTATGACTATGATGTTTAATTTGGTGTAGTGGGGGTTAGTTGGAGTGATATGGTAGGGTTCTTCCGACATATGGGACAGAAGAAAAGCCCTAGGGCACATGCCCATTAAAAATAATAACAGCTATAAACAGGTATTTCTGGGAAAGTGAGCACCATAATGCAAACAAGCCTCCTAGGTTATGTCAAGGATGAGGAACATGACTCCATAGCAATAGATGGAGCAGTAGCTGCTGGGCAAATGACAAGGAGTTTGTAAGCCAGTCTGAGAGCTGCAAGACCATGCTGGAAAAATGGCAGAGGCAACAATGGTGAAAAGGCAAAAAACAGCACTGGCCAAGAGCCAGGACAGAACTAGCAGATGGCAGGACAAAAGAAGTGGCCCTAACAGAGAGGAAGAAGAGGCTACTGCCTCTCAACTAACCACATCACCTGCAATAGTAGGTCATGAATCAGGGACTTAAGAGACTGGGAGATTGAACCCTTTGGGGGTAGGGCAGAGGAGGGGTAGCAGTTGCCAGGTAAGGTGTGCTATCACTGCTCCCTTGTGAATCAGACTAAGATAATTATCCTTTCTCCATTCTTTATGTGGCCCTTAATCAATCTGTTCTGTGTTCCATGCCCTATTTGGCTGGACTGCTTATAAGAGGATAGTAGGGAGAGAAGAAGGCTCAAATCCAATTCAGATGTGCTGCGGTGGGGTGGGGTAAGAACCCTGAGTGGGGACAGAAGACAGAGAATGACAATGACAAAACCTCCTTAAGATTGAAGTATTCTTTGTCAACCCAGAGCTTTGTAACAAGCCTCAGGTTATATACATAGTACTTTAAATTCCAAGCAATACATATTCCTGAAGAATCACAACTTTGCTTTTTTCTCTTCTTACCATACCCCTAGAGTCCCAGAGTGTCTCTGGATAGCTAGATAGCCAAGTGGATAGAGCAATGGACCTTGAAGCAGGAATCCCTGAGTTCAAATCCAGACTCAAACACTTACTAGCTGTGAAAGCCTAGACAAGTCACCCTCTTTCTGCCTTAATTTCCTCATCTGTAAAACAGAGATGAAACAGTACCTACCTCCCAGGGTTGTTTTGAGGATCAAATGAAATATAATTGCAAAGATCTCAGAACAGAGCTTGGAGCACAATAAGTATTATATAAAGGTTAGTTATCATCATCATTATAATTATTGAAAGGAGGGTCAGCATAAAGGGAAAGTTTTCTTAACCCCCTGTTTCCCTCTTACTTTATAAAATAGAAGTAGCATTTTCTTCAATGCAAAGTGTGCTGCAACCTGAGATAACAAGATAACTGTGTTTGAATCTTGTCTCTGATGCTAGCTGTGAGATCACAGGCAAATTGGTTAACCTCTCTGATGTTTAGTTTTCCTCGTCCATAAAAAGGGAGCAATGCCTGTAGACTCACCTCATAGACTTTTTATGGTATGATACATGTAGAGGTCTTTGCAAACCTTCGAGTGCCTTGTGAGAGTCAGTCGTTACTCTTAAGATGAGCTCAGCCCCCTCGCTGTAAACATTCCAGACCCTGCCCAGCTGAGTTTGCTCCCCTTCCCTAGCAGTTCAAGTCCCTTCAGTCTGCATTTTTGCCTCATGCTGAGTATTCCTACAGTGACTAGGGCCCCTGGCTGGTTCCTTATTGCATTCAAGCTTTGGTCTTTTTCATTCGTTCCCTAACTTTTCTGATCTCTGGCATAAGTTGGCACCATCTTTGCTCCTCTAATATATCATTCAACTGTACTATCAGGTCTATTAGCTTGGCTAAATTGTAAAGTCCCACAGGCCCTGCTTACTACTCTTGAGATCATTGCTTAAACTTCTGAAAATCGCAGTCAACACAGCCTCCTCTGTAGCTCGTGGCCCAGAAGCTCATTAATATATTCAGTTAACGGCCTGTCTTAATCTCAACATCAACAGTATAGGGGCCCACTTACTCTGTATGTACCCAAGAAAACCAGCTAGTTTCCTAACAAGGACCTACTGCCCTCCATTAGTGATATTATCCAATCAAAGGCCATCTCTCCACCCTGCTCCCATCACTTCCTCCATCTGCTTTCTCAGTGACAAGAAAACTCACCTGATGAGTGACAAAGGTGTGGGGCTGTTTTTGTTGCTGTTGTTGTTCTAATCATTATCTATTTTTTTCTAACTTTTAAAAATAGATTTTATTTTAATTTCCATCAATTTAAAGTATTCAAATATATGAACAAGAACAAAAGAAATTATTTAAAAGTATGAGAAAATAAAACAAAAATGATTATAAATGATTGTGCATGCAGTTATGCTTCCTTTATTTATTGATTGTTAAAAGGAGAAAAAGATGCATGTATTAACTTTACCACTGTAGCCCAAGTCCCAAAGCCCACTGGTATGGGACTCTTGTCTCACTGGTGGACAGGTACAAAATGCAAGCATGCCCTCGTATGAGGAGCCAGCGAAGAGGACAGAGGAGAGATTCGGTCCCTCAACTTTCAGTCTCTCCAGTCTGTTGGTGTCCTGCAGTTACTTTGTGAGCTTTGGAAAAGAAAATGAGCAAGGCCAAGTTCAGGCTGCTGAAGGAAGACTAAGAACTGGAGAAGAGCTGCCATGAGAGGAGCCAGCAGTCTCCATCATGTCCCCAGCTTACAGTGCTGGGTACTTCTGGGAATTTCCCCTTTGGGTGAAATCTAGGACTCTTCTCTTGGTTGGAGTGAGTTTCCTCCCCACCAATGGGAGAGTTCCTTCACTCTGTATTGTCTGGCATGTACTCTCCTATGTAAACCTTCTCTGATTTCTGTTTTGCTATAGACTTAGATAATGGGCTTCTATACTACTTCGTATGTGTGTTCATTGTAAAACTAGCATAGTATATGGTAGGAAGGGAGTCGAGCCTTGAATATGAGCTTAGGTCCTCCTTTCCACATTAATGAACAATGATCAGAAGTTCAGCTTGAACCTGAAAACCACATCTCCTAGACTAATAGTATTTAAGGGAACAGATAGATGTAATTCTAGCCTGATACCCCACTCTCTGAGGAGAGCAGAGTGGCCAACCTTCTGTCCCCAACCTACTGCTTACACTCCTGGCACAAATTAAAGTCTCTCTTGGAGAAAAATCAGGAGAGAAGATGCTAGAGTTATCTGTTCTACCTCCCTTAAAAGTTATACAATGACATTTCCATATAACATGTTGGGGACAGCCTACTTACACCAAGGTCGTAATAAAGTTGTTCTATACATTTAGGATTTTGGTTCTGCTTTCTACCCTGCATAAGTTCAGATGTCTTCCCCTATTTTTTTAACTCTTCATATTCATCATTTATTACAATATTTCATTGTATTAATGTACAACAATTTATTCAGTCATCCCACAATCATAAGGTACATAGTTTGTTTCCTTTTATTTTTTTACTATTATAAAAGATGTTGCTAGGAATATCTTTGTAGAGGTAGGTCATTTCAATCAGTCAATCCATCAATCAACAAGCGTTTATTAGGCACTTATATTACAGGCGTGGTGCTAAGCTCTGAGGATAAAAAGAAGGCAAAAACGGTTTATGCCCTCAAGGAATGTAATTCCAATGTGAAGACAATATGTAAATTAGGTGTGTACAAGAGACATATGGAATGAATAAAGGTAATCTAGCATCAGGAGGCAGTAGCAGCAAAGAGTATGAGGAAAGGCCTTCAGCAGGAGGTAGGATTTAATCTCAGTTTTGAAGGAAGCATAGTAACCTAAAGAACAGAGGTAAGGAAGCAGAGTGTGCCAAGAATGAGGGACGGCCAGCAAAAAAACATTGAGGTAGGATATGTAATGTCCTGTGTTAGCAACTACAAATAGGCCAGGATAGTTAGATCATAGTTTGTGGAAGAGAGTAAAGTATAAGATTGGGAAGATGGAAAGAGATGAAGCATGAAGGGCCTTACATGCCAAACAGAGAACTTTATACACACACACATATACATATGTATATATGATCCTGGAAGCAATAGGGAATCCCCAGAGCTCATTGGCAAGGAGTAGGAAGTGTGACATGGTCAGATTTATGCTTTAGAAAAATCTCATTGAGGCATAGCTAGGTGGTGCAGCAAATAGAACACTGGCCCTGGAGTCAAGAGGACCTGAGTTCAAATCTGACCTCAGACACTTGACTCTTAACTAGCTGTGTGACCTTGGGCAAGCCACTTAACCCCAATTGCATTGCTTTCCCCCCCCTCCAAAAAAAAAAAAGAGGAAAACTCTCATTGAGTGGAGGATGGATTGGGAGTGAAGTGGGGGAGAGACACTTGAGGTGGGGAGACTAATTAGATCATTACAGTAATCCAAAGGACAGATGATGAGGGCCATGACCTGGGTTAGGCAATGCTGTCTTTTGGAGTCATCAGTTATCTTTAAGGGTTTCCAGGGGACAGGGATGGTTGTTATTTAACTTGGTTCCTTGTTTTTCCTCTTCGGTATCCAGTGCATTAACTCGGTGATTTACCCTGTGCAAGGGGCAGGAGAGCGAGAAAGGTGTTATCCATAAGATCATAGATTTAGAGATGGAAGGGGGACCTTAGAGTCCAACTTGCTCATTTTTACAGATGATGAATCTGAGACTGAGAGAGGGTGATTTGCCCAGGAACACACAGCTAGTAAGTGTCTGTGGCAGAACTGGAACTCAGAGCTTCCTGACTCCAAGCTTAGCACCTGATCTACCACAATTGCACTTACCCTAGCTGACTCTACTGTGCCACCTAACAAGAACAGCTAACATTAAAACGGGCTTCAAGAGCAAACCACTTGCTCTCTCTTTTTTGTTTTGTTTTGTTCCTTCTTTCTCATTGTTCACTCCACTGGTTATAATCCTTCTTTACAACCTGACTAATATTTAATGTGAAGGTATTTGTAGAACCTATATCAGATTGCATGCCACCAAGAGGAGGGAGGGGGGAGGAGAGAGAGGGGGAGAAAATTTGGAATTCAAAAACTTGTGGAACTGAATGTTGTAAACTAAAAGTAAGTAGATAAATAAATAAATATTTTAAAATATAAGGTTTCAAGGCTTGAAAAGTACTTTACATATATCATCTCACTTTGTCCTTACAATTACCCTGGAAGTTGGGTACTACTATTATCCCCACTTTAGAGATGAGGAAACTGAAGCAGATAGAGATTAAATTACTTGCCCAGGGTCACACAGCAGGCATCAGAGGCAGGATTGGCACTCCACTCTTCCTAACTCTTAGTCCAGGACTTTATCTACCACACCGCTTGGCTGCCACTGCTGTGCCACAAGAAAAAAAAAATTCTGTTTGGTTTTTAAAGCCCTTCATAACCTACATTTCCAGTCTTCCTAGACTCTTCAACATTTACTCTATGATCCAGTGACACATTGCTATTCCTAACATAAGTAATTCCATCTCTTCAGTCTGGGCATTCTCAGTGGCTCAGTCCCCCATGCCTGGAATGTTCTTGTTCCCTGTCTCCCCTTCTTGATTTCCTTGGCTTCCTTAAAGTCCCAGGTAAGGTTTAACCTGCAAAAAGCTTCTCCAGTCCACCTAATCTTAGTGCCTTCCCTCTGAAATCACTCCCAATTCATCCTGTATATATCTCAGTTGTACATAATTGCTTGTATGTATTAGACTAGGAGCTTCTTGAAATCAGGGACTGTTTTTGCATTTTTTTTTTTTGTATCTTCAGCACTTAGCCCAGAACCTTGCACATAGTAGGTGCTTAATAAATGCTTGTTCTCATGACTTCATTCTTTATATTTTTCAAAGCCATGACTTTGGAGAAGGAGTTGGATTATGATTCAATAACTATGCTTAGGTGTTTCTTTTCACAGTAAGAGAATTTTGAAAAAAGAAAGATAACTTTTCAATTGGCCAATTCTCATGTGTCAGAGTCTTTACAATTGAAAGCCTTTTCATACTTGATGCAGTTGTTGAGACAAGTTACATTGGTGACTGCCCAGAAATACATATTTCTCAAAAAAAAAGACATTATTTTTTTTAACTCTCAGAAACCCTTCTGGTATGCAGCCATAGTAACAGACTAATCTTACCATGAAAAGGAGTACCTAAGCATAGTTATTTAAACATAATCCAGCTCCTGCCCCTCTTTCTTTGTTTCTCTTTCACTTTGTTCCTGTCTTTATCTCTTTCCAATGTGTCTGCTTACTAACTCTGGGTCTTGAGCCATGTTTACTTAGCTTTCCCTCCCCCCCTTACTCTATCCCATACCACTCCAGCCACTTTGAAATCAGAAGTGCCTCTTGAGCTAGGGGAAGCTTGGAGCTGTCCATAAGGTGCCAGGCTACAAACTCATATTCTCTTTTCCTTTTCTGCTAGATCTATGGCTAGGGATTTCATAAAATGTTGTATCATCCTTCAATAAAATCAGTGCATGAATTTTTGAAGGTACAATAAGAAACTGTTTAAAGTTTTCTCTGTTTAGAGAAAAAAAGTTTTGGGAAGGACTGGGTCTAGAGTTGTGGCTTTCAAAAATATAAAGATTAAAGTCATGACAGCAAATACCTATTAAAGATAGAGATATTGCATACAGTAGATGATATATAATATACAATGGTCATGTATAATTTATTTACACACAATAGACCTAATATGAACTTCATTATATGTGTGCTATTCTTCCCAGAATTCAGTGTGCTGCACTATGATGGTAGAAACCTGGTGGTGGTTGCTGTCCTTGGTTCTCAAAGAGGACCAAGATGACATCACTCTGTTAGGGCTAAGGTACAGTGTGTCTGAATGTGAGCTCAGAAGGCTCTATCACAGGTCAGGCACAAATAGTACACATGAACATTTAGAGTAGAGTATCTCTAAATTTGTGCATCTCATGTTTCTTTTGAGCTACTGCAATTCTGCTTTGCTCATAGAGCACAGTGCCTTCTTTGATGTGGACACTCCATACTGGGTGGTCCTGTACAAGTGTCTCCCATGTCTTATAATCTATTCCAAAGTTCTTCAGAGAGACCTTGAGAGTGTCCTTGTATTTCTTCTTTTGACCTCCATGTGAACACTTGCCTTGTGTGAGTTCTCCATAAAATCATCTTTTAGGGAAACGTGCATTTGACATTTGAACAATGTGGCCATCCCATCAAAGTTGTGCTGTATACAGTAGAGTCTGAATGCTTGGCAGTTTAGAAAGGACCTCAGTGTCCAGTACCTTATCTTGCCAAGTGATCTTCAGAATCTTCCTAAGACAATTCAAATATAAGAGATTCCGTTTCCTCACATGGTGCTGGTATACTGTACAGGTTTCATAGGAATACAACGATGAGGTCAGCCCAATGACTATAGACTTTCAGTCTGGTAGGCAGTCTAATACCTCTTTTCTCCCACACTTTCCTTCAGAGCTTCCCAAACACTGGGCTAACTGTGGCAATACATGTGTCAACCTCATCTTCTACGTGTACATCTCTGGAAAGTATGCTGCCAAGATAAGTGAACTTATCTACATCATTCAATATTTCTCCATTTACTGTAACTAATGGTTCCATATATGAATGGTGTTGTGCTGGCTGGTTGTGATAGTAATGGAATATAAAGATCCCCCTGTATTGGCTTGGTTTTCAAATTTATTGTGTTAAAATCCAGAGCTTGTTAATCCCACCTGTGGGATGGACTTGATGTGAAAAGAGAGTCCTGAACTGGGAGGAGCTGGTGACGTAGATTTGGAGAGACAAGAGAGAGGCAGAAG
Source organism: Petaurus breviceps papuanus (assembly GCF_028583685.1). NCBI lineage: Eukaryota > Metazoa > Chordata > Mammalia > Diprotodontia > Petauridae > Petaurus > Petaurus breviceps. The sequence continues at coordinate 5,662,672 of NW_027186540.1, read as the reverse complement.
AACTTTTTGGAAGCAGCACCCTCGTGGTGGCAGAGAGAGAGAGACTGAGAAGATTGCTGAAGGCCACTTTGAATCACCCTGGACTTTTGAGACCTGCCCCCGGAGCTGCCAAGGACTGAGGAGACATGGCTGTTTTGCTGGTACTTTGTCTGTCTGTTTTGATGTTGTTTTGCCAGATTTGTCCACTGGTGAAAGACAGTCCTTTTGTTGAAGAAGTCCTGGAACCTGGCTGTTGGCTAAGAGCTCCTGAGACTGTCCTGAAGACAGAGAGTGAATACTGTCCACTGGTGAAGGGCAGTGCTGTTGTTGCAGGGGTCTGGGAACCTTTCTGTTGGTTCAGAGCTACTGAGACTGTCCTACAGACAGGGAGTGAATACAGTGCTGTTGTTGCAGGGGTCTGGGAACCTTTCTGTTGGTTCAGAGCTACTGAGACTGTCCTGCAGACAGAGAGTGAATACTGTCCATTGGTGAAGGACAGTGCTGCTGTTGCAGGGGTCTGGAGACTGTCCTGCAGACAGAGTGAATACTGTCCACTGGTGAAGGACAGTGCTGTTGTTGTAGGGGTCTGGGAACCTTTCTGTTGGTTCAGAAGCCCTGAAGAAGGATTTTCTTGTTGTATGTTTACAGAAATCCTGGGAGAGGGTTTTGTTAATGTTTTCAGGGGTTCTAGGACTGTTCTACAGACAGAGGATGAATTAATGAAGGGACTGGCAATGTATCTTGTGGCCTTGCTAAGCCTTGTCTCCCCAGGAACTAAGATTGCTGAGAACTTGCCTCCTGTCAAGATGAAGAAAAGACCTCCATTTGGGTATTAAGTGCTGTGCTTAAACTTGATGTAACTCTGGGGTAGATTCAATTGTGATCCAGGGGTGGGGAACTTTTGACCTTTTTGTGTTCTATGGTTGAACAAATGAATGTACTTTACTTAGATTGGAAACTAATCTCCATTTGAGAAGAGGGGCTTTGTGGTGGACTAAATGAAGGTACAGCCTAGAGGAGGAGGAGTATTTAGAACAGGGACTTTGTAATTGATTGAATGAATGGAAGGTCCTGGGGTGGGGTAGTACTTGGAGATTATTTAATCACACTTAGTAAATGCTGTATTTTTAATGATGTCATGTTTTGACCTTCTCTGTTCTTACTTTGTCACTGAATAAAATGGAGAGCACCTATGCTGGTATTTTGAACCTTGGGAAGTTGCCTTTCCTTGGCATTACATTACACTGGTGAGAACCTGTGTTTCTTGGTGTTAATCCAAGATTAGCACAAGCAGCAGAGAATCAAACTATACTTTGTTGCATCTTAGCCTCAGAGGCTACATTGCCTCCACAATTATCAATGAACAAAAAGTCCCACACCAATTCTCCCTCCACTTTTGTCTTGGCTTGTAGCCTTTTCAAGTTAAATAATTTACCGTCAGTGCAGTAGCTGATTTTTATTCTCATTGAAGGCATCTGACAACATAGCTGAAAACATCATGCTAAAAACATAGGAGCAAGCACCTAGCCCTGCTTCACTCCATTGGTGACTGGGAAAGCATAAGAGTTCTGTTAATTATCCAGAACCTATGCAACCATGTTGTCATGCAACTAATGGACAATAGTAATTAAATCTTCTGGGCAACCAAATTTTGCCATAATTTTCCACAAGCCCTTATAACTGACAGTACCAGAGGCCTTTATAAGATTGATGGTCATTGTGTACAGACTTCTGTTCTGCTCCTGGCATTTCTCCTGGAGTTGTTAGGCAGCAAACACCATATTAGTTGTTCATGTTCCTCGGCCCTTTCTGAAGCCACACTGATTCTTGGGTAGATGACCATCTTCAACATGAAGGATCAGTCTATTAAGGATGACTTTGGCAAGAATCTTGCCAGCAATGACTAAGAGGACCCCCTACCTCCACCCCACTTGATTGTCACAAAATAATCTATTTCCTTGACCTTTATAGAGATGGACAAGGGAGGAATCCTTGAACTCCTGGGGGATAACCTCCTCTTGCCATGTAACCCAGCAAATTTCAGTAAGCTTTTGTATGCACAGTGGATTCCCTACTTTCTAAGTCTCAGGTGGAATAGAATTAGCACCAAGCACTTAGCCACATGAGAGGAACCTAATGGCATTCAAAACCTCTTCTTCAGTTGGAATTTCAGCTAAAGATTGACTTCAGCTTCAAGTATATTGTCAATGGCTTCAGCATTGATTGATGATTGTCTATTGAGAACACTATGTAAGTGTTCAGCATGTCTCTCTAGGATCATGTCCTTATCACTAATCAATATGAATCCATTGGCATTAAGTAGTTGAGATGTACCATAGGTCTTTGGCCCATAAATAGCCTTCTGGGCATCATAAAAACACTTTGGATTGTTACCACAAGTGTAAAACTGAATTTCATCTGCCTTCTTATTGAACCAACAATACTACATCTCTCTAAGCTTCACTTGCACTTTACTTTTGATGGAATTAAATGCTACCTCTTTAAAGAGAGATGAACTATCCTTCTGGTAAACATTGTGGAGTTCTCATTTTTCATTTAGCAGCTTCTGAATTTTCCCATCATTTTTGTCAAACCAATCTTGATGTTTGCAACTGTTCTGGCTCAGATGACTAATACAGTGCTCCACACCAAATCTCTGAGAATTTTCTGTTCCTTTTTCTCCTCCACTGTTGCCAACCATGTGTTGGCCCAGCTTTCTCTCCAAGTTAGCAATGAACTGTTCCCACTCAGACAAGTCTTCTAATCTGTTGACATTGTCTTCTGGTAGTCATCTTGTCTTGGGGTTACCACTTTTGTTGAATGCAAATATTTAGCTTCGAGAGGATAAGTCTATGATCAGTCCAGCACTCTGTACCACACATGCCTTCATCACTGTCAGATCCTATCTGTCTCTTCTCCTTACAAAGACATAGTCTATTAAATGCCAATATCTGCTGTGAGAGTGCATCCACCAAGTTTTATTTCATTTAGGCAAATGAAAGACAGTGTTGGTGATGAGGTCATGAGATGCACAAGTCTTCAGTAGTAAGTAACTATTGCTGTTTCCAACTTCATTCCTCCCAAGCACTTCCTATCAGATCTGGACATCTGTGCCTACTCTTGCATTAAAGTCACCCAGAATTATAAGCTTGTCCTCTTTTGGCACATTGATAATGAGAGTCTCCAGGTCCTCATAAAATTTTTCTTTCCTCATCAGAGTTTGTCTTGGTGTGAGCATATGCAATGGTGATGGCATCGTGGTACTTTCCTGCAAGTAGCAATCACATTGTTATGAGCCTTTCATTCATTCCTTTTGGTAGGCGTACAACTTTGTTGAGTAGATTGCTTTTGATTACAAAACCTAGACCAGCTTTACTGTGCTTCCCTCCACTGTGGCCACTCCAGAAAAATATGTATTCAGGTCTGACTTTGGTAAATTGCTTCCCTTTCCTGTGGCCACTCCAGAAAAATATGTATTCAGGTCTGACTTTGGTAAGTTAGCCTTTATTTGTCAATCTTGTTTTACTCAAGGCTGCTATTTGGATGTGTGTAAGGGTTATGGGATTTAAAGATCTTCCATGCCCCATGGACGTGCTGACATAGCAGAGCAAGAGAAAGCGGAAAGCGAGAAAAAGTGAAAGCCGAGCTAACGGTCCTGCGGTTGGCGGTTGGCAGCGGTTGCGGTTGCCCTTTTTTTTTTTTTGAGTTAGGACTCCTGCTGAGCACTGCCGGGGGCCGGAGTTGCTGGGAGCATGCTTCCAGGATGCTGGGTGGTTGCTGTGAGTGGGGAGAGGAGGACCTTTGCCTGAGGTAGCCTGTTCTGTTTTAAAGGCTTGAAAATGTGGGTGCTTTCTACTTTATCTACCTGTGCCAATGTCATAACTACTCTGATGGCTTTCACTTTCTGGTTTGGGGACTCAGTCTTTTGGTATCTTAATAAATTTTCTAGTTTATTTCCTCATATGGCAAACATGACGTATTTTGTAATGGATAATTATATCAGCATATTTGTAATCTCTATAGGCATTGTGAATATGGCATTGCTGATACAATGTGACACCTGCTGAGTTCTCTCAGAACAAGAGTTATTTGTCTTTCAGGTCCATAAGCATGTCACATTCCATGTGCCAGTGGTGAATGGGAATCTTTGGAAGTTTTTGTACATTTTATGTTTCAAGCACAGGGTGGGATCCCTGCATGCCACAGTAAGCAGGCCAGGATGGAGTGGATTAAAGAAGACAATTTTGGGGCACCTTTTCTAGCCCCTTCCTCATGCCAGGAGGTGAGAAGTATAGTCCTTTAAAGATTGCTCAGATATCTGGGGGATGCCAAATCCCACTACTACCTTACTCCAGTAAGAAGACAACCCCATGGTCTGGGCTGCCTATGAGCAGGGTTGTGACTATAGCTCCCAGTGTATCCATACCTGCTGCTTCATTACTTGCCTGTCACTCCAGGGCTTTGAGGTATGTAAAAATGGCAAAATGATATGAGTGATGTCTTTTGATTTGTGTATAAATTGGACTTCAGTGAAGTAGAGCTGCACAAAGTCATTGGCTTCACTATTTCTTCCAGAGTCACTGGAGTCCAATAGTAAGACAAGAATCAAGATGACTGGTGATGGCTCGGGATGCATGAGATGACTTTGATGTCTTTGATGTCTGACTAGCCTCTAAGCACTCCACAGCACCTGCTTCAACTGTCTTCATGGCCACTGGAACAAATTGTTCTCATCCACCCATTTTGCCAGGGAAGTGTTCGCATGTTTGGGGCAGAAACACCCTAACTCACCAAAGAGTTTGAGACCCCTTGATTACCCTCAACATGATTTAGGCCCATCTGCTCAAATGATTTGCTAGGATGTAGTCCCTGTGCATGCTACAGTTTCTTGGAACTACAGGTGAGAGTTGGGCGAATAAGGTGGGCACCAGAGGTGAGAAGCAGCCCTAAAAAGGGTTCAGCAGCCCTTACACCAGAGATGCTAGTTTTCCCTGAACATACCCTACACCATATAGAAACCTATATGCTCTATGGGTGACATCCTTGTTCATTATTCCTGGAGCAGCCTATGTTAGGTCGTCATTGGTCATATAGTCAAATTCCTTCTGCTATTAGATGCTGCCATTTTTGAATGTTCCCTATCTTCTGTGAAGAAAGAGCCATCTTTGGGTAAGTACGCTGGCTGAAGATTAAGTTCTGTATCTGTGTATAGGGAAATTGGCACTATCTGATACCTCTGTATGACTAAATGCTATAAATGCTCCAAGTGGCCTCCAACAATGGAGTACCATGAAGAAAGGGGGCTTTCTCCATATAAAATTCCAGTCTTCCACCAGGAAAAAGGTCTCCTATAGGTCAAGGGAGTTCTCACAGTCTTCTCCTTCCTCAAACAGTAGTTCCAATTTCTTTTTCTTCTTCAGGATCTTGGCCATGATCATTCCCATATGGACCTTCATCTTCAGCCAGATGTCTGGTTATATCTGGTAGATAGGGTCTTCATAGGGATGGATTTCTTGATTCTCCTCTATTCTATTTACTATTTCCTAATTAGGATATTTGATTGAGGGTGGAGCCAAAATGAAGGAGTAGAAACAGGACTTCCGTGCGGCTCCCACTTCAACCTCCTCCAATACATGTAAAACATGACTCTAAACAAACTTTAGAGCTACAGAACCCACAAAGTGACAGGGAGAAACAAATCTCCCACTGAAGGAAGCCCAGCAGGCTGGCAGGAAGGGTCTATCACAGAGAGCGCTAGGAGCAAAGCACAGTCCCACCTGAGCTGCAGTTTTAGCCCCATGGCAGCCCCTCATGAGGGGCAGCTAGAGCAGACTTCATGAGAGTAAATCACCAGCAGCTGTAGCAGTTTCCAGACTTCTCAATCCATAAATGCCAAAGACAAAGTAAAAGGTCAGTGTGGAACTTGGTTGGTCCAGGGGAGGATAGAAGAGTGTGGTCTGACTGCTACCCCTGGAAAGAGAAGCAGAGGAGGCACAGTGGCTGCAGCTGTTGCCGCATGACTGCTTCCAGAGCTCCTGGCCTGCAGATTATATGGGGACCAAGTGATCATTTAGAGGCTAAGCACTCTTGCTTTGACCTGCTTGGATCCAGATTGTGGTCTTGGTGGTGATCCTGGGGTGTGACCAGTGAGCCAGAGTGTGTGAGGGCTGTAGAGAGGGCACCCATCTAATATCTCTGGCAGCTGCAAAAACCCCAGCAATATGGGACAGAGCTCTCTCCATTCTAAAAGCAGAGTTCTGCCATGGCAAAGAGCTCAAAAGTCAAGTAATTGGCTGCCAACATGAGCAAGCAGAGGAAGCACAAACAGAGCATAGAATCCTCTTTTGGGGACAAAAAGGATCAAGGCATGGAGCAGGAGGAAGACATCAAAGTCAGAACTCCTGCATCAAAAGCCTCCAAGAAAAACATGAATTAGTTACAGGGCATGGAGGAACTCAAGAAGGATTTTGAAAATCAAGTAAGAGGAGTGGAGGAAAAATTGGGAAGAGAAATGAGAATGATGCAAGAAAATCATGAAAAGCAAGTCACCAGCCTGCTAAAGGAGACCCAAAAATACACTGAAGAAAATAACACCTTAAAAAAATAGACTAACTCAAATGGCAAAAGAGGCCCAAAAAGCCAATGAGGAGAAGAATGCTTTAAAAAGCTGAATTTGCCAGACGGAAAAGGAATTTCAAAAACTCACTGAAGAGAATAACTCCTTCAAAATTAGTTTGGAGCAACTGGAATCTAATGACTTTATGAGAAATCAAGATACTAAAAAACAGATCCAAACAAATGAAAAAATAGAAGGCTATGTGAAATATCTCATTGGAAAAAACACTGACCTGGAAACTAGATCCAGGACAGAGAATTTAAAAATTATTGGACTACCTGAAAGCCATGATCAAAAAAAGAGCCTAGACACCATCTTTTAAGAAATTATCAGGCAAAATTGCCCTGATTATCTAAAACCAGAGGGCAAAATAGAAATGGAAAGAGTTCACCGATGGCCTCTTGAAAAAGATCCCAAAAAGAAAACCCCTGGGAATATTAGAGCCAAATCCCAGAGTTCCCAGATCAAGGAGGAAATACTGCAAGCAGTCAGGAAGAAACAATTTGAGTATTGTGGAAACACAATCAGGATAACACAAGACCTGGCAGCTTCTACATTAAGGTTTTGAAGGACTTGGAATATGATATTCCGGAGGTCAAAGAAGCTAGGACTAAAACCAAGAATCACCTACCCAGCAAAATTGAGTATAATGCTAGAGGGAAAAATATGGTCATTTAATGAAATAGAGGACTTTCAAGAATTCTTGATGAAAAAACCAGAGCTGAACAGAAAATTTGATTTTCAAATACAAGAAGCAAGAAAAGCATAAGGTAAATAGGAAAAAAGAAATCATAAGAAACTTATTGAAGTTGAACTATTTACATTCCTGCATGGAAAAATGATAATTGTAACTCATAAGACTTTTCTCAGTATGAAGATAGTTGAAAGGAATATAGATATATAGATATATATACATACATATATATGAATGCATAGGAGTTTGTATGTATATATAAATATATATGTGAATGTTGGCATTTGTATGTTCATGTACACATAGACAGAGGGCACAGGATGAGTTCAATATGAAGGAATGATATCTAAAAAATAAAATTAAGAGGTGAGTGAGGTATTTATTGAAAGAAGAAATAAGGGAGCGATAGATTAGGGTAAATTATCTCATATAAAAGAGGCAAGAGAAAACTATTACAATAGAGGGGAAGAGAAGGAAGGTGAAAGGGAATGGGACAACCTGATTCTTGTTGAATTTGGCCTAAGGAGAGAATAACATACATGCTCAGTTGGGTATCTTACCCTACAGAAAAATAGGGGGGTAGGGGATAAGAAGGGGGAGGATAGAAGGGAGGGCAGATTGAGGGAGAGGGTAGTTGGTAGTTAGAAGCAAACATTTTTGAAAAGGGATAGGGTCAAAGGAGAAAATAGATTAAGTAGGGGGTGGGATAGGATGGAGGGAAATATAGTTAGTCTTTCACAATATAACTACTATGGAAATGATGTGGGTAACTACACATGTACAATCTATATTGAATTGCTTATCTTCCCCGTGGGGGTGGGTGAGGAGGGAAGAAGGAAAAAAATCTGGAACTCAAAGTTTTTACAACAAATGTTTAAAAATTCGGGGTTTTTTTACATAAAACTGGGAAATAAGATATGCAGGTACTATGGTATAGAAACCCATCTTGCCCTACTAGAAAGTTAGGGGGGTGAAGGGGGAGGATATAAGAGAGAACAGATTCGGGGAAAAGGTATTCAGTAGGCTTGCTATTTTGGGGTGGGGGTAGAGGAAAGATGGGGAGAGAAAAAATATTAAATCAAAATGTTGTGGAAATGAATGTTGAAAAATAAGTAAATTTTTAAAAAATATTTAGTAATTAGTAATATCTTACTAATAACCTTGTGGAAAACAAGTGATTGAGATGCATCATCTTTGTAGGGACTTGACTATTTTCTGAGGCTTTGATTTATACTCATCTATCTAGTATGGCAAATTCCATCTTGTGTTTTCCAAGGACACCAAGATTTCATAGCAGGATTTTATTCCATAGCTTGAGTTCCTGGCAAACTCGACCATGTGTTACATAACCATGCTCTACTACTCTGAGGCTATGGTATTTTTTGGCTATTTTTGCAGTCATGTGAAATACTGGTGAGGGGTCTCTAGGCTTCCTCTATCTTTTATATTCCAAAGCATAGCTCAGTAGAGTCCAGGTTCTCACCATAGCAGCAATACTCAGGTTAAATTCTATATCAATAATATTTCATTACATTTATATACCACTATTTGGTCAGTCCATCTCCAATCATCGGGCTTATATTTTGTTGTCAGCCTTTTGTAATTACAAATAATGGTGCTATGAAGGAAGACCAAGAGGAAACAAACAAACAGGACAGCTTTGAAAGTTACATGATTAATATATCATATACTTAAAAGGAAAAATGAATTGTTCATAATAAAAACTTGCAGTTTCATATACAATTCTCTTTATTGTTCTGCTTTGAATATGGAAATACTCATTTTATTTGATGTTGCTAAGTTCAGAATAAAAATAAAGTTTAAAAAATAATGCTGCCATGAATATTATGGATCTTTCGTTGTTATCATTAACCTCTATGAAGTAAAACTTATTACTAGGGCCTCTAGGTTAAAGGCTATGAACACTACCCCAGCATGTTAAACAAGGTATGCTGGAGTAATGAATAGGGTATTTGTCAGGAAGATGTGTCCAAATCCCTTCTTAAACATTTATTATCTAGATTGCCTTGGGTAAATCACTTTATTTCTCTATGCCTTAGTTTCCTTATCCATAAAATGAGAACATTTTATTCAATGGCCTCTAAGTCCTCTTCCAGCCCTAAATCTATGATCCTAAGTATTCTAATAATATATCTCCTTGGGGGTAGAATTATTCTAGATTATTAATTGCAGTCTATTCAGATACTTTGAGAAATTTGACCTTAAAACCTTGACACTGATGACACTGATGATACTGATGATGAAAATGAGAATGGCTGACATTTAGGTAGCATTTTTAAGTTTGCAAAAAACTGTACATACTCATCTCATTTGATCAGAATGCAAAAATGGCAGAGAAGCCATATTGGAAAAAGAACTTCTCCAATAATGTTTTGGTTATCATGAAAATTCTAATTCTGTCTTAGGACGGCATGTGTATGGCTGTTAAAGTGATCAGTCTTGGGGGGGTAGCTAGGTGGCACAGTGAGTAGAGCACAGGCCCTCAAGTCAAGAGGACCTGAGTTCACATCTGATCTCAGACACTTAACACTTACTAGCTGTGTGACCTTGGACAAGTCACTTAACCCCAATTGCCCCGCCTTCACCCCTAAAAAAATGCAAATAAAATAAAGTGATCAGTCTCTAAGCTATTGCTCATTTTGTCCAAAGCCATCCTAAAGTCAAGAAGTCCATATGCATTTGCCACAGAGGCTTCTATTGCTTGTGTTCTCTAAATAAACAGCTCATTTTAGAAGAATTTTCTCTTTGAACACACTGAGGACTAATGTTACGCTTCCAATATATGACAGCTGACACTTGGGGGCCAGCAGAATCTGTTCTTCACTAGATCCATATCTTCCTCTTAGCCTAGGTATCCAAAAGCGTGCTTTGGGTGGTACTCTAGACATTACTAACTGCCTCCTTACACTTCTAATGACATCTACAATAATTTGTCTTCAGGTGGGGTAGCTCCAAATATTTAATGATTACTTTCCTTCTTTCTTGGGTAGCATCACAAGTCATCTTCATCCTTTTAGGAAGCCTCCTGCCATTCACCCCTGTTTGACAACAGTATAGAAGATTGCTCACATTTACTTACCCTTCTGCCACCCCCTCCCCCAACACAATGGTACAATGTTTGAGGGAAATGAAAGATTTTCTTCTCCATTTTCCAGTGTCAGAATCCTTGCTCCATTTAAGTAAAAAATAAAGTTTATAGTCAGTTCACCATAGTCTGTGCCACCTGGAACCTTTAGGACAAAACTTAAATGCATCCACATTTCTTCTTCCTGATTTATACTGAACATGGGACTCAGAGTTGACTAAGTCAGCTACCTATCTCTAGCTGAAAGCATTCAGTTAGGTACCTGTTAGAACACATGTCAATGAGCTGTTATTTCTCTATATCTGCAACCATGCTTTGTATACATAGACTTGGTACTTTTCTTTCTTTTTTTTAAAAATGTTCTAATGACTTTTGTTTTTTAAAATAAACATTTTATTCATCCATTCATTTATTTATTTTGCCTTTTGGAGGGGCAATTGGGGTTGAGTGACTTGCCCAAAGTCACACAGCTAGTTTTTTTGTGTTAAGTGTCTGAGGCCAGATTTGAACTCAGGTCCTCCTGACTCCAGGCCAGTGTTCTATTCACCGTGGCACCTAGCCACCCTATTTATTTTTTAGCATTCCTTTCTTTAAATTTTTGAGTTCTGAATCTCACTTACCATCCAGTCCCTTCCCAACCATTAAGAAGTCAAGCAATATGATATCAATTATACAGGTGAAATCACGCAAAACATATTTACATATTAGCAATGTTGTAAAAAAAAAAAAGCAAGAAAAATAATGAAAGTAAAAAAAATATACTTTAATCTGTACTCTCATTTCATCAGTCATCTCCTTGTAGGTGGACAGCATTTTTCATTATGAATCCTTTGGAATTATCTTGGACCATTGTCTTGATCAGAGTAGCTAAATCTTTTCAGGTGATCACTGTTACAATATTGCTGTTAACTATGTAAAATGTTCTCTTGGTTCTGCTCAATTCACTTTGCAGTAGTTAGTATAAGTCTTCCTAGGTTTTTCTGAAAGTACCCTGCTCATTGTTTCTTATAGTACAATAGTATTCCATCACAATCGAACACTATAACTTGTTCAGTCATTCCCCAGTTGATGGACACCCCCTCAATTTCCAATTCTTTGCCACCACAAAAAGAGTTGCTATAAATATTTTTGTACATATTTAGGTCCTTTTCCTTTGATCTCTTTGGGATATAGACCTAGTAGTGGCATTTCTGGGTGAAAGGGTATGCATAATTTTATAGTCCTTTAAGCATAATTCCAAATTATTCTCCAGAATGGTTGGACCACTTTACAACTCCACCAACATGTATTAGTGTACTTATTTTTCCATATTCCCTCCAGCATGTCATTTTCCTTTTCTGTCATGTTAGGCAATCTAATAGGTATGAGGTGGCATCACAGAGTTGTTTTAATTTGCATTCCTCTCTATCTCTTATTTGGTCATAAATTCATTCCATATCCATAGAACTGACAGGCAAAATTTTCCATGTTCCCCGAATTTGCTTATGATATCACCCTTTATATCTAAAGCATGTACCCATTTTGACTTTATGTTAGTATATGGTGTGACATACTGGTTACTATCTAGTTTCTGTCATACTGCTTCCCACTTTTCCCAGCAATTTTTGTCAGATGTTATCTTGTTCCCAAAGCTTGGATCTTTGGTTTTACAAAATGCTAGATTGCTATGGTCATTTACTGCTATGTATTATGTACCTAATCTATTCCACTGATCCATCACTCTATTTCTTAGCCAAAATCATATTGTTTTGAAGATTACTACTTTGTGATACAGTTTGAAAACTGGTACTGTCAGACTGTCTTCCTTTATCTTTTTTTCATTTATTGCCTTGATATTTTCAACCCTTTGTTCTCCCAGATGAATTCTGTTATTATTTTTTCTAGCTCCATAAAATAATTTTTGTTAGTTTGATTGATATGGCACTGAATAACTAAATTAATTTAGGTAGAATTGTCATTTTTATTATATTGGCTTGGCCTGCTTATGGGCAATTAATACTTCTCTAGCTGTTAATATCTACATTTGTGTCTTGTGATTGTGGTTCATATAGTTCCTGGGTTTGTCTTAACAGGTAGGCTCCCCAGTATTTTATATTGTCTGCACATATTTTAAATGGAATTTCTCTTTTTATCTCTTCCTGCTGGATTTTCTTGGTAACACATAGACATTCTGGTGATTAATGTGGGCTTATTTTATATCCTGCAACTTTACTAAAGTTGTTAATCATTTCAACTCATTGCTAGTTGATTTTCTAGGATCCCCTAAGGACACCATCATGTCATTTGCAAAAGTGATTTTCGCCATGGACTATCTTTATTCCTCCCATTTCTTTTCCTTGTTTTATTGCTAAAGCTTGCATTTCTAATACAATATGGAATAATAGTGGTGATAATGGACATCCTTGCTTTACCTCGATCTTATTGGGAAGGCTTCTAATTTATGCACATTACAGATAATGCTTGCTCTTGGTTTTAGATAGATAGATGTTACTTATCACTTTAAGGATTTATCCCCATACTACGTTTTTAATAGGAGTGAGTATTGCATTTTGTCAAAACTTTTTAATGCAACGGTTGAGATAACCACATAATTTTCTGTTGTTTTTGATGTAGTGCTTTTCAGTGATGTTCCACTTTGAGGCCAAAGATTCGAAACATGTAAATGGAACTATGGACCTCATCACCTTGCAGTCCCTCACTGTCAAACTTGGGCTTTGGATAGCTGTTATTTTTCTGGTAACTCAAAGAGGAATGGAAATATGTATGGTAACTTTATGAAGCTTGTAACATTATCAACAATGATTTGAGTATAGGATGTAGCATAAAACCGCATCCATGATGTGTATGGTCAGAAAAATAAAGATGAATTCAATATGTAACTAAATGAAGAAATAACAGATAGAATGCCCAAGTGTCACACTGATAACTATCAAATATTAAAAGATCCAGAAGAAGGACTTCAGTTACTCTATGAAGGATTTATGATAGCACATAGACAAACATTATATAATATGAAAAGGCATGGATGGATAAGTAGCAGCACCAGCTCAGGGATTACCCAAACTAACGTGGTAACAGATTCATTGAAGGAGCAAAATATTTTATATGAAATCCCAGTTCATATTTCTTCTTCTTGTAATTTACATTTTCAGCTATCCCCTATGTTGTTGAATTTGCTCAGAAGTTCAATCAAAGACATTTGATAAAGTAAACAATGTAAGTATTGCCACCTCTAGGCAGAAAAAAAATTTTTTGTTGGATAAACAAAATTTGTTTTACCATGATCTGGATAAGGAAAAAAGAAAAGAAAGAAATTATGATATGATCTATAATATCTCTTCCTCATATAGTACCATTCTAATGTTTTCTTATTGTCACAGTAAAGCCTTAATTCTTTGAAACCTTCTGAGGAACTATGAAGCAATGAGCTTGACTTTTATTCCTGGTAAAATTCCAGAACATATTATTAAATGGATGTCTAGTAATATATAGAAAAGAAAGCAGTGATCACTAAGATCCAGCATGACTTCATCAAGATTGGGTCACACCACATTAATCTCATTTCCTCTTTCTAGATAAGGAAGAAGCTATAAACACTGTGTACCTTGATTTCAGTGAAGCATTCAACAAATTCTCTTGAACTAGGATAGTGAATTAGTCAGAGAGATATGAACTAGATTATAATACAGGTAGGTGCTTTGGAGATGATTAAATGATGAGACCGGGTTCATTTCAACTTTGAAGGAGGTTTCTTGTACAGTAGATTGGGGTTCTGCCCTTAGCATTGTGCCATTTCTCTCAATGACTTGGCTGAAGCAATGCTTATCAAATTTGTACATAACAAATCGAGAATGGCTAGTTAATACCCCGGATGACATAGCCAAAATCCAAAAATACCTCTGTAGCCTAGAAAAAATGGGTTGAATTTCATTGGAAAAATGTAAACTTCTATATTTCAGTTAAAAAAATCAGCTTCACAAGTTCAAGACAAAGGAGGCATGACATATATGGCAGTCTGTCTAGAAAAAATTTTGAAAGTTTTAGTGGATTGCAAACTCATAAAGAGTAAAAAATTCCTTCAAAGACTGATGATAAAGCATGCTTCCCTATTCCTGGCAAAGAGGTGATGGACTAGAGGTTCCCAAAGAGATGTACGTTTATAGACATAGCTAATGCATTGGTTAGTTTTGCTTGACTGTGCTAATTTGTTACAAGAAAGGCTTCTATTTTTGGTGAAGTTTGGGGGAAAAGGCTTAAGGAGTGATAGTGATGCAAGGGAAAAAGAAGAAAGAAAACATTCATGTAACCCTTTAAAGATATGCAGAAAAGAGCAGAAGGGTGTTCAGAAAAGGAAACAGACAAGCAGAAAAGTTTTGTTACTATCATACTAAATTTAGTATGAATTTTTAAAACAATAGGTTACAGAAGTGGTTTCCTTTATAATCTTCCTTCTTGTGGAATGTTCATGTTTGTTATGTTCATAATAAAATGGAAATAAATTAAGAGTTAACAGTGGGATATGGCAGCCAAAAAATATGTATAATTTTAAACTGTGTTGAGAGTCATAGTATTAGGACAAGGGAGTGCTGTTGTACTTTGCTCTGGTGAAGGTTCTAGGTGTCATATTTTTTAAAGACATTAAGCAGGAAAGTCTCCACATTAGAGTGACAATGATGCCAAGATCATGCCAGTAAAGGCTAGCAATGCTTAAGGATTGTTGACTGATTGATTGATTGAATGAAGGAAGGAAGGAATTGTTTAGACTGGAGAAGAAAGTGAGTGAAGGTAGGGTTGTAGATTTCAATATAATTCAATTCAACAAGCATTAATTGAAAGATGAAAAAATAGTTCCCTGTCCTTGAGGAGTTTATATCTTACAGAGTAAAAGTAACACATACATATGTGTAGAAAGAGAGTGAGGGAGGTCCCATGTGTTGTGGTGGGTCCAAGTATGGCAAGGAGGGAAACTTTCATTCCTGCCAGGAAGGGAAGAAGGAAGTTGGGGCCAGAGGCCATTCTATTATCCTCAGAGAGAAGATGTACAGGGTTAGAAGTATATCCATCTGCTCCTTTAAATGTTATTTGTCTTGGGTATATGATCAAGTCATAATTAACTTCTCATTGCTTTGTCATTTCTGGGAGTAAAGGAGACCCCAACTTCTATATCCGAGACTTTACCACTTTCCCAACAAATACCAGTTCCACAATAAACACATAAAGTTAATAGCAAAGAAGTCCATTTCTCCAAATCAGAGGAAAGCAGAGATCAGGGAAGGTGTTTATGGGAGAATATATGTACTAGACAAGACAGAATGAAGAAGCTCTCCTACTGGGAAGGAGAGAACTCAGCTCAGCCAAGAAAGAGAGCATCCTGGATCTTACCCAAGGGAAACTCACCACAGCCTCTAGTGTAGCAAAGACGGGGTAGGGACATGCCGTAGGCTGCCAGCTCCTCTCTTGTCTTTTCCTTCAGCAACCTGAGGTGGGGTTAGCCTCTTCCATCTTCTCTCTCAAAGCTGGAAGTCAGGAGCACTCAATGCAACTCAATGTTTGAAGAGTCCTCAAGGGGACTGTTCCTGACAGGGGCTGGTCCAGAAGGGGACTGGCAAAGGCTGGAGCTATCTTGCCTCTTGCCAGCTCCACCCCACTCCTCACATAGGGTAGGGCCTTCATCTCCACCAATAAGGAGAGAGTGCCATACTAATGGGTTTTGATATAAGGGTTGCATTTATATATGTATGTATGAAGTGTATAGAGTACCAAAAGTTAATTTTATGTTAAGAAAGAAGGAAAACAGTAGCAACTAGAACAACTAGGTAAATAAGGAAAGGCCTCTTTAAGAGGCCAAATTTAAGCTGTGTTTGAAAGGAAGTTAGGGATTCTATCAGGTGGAGGTAAAGGATTCAGATATTCAGACAACCCATGCAAAAACCTAAAGTAGGAGATAGAAGTCCATGTATAGGGAACAGGAATTTGTCGATTTGATGGAAATAGAGGGAAGTAATATGTAAGTTTGGAAAAATATATTGGCAATAGATTATAAAGGGCTTGAAATGCCAGACAGAATAGTTTAAAATTTATCCTCGCTATGATAGTGTAGCATTTTGTGCAAGGGAGTAACATAGACAAACATCCTTCAGGAACATCAGTTTGGCAGAAGCATGGAAGATGTATTAGACAGGGGAGTGCAGTACTGCAAGTGAGAAATAATAAGGGTTAGAACTAGGGTAGTGGCTGTGTGGATAGAAAGGAGGGGATAGATGTGTGCTATATTGTGGAGATAAAATTTGTAGGACTTGTCAGCTAATTAGAGATGGGGTGAAGGTGATGAACTGGGAAAAGAAGATGGTTTCAAGATTGTGAATGTGAGTGATGACAAAGAATGGTTGGGGGAGAAGGGCTTGATTAAAAAAAAAAAGGCTTGATAGAGAAGTTAGGGAAAGGCATACATAGGTTTTGGTGAAAAGATAATGACTTCTGTTTTGGACAGGTTGAATTTAAGGTGCCTATGGGGCATCCAGTTAGCAAAGTCCACCAGGCAGATGGTGACAGACTAAAGGCACAACTAGCAACTGCCACATCAGAGGACATATAACTCATAACTTTAGAAGTCATCTTCATTGAGGCAATGGGAGCTGATGAAATCATTGAGAGGGGCATATAGAGAAAAGAGAGACAAGTTCACAATGGTTATCTTCAAGTATTTGGAGGGCTGTTTTATGGAAGAGGGGTTACATTTAGTCTGGTCCTAGAGAGCAGAACTAGGGGAAATTGGGTGGAAGTTATTCAGATTCAAATTCAGCATAAGGAAGAATTTCCTAATAATTAGAACTGTCCGAGAGTAGAAAGTAGAGTAGTTCCCATGTCATTCAAAGTCTTTAACATGAGAATAGCTGTCCACTTGTTAAGAATGTTGTAAAAGGAATTCTGAGTCAGGTAAAGTTGGATTAGAAACTAAAGGGCCACCCAGGTAGAAAACAGCAGAGCCAGGATTTGAGCCCACATCCTCTGACTCCAAATCTAGCATTCTTTCCATTGCATGATGCTGCATCTGCAGAGAAATGATATCTATATTGCTTTGAATTACTATGCTATTATTTCTACTTTTAAAAATTATTGTATATAAAATATATTTTATGTATTAATAAAATATATATTATGTATATGCATATAAATGCATAAATAGGATAGTGACTTGAAGCAGAGTGACAGAGAGCGAGAGCCGGCATTAGAGTCTGGAAGCCCTGGGTACAAGTCCCACTTCAGACTCCCATTAACTCTGAAACCCTGATCAACTCACTGAACCTTCCAATGCACCCAGGCAACTTCCAAAGACTATAAGGTGTAGAGATTATGCCAACATGCATTGGTATCATAAGTTTCTCCCAACACTGATGAAATTACGGACTCTGAAAGAACATCCTGATGACAAAAAAAAAAAAAAAGAGAAAAACTCTCCAACTTTGGTTGTTGCCTGCTTCAGCTCTTCATTGTCCACAGTGGGAGCCAAATACACAAAGTCAGAGCTGTCTAGAAGCTGACATCGTTTTCTCAGACTCTGGCAAACAAAAACTGTATCAAAGCACTGAGTAAATTAAAGAAAACAGTAGCAGTGACAAAGCAAATGCACAAGACATCAAAGCAATATGCTACTTGTGCTCATTTTAGGAAATATACTGAATCAAACAGATTGAAGAAATAGCACATCAAGTATGAAAGAAAGGCAGGGGGAGGAATCATGATGGAAAATGGCAAAGTCTAGAATATTGACTGCATGGAGGGGTTGGGGAGGGCAGGTAAAAGAAGAGAGAGGAGATAATTAGAAATGAATGAAATGACCTGACACACTGAGATAATTAGATCACTGAATTCAAAGTATTAATAAGATGAAAATGACCTAGGTTTGACGTGAAAAATATATAGGCTAGAAGGAAGTGCCAGTGAGCTTTTCCTTGGAATTAGTCTGTAATAAGGGGCCAAGAAACAACTATACCTCAGCCTTTGTAATGAGCTGAGACAAGCCATCTCCCAGTCTTTGATAAGGACCCACCCATGAAACTAAATTACCACCAAATTCGTTGGTGTGGGTGAGTCTGTATTAGTGTTATCTGTCTTTTGTTGCAAGTTCATAAATTGCAGATACTGTGGCTTTTTAATTTACTTTGTAGAGGTATCGTGTCCTTGTAGGTGCTTAATAAATGTTTCTGATGATGGTAACAAAATATGTGACATATAAAATAATGAACTATTACATCAGTACAATGTTGTCAACTTCTGACTCTTTCCATATACATTATCTTTTTAAAAAGCTCTCTATGCTTGTCACTTCTAGACCCCTTTCAAAATGGTTTCCATTCCCACTGTTCAACCGATACAACTCTCTCCAACATCACCAAAGAATGATTTATTTATTGGTAAATTCAATAGCCCTTTCTTAGCCCTTCTTGACCTCTCTGTGGTGTTGGCCACTTCTGAAAGCTACCTTTTGTATATTTCCTCTTCTCTGGGTTTTTGTGATATTGATCTCTTGTGGATCTCTTCCTAATGCTTAAAGCAATTTTTCACAGTCTCCTTTACTGAAATATCATCCACGTCTTGATGATGAATGATTCTAACTAGGACTCTGTCCTGACCCTCTTCTTCTCTCTCTAGCCCAGAGGTTCTTCTGGATTCTAAGGAAACCTTAATGAAGCTGTGGATAGATTTCAGGGGATCTTTAGGTGAGAAAAAAAATGCATTTTATCCCAACATAATTGGTTTCCTTTATAATCCTGTGTAGAATGTATATAATCCTGTGTAGAATACTGTGCATTTAAAAACATCATTCTGAGAAGAGATCCATAGGCTTCACCAGACTGCCAACATGGGGAGAAGAGTCCATGACAGATCCAAAAAGTTAAGAAGCCACGCTCTAGGCTGTCTCCTCAGCTTCCAGGGATTGTCATCTCTCTTTAAATGACTCTCAGATCTTCACACATAGCCTTCCTTTCCCTCTTGAGCTCCAGTCCTGCACCACCAACTTCCTGCTAGGTATCTCCACTTGTATGTCTCATAGGCGTCTAAAACTCCATGTCAAAACAGAATTCATTACATATCATTCTAAAACCACCCTTTCTTTTAACTTCCCATTAACCACCATTCTTCCAGCCATGCTCAAAAACTTAGAACGAGGATTCTTAATGTGGGGTCCATGGAGGTCTATTCCTAGATTCCAAAGGGTCTATGAACTTGGATGGGAAAAAGTTTCATCTTTATTTTCTACTAACATCTAACTGAAATTTAGCATTTCCTTTAATTATGTATGTAGGTAACAAGCCAAAGTAGAACTGTCAGCACTTGTAACTTTGTCATCAATAAAAATCACAGATATTTTCATATTACATTACAGTTGTTACAGAAGTCTCAAAATATTATTTATGCACATCACTACTTCAAAGTTATGATAGTTTTTAGAGTTACTGAAAGATGGCATGTGATAGCAGTTCTCATGTCTACAGACTATATTTCGATATAATTAGGTTCCTTTGTAATCCTCCATATTTTCTTTTATGCATTTAAAAACGTTATTTTGAGAAGGGGCTTCACCAAATTGCCAGAGGGATCCATGATACCAACAAAATTAAGTGCCCCAATTCTGCAATATCCCTGACAAGTGCTCTCCTTTTAAAAACCTATAATAAAGAGAAATCCACCCATCCCCAAGGCACATTCCAAAAGTGTAATTACTTTCAGACAATTTTCATGATTAGAAAGTCCTTCCTTACATAGAACCAAAATCTACTTTCTGCAGCCTATTCCCATTGTTGCCAGTTAAGCACTTTGGGACCAAATGGAACAGGTCTAATCCCTAGTAGGAAACTGGGTGATTTAGTAGATAGAGAGTTGGGTGCAGGGTCCAAAAGTCCTGAGCTCAAATCCAGCCACAGGCACTTAACTATCTGTGTAACCTGGGACGAGTCTTTAAACCTCTCTGTGTCTGAGTTCCATAATTTGTTTTAAAAGGGGAAGAAAAGGGAATAATAGCACCTACCTCTCAAGGTTATTGTGAAGATAAAATCAGAGTAAAGTACTTTGCAAAATGTAAAGTGCTATACAGATGCTAGCTATTGTCTCTCTTCCATCCAGCAACACTCTTGCCTTGGGACTCTCTAGTCTCACACTGATTTCATTTTGCTGTCCTGCCCCCATATCTATTACTGTATAGTAATAACTTTAACCTTTGGATCGACTTAACCATTGTTCTTTGATCCCTTAAATGGACATTTATGCTACATTGACCGTAGCCCCAATTTTTTCTTGCCTACTACCCCAACTTTTTCTTTTCTATTGACAATTTATCATTCTCTTGAATAAGTTAGTCATATTCCCATCCTTAATTAGATGAGCACCTCAGCTTGACTTTGAATATGAAAACAGATTTCAATAGGAAGAGAATGAGGGAATAGGTTCATCTCTTACAAATGAATAGCTCAAAATGAAATCTGGGATCCCAGATCTGAGAATAGGAAGGTTGAAATGTAGTGTTTGAAGGAGAGTAGTATGAAATAAGTCTGGAAAGGCAGGCCAGAGCTAGATTATCAAGGGCCTTGAATATCAGAATCTGGAGTCTATTTTATTTGGTAGACAATGAGGAGCCATTGAATATTTTTGAATAGTGCAGTGATGTGATCAGATCTATACATTTGAAAGCTTACTTTGGCAATGGTATGAAGGTGGATAGAGACTGAGGAGGCAAGAAGACCAATAAATAGGGTTATTATAATAGTCTAGGTGAAAGATAGGACAGTTAGGTGGCTAAAAGACTTGTCCTCATGAATTGAAATCTGGCCTCAGACGCTTACAAGCTGGATGACCCTGGGCAAGTCACTTAAACCTATTGGCTTCAATTTCCTCATCTGTAAAATGAGTTGGAGAAGGAGATAGCAAAATCCATGTAGTATCTTTGCCCCCCCCCCAAAAAAAAAAACCAGACAGGATCATGAAGAATCAGAAACCATTGAAAAAATGACTGAACAACAGTATAATCAATTCCATTGATCCATTGCTCTATTTCTTAGCCAGTATCAGATTGTTTTGATGACTACCACTTTGTAATACAGTTTGAAATTTAGTACTATTAGGCTGCTTTCCTTTACATTTTTTTTTTCATTGATTGCCTTGATATTCTTCCTGACTCCAGGGCCGGTGCTCTATTCACTGTGCCACCTAGCCACCCCCTGCCTTGATATTCTTGACCTTTGTTATTCCAGATGATTGTTTTAATGATTTTTTCTAGCTCTATAAAATAATTCTTAGATAGTTTGATTGGTATGGCACTTAATAAGTAAATTAATTTAGGTAGAATTGTCATTTTTATTACATTGGCTTAGCATACCCATGAGCAATGAATATTTCTCCAGTTATTTAGATCTGTCTTTATTTGTGTGAGAAGTGTTCTGTGACTTTGTTTATATAGTCCTTGGGTTTGTCTTGGCAGGTAGACCCCCAAGTATTTTATAATAGCTGCAGTTATTTTAAATGAAGTGTCTCTTTCTATTTCTTGCTGCTGGACTTTGTTGGTAATATATAGATATGCTGGGGATTTATGTGGCTTATTTTATATCCTGTAACTTTGCTAAAGTTATTAATTATTCCAACTATCTTTAGTTGATTCTCTAGGATTCTCAAAGTAAACCATCATATAATCTGCAATGAGTGATAGTTTTGTATCCTCGCTGCCTATTTTTATTCCTTCGATTTCTTTTCCTTGCCTATTGGTATAACTAGCATTTCTAATACAATATTGAATAATTGTGGTGATAATGAATATCCTTACTTCCCCCATCAAGGCCCTTCTTGGGAGAGAATTCTCAATATACACTAGACAATGCTTTTTCCCATAGAAATATTATTGTAGCACTCTTTCTGCACTAACTTCTCAAGTTTTCACTGATACTCAAAAGTTTGAGTCCCCAGAGATGATCTACTACAACTACTACTCTCAATGTTGTAGGGCTAATTTTGAGGGGATCCATTTCTACTACTATTTCTTATAAGCCCCCATCAGTTTTCATCCTACTGACTATCAACCTCTCAAACTATCAACCTATCAAACTATCAATTCACTCAGTTTTTAGCTAAGGTATTTACTGAAATGGTATAGCAAGAAAAATAGTTACAAAAATATCCCCCTTAAACCACTGAGGCAATCTTGCCTTGCATACACAAAGGTCCTGGGTAATTAAAGTACAGTGGCAATGAGACACACAAGTAAGAGAACACATGTGGCAAAGGAGTACCTCACAGCTCCTTTTTACTGAAGTTCTTTTCTTCCTTTGTAACATTCTTATGAAA
This sequence comes from Petaurus breviceps papuanus, assembly GCF_028583685.1. Taxonomy (NCBI): domain Eukaryota; kingdom Metazoa; phylum Chordata; class Mammalia; order Diprotodontia; family Petauridae; genus Petaurus; species Petaurus breviceps. Next base: position 5,639,944 of record NW_027186540.1, on the reverse strand, counting down.
TTACCCTTTTAACATGCAGCACTCTGCTGGGCTATAAGTACCAGTATCTCTGCTGGGTTCACAGCTGACATTTCTCTATGGCCTGACAAGTCTCACTCCCTAAAGCTGTTGCTATCCTTGGGTGTCCATATTTACACATCTATCTGCAGATACTTCCTCTGTCGTCAGCCATTACCACTCTAGTGGCCATTACTACCACCTTCAGTTGCCAGTGTGACCTCTGGAGCTCCTGAACTCATGTGGTCATTTAGTTGGGAGGAGGAAGATGGGGGGTGGTAGAAGGAGGAGGAAGGGGGGATGGAGGAAGAGGAGGAGGATGTTTAAGATCTAAAACTGGAAAGGACGTCAAAGGGCATCCAATCCAATCCTCTTATTTTATAAATGAGGAAAATCAGGTCCAGGAGTTTAAGTGACTTGCCCAAGGTAAGGTACACATAGCATCAAAGGTAGGATCTGAACCATTTGACTCTCAAACTAGTGTTCTTTCTACTGTTATCATGTTGCTTCTAATGTTTACTAAATAAACATCAGAAATCCATAGGCTAGCAAGGCATTTTTTATTTTCTTCAGTTTACAGATAGATAAAATTAAATTAGAATGGGCAAAGTCTGGCATCTAAAGAGAGGGGTCAAGTTTTCCTCATTGTCTCTGGCTCATTATGCCATCACTTAGGGAATTCTGGGGAAAGTCTCTCAAAGCTTAGGAATGGCTCACATGGAGATTTCCAACAGAGATTAGCAGGGTCTTTTCTAGAAAGGTATTCTATATACAAAAGATGTTTATTTTCTCCACTAACAAAGAAATACTTCATATACAAAAGATTCATAAGCTCACAACGACAAAATACTTAAAATATGAAATAGCAAATTATAACTCCTATTATACTCTTCTGGGAGACTGATACTGAAAACACGAAATTCTTTGTGGGATTGCTCAACAGGTATTTCACTTTCACTTTGCCTCTGAGAAACCTCTTCTAGCAAGCCAGGGCACGGCTTGGGCTCATTCTCGCAGTGGCATTCTTCTCTAAGAGTTTGTGTCAGAGTTAACTCTGAAAAAGCCAAAGGAGAGCTGTCAAAGTCCTAAATCACACATTCAAAACAGCGGAAGAAGAGAGGGAGAGAATAAGTTATCTCTTCCTTTGAAGGGAAATGTGCCCCTGGTCTAGCAGATCACAGGGAAATTGTGTGTTTGGTGAGGTAGGGGTCTCCTCAATTACTATCATTACCTAAGACTATCCCGAAGAGACTGTGGAAGGAGTTCCCATACTGAGAACTCAACACACACAAAAAATGACATCATGTCTAGTTGTTTTTTTAATCCCACCAAAAAAAAAAAACAGACAAGAAAACAACATCCTAATTTACAAATATCAAATTATATGAGTTTTCTCAATGACTATCCACATTATTATAGTATGGATGAACTAATCAACAGGGGTAATACATTGAGCATGTGCATATTTCCTCTATCTGGTTCCAATCCACGATATGTAAACTTGGGAAGAGCCTGCTCTTACCATGTTTCCCCGATAATAAGACGCTGTCTTATTATTTTTTTTTGGAAAGAAAAACACCAGAGGGCTTATTTTCAGGGGAGGGCTTATGTTGTCCTGCCTCAGCTCTCCTCCGAGGCACTGCTCTCAATGGCGCCAGCAAGCAAATCACTGGGGAAGAACAGGATGATGCGCTCACTGCTGCAGCTCTGATTGGAGGCAGCTCGGAGCGCGGCATGTGTTTCACGGGGTGGGGGGGGGAGACAGTGCATACAGAGGGTACCGTAATGTAGCGTGTAGCGCAGGGGATCACCTTCACTACAGTAGCAATCTCAATAGGGCTTATTTTCGGGGGAGGGCTTATTTTAGAGGAATCTTACACAGTAAGGGGAGGGCTTATTTTCGGGATAGGTCTTATTATCGGGGAAACACGGTAGCTATACTTTGTGATCGTGAAGAATCCCCTTGTTGGATGGTGAGCCAGAGGAGATGGCAACTCTGGAGCTTACAATAGGAAATAATGATTAAGTTCCCTAATTGGCTGCTAAACTGGAACTTGGTGTGTATGCAAAAGGAGCCTGCCCCTCCATTTCTCTCTTTTCTTCTTGACAGCAATTGAATTAGGATTAGTTTGAGCTGTCTCTAGAGAGCTGGGAAGGGAAGGCATATCTGGCCCTATTCCTCCTCATGTCCATGATGGCCATGAACATGTGACCACCTCTATCTTTTTGTATTTGTTCTTTCCTAACTTTAAGAATAAATATCCTCCTGAGTTGGAAGTGTTTAGAAAACCTTGAGAATTCCTAAAGGTTCAATGATCCTGGGAGGTCTGAGAAATCATAGATACAGCATCCCTGGAGTAGCAGTGGCTGGTGGCAGGGGAAGCCGTTTCACTGGGAGGTTAGAGACATGCTAAGGACAGATGGCTATAAAAGAAAAGTCACCAGAGGAAGGTACAGAGAGCAATTACCCCTGTGGCAAAGAAAAGTGCCCGTTATAGACTTAAGAACATAAATTGTCTTTAGAAGAGTGGCCTGCCCAGTAAAGAGTTATACCCAAGGGGAGCTGCATGAGGGCTCTATGAAAGCAAGGTAAGGCAAGAAGCATTTATTAATGCTTTTCAAAAGCACATACCATGTGTGAGGCACTGTGCTAAATACTGGACATACAAATATAATCAAAAAGAAAGACAGCCCTTGCCTTCAAGGATCTTGTATCTCATAGGGGAAAACACTACATGAAAGGGAGCTGAAAATCTAGAGGCTGGGAAAAGAGAGATGAAGGTGCTCTGTATGTAGGCATCATTTTGAAGTCCAGAAATTCAGGAGTAGAATCAGGAGAGGAATCTTTCTTGGGTCTTTCTACAAAATGGAGGCCTCAGAAAGAACTCACCAATGGGAAAAAGGGATGGACCTTATAAAAGGATATTCTGGGTCATAGGGGTAGTTGGATGTTCCAGGGTGAGAAGAATTCAAGAACTCAGGGAAGTTTCAGGTTGTGACAGCAGCTTAATCATGGTTTTGAAGTCCAGAAGGGCAAGAGCAGATCCAGGAGGGGAATTAAGGAAGAACCAGGATTATCCATTCGCTACATGTTCACTACTAGGAACCTTGCTACCAATGTACTCTGAGTTCAAGTCCACTCTTCCCATGCACACTGTGTGCATTTGTGGAAAACTGAGCCCCAAGTTTATGGTGGGAAATGTTTTGTATTAAATGTTCTCGTTAGATGATTTTAGCAAATGTTTTTGCTAAAAGGTTTTTAAGGTTATCAGCTGATTGGTAAGGGAAAACATGCCAGTAGGGGCTCAGGAAGTATAATGTTAGAAAACGCCTCCCACAAGATTAACTCTAGAACCTGAGAGTAATAGTCACCACTATCTGGTTATTCAACCCACAGGTGGGAGTTCCAGACTGGGGGTGAGGCAAGGATAGCCCCAGAAAAGTTTCTACATTAGAACCAGTGTGACAAGAGTCATATTCCTTTCTCAATATCTCCCAGGCATCCAGCATTTTCTGAGGTTGTTGTAGAAAAGAATTAAGGGACTTGGGATGAGAAATTGAAAAAAAGAGACTATAAGAGGAATCAAGAGAGTTAAGAAATGTGTACCTACCCCCAGTGATTACACATTTATTACTAGGATAGGACATGAAAAGACTATCTTGTTCTAAGGTGCTGAGGACATGGAAGGGATCCAGGAGAAGGTTTGGGTTCTATGAATATAGGAGTAATTCTCAGGAACCCAGATCCCTCTTTCACCACCACTCCTGGCATCTCTGCATCTGCTCCCCAACCTAGCTTCCTCAGACTTTCCTCTTGCCCTTCAGCTTTCTAAGTCCTCTGTTCTTTTCACTTTGCCCTTGCTTTTGAGATTGCCAATAGAAATAATGTTATAAATAGGTCTACAAAAGCCTACTTCAACCACAAGGTGTATGTGGTTTGTTTTTACAATTATGCAGCATGGGTTAAATAGGTTTCTGTGGGCTAGTCTGTAAATCTAACCACCATTAATAACATTACTTCTATGTGGAAGTGTGTTTTATGTGCCAAAACAACTGACAAGCCAGAACTCAAACTGTGTGCAAATTAGGAACTTCCTGCATCTTTCTTTAATTTGGTTTTGTTTTTTGTTGTATCAACTTTTTTTTTTAACTAGACTCATGATTCTCTTGGTGTAGGGGACTCCAAGTGAAGAAATTCCCTCTACCAATGCAGATTCATAACAGCTCTGCAATTTCTTATCCTAGATAGCTGTTTAGGGGCGCTTAAAGTGCTGTTTGGGTGCACAGAGACATTAAGTAGCCCAGAGTTACCTAATTAGGATGCATTGGAGATAGGACCTGAATCCAGCCCTTCTTGATTCCGAGGCCAAGTTGCTTCCATTGCAGCTATCAGATTATAATACTCCACCCTGGTCAAAAAGGATCGGTTTGCAAACCCAGGGGTTGAAAATTAAGCTAAAACTTCAGGAATCGAGTCCAACAAAATCTTAGAATTTTTGTAAAAAAATACACAGCTTATACTCCACAACATTACATTTCTGAGCCTCCACCCTTTTCAGATCATTACCTAGTTTGGATCAAAAGATCTAAAGAGAAATCATATAACCCACTCCCCTCAGTTTATAGATGAGAAAAACAAGTACAAAGAGATGAAGGGATTTTCCCAAGGTCACTGAGTTATTTAGTTACAGTGCTAAGATCTGAACTTAGGTCTGACTTCAAATCACAAAACCTGTCCACTACACCAAGCCACCTCTGTGGTCTTGGGAAGTAGGAATTATGTGGAGGGAATGAAATTCTGTGGGGCTGAAAGCTCTGGACAAGCTATTTAAACATCTATCACCTCTGCAAACCTGTCCCTGTTGTATATGTCAGTGGTGAAAGCTAAGTTTGTATATCTATTCATTATGTAGCATGTGGAAACCTTCAGCACCAGTCCAGCTGACCACTAAGGTGAGGAGGCAGCTCTGAGGGTAAATGTCAAGTCCCTGAGAAAGGAACTTCCCTAATCTCTGTAGAGGAGGAGAGAATGGATAGAGATGGAGCAAACCTGCAAAATTGATTTGCAATTCCTGGACTGTCTTGGGAAGTGTTTACCAGAGCTATTTTTAGGTAGCTGTGTTACCAATTAGACTTCTCAGACAAAAGAAATGCCAAAGGCCCAGCAGTGGAAACTCTAGGTCTGTAACTAGGAAAAAATGTTTTTATTTGGACAGAGAAAGTATGAAGCGTTCATTTATGAAGCAAAGTTAAACTTGGCTTCCATGGGGAGGAAGAGGTTGTGGAAACTGCTCATTTGGATTTAATTTAGATATGCACAAAGTCCGTGGTTAGTCATGAATCATATTCCAAACTGAGGCACTTGAGAGTTCCACACATGCAAATTCTCAACTCTGGGCGTCTGGGATATTTGAGCACAAAGAATAAACAAGTTGGAAAACTCTTACTCAGAAGAGCTTTGCAGTCCAGGTTATAGTCATTTTAAAGAGGTCCAGAATGGAGCCAATAATGAGACCTTTTTTTTTTTAACCCGGGACAGACATAGTTGAGCTCTGGGTGGAGTGGGGAAGGGAGGCCAGTATAGAGTGCAGAGGAGTCTGACTGAGCGCTAGGAGAGGGGCCACTCTGATCCCATTTCCCAAGGGGCTTGGGAGAGAAGGCGGGCTCAGGAGAGGGTTACAACAACAAAAAGACTCACACAGCAACCCACATCAGTGGAGAATTGTGAGAGGACCTAACTGTATTATTATCTAGTTTACTTTACTATTATCTAATTTATTGTCTAATTGTAATTATCTGGTTATATTTCTATATTTTATGATCTAGCTATATTTCTCTATCTTATCTGCAAGGAAAGCATGATAGATTTTGTCAAATATTTTGCTAAAATCTAGGTAAACTATACCCATGGCATCCCCCTGATGTACCAGTCTAGTAGCTTATCACAAAAGGACAGGAGTTTGTCATGATGTACTTGATGAAGCCACACTAATTTTTTTTGTGATTGTCGTTGTTCAGTTGTTTTCATTTGTGTCTGACTCTTCATGACCCCATTTGGGGTTTACTGGAGCAGTTTGCCATTTCCTTATTCAGCTCATTTTACAGATGAGGAAATTGAGGCCAATAAGGTTAAGTGACTTGCCCAAAGTCACACCAGCTAGCAAGTGTCTGAGGCCAGATTTGAACTCAGGAAGATGAATCTTCCTCATTCCAAGCCTAGCACTATGTTTACTAATGTTTTACTAATATTTACTAATCATTCCTCTAATAAATTCTAGATTCTTGTCAGGGAATGAGTCAAGCTAATTGACCTATAGCTTGCAGTCTTTCTCTTTTATTCTATGTCAGGATATTTGGGTTGTGGTTTTTTTTTTCAGTTCTGTGGTACCACTTTCATTTTTCCACAATTACCCTAAGATCACTGTCTTTTATCTTTCTCTGTGTGTCTAGTACTTGACACAGTGCTTGGCATATACCGTGTTTCCCCGATAATAAGACCTATCCCGAAAATAAGCCCTCCCCTTACTGTGTAAGATTCCTCTAAAATAAGCCCTCCCCCAAAAATAAACCCTACTGAGATTGCTACTGTAGTGAAGGTGATCCCCTGTGCTACACGCTACATTACGGTACCCTCTGTATGCACCGTCTCTCCCCCACCCCCGTGAAACGCATGCCGCGCTCCAAGCTTCAGCAGTGAGTGCGTCATCCTGTTCTTCCCCAGTGATTTGCTTATTGAATAAAGGTACATTTTTTTGTTCACATTTACCTCTTTATTAAAATTGCTGTCAATGTTCATTAAAATAAGCCCTCCCCTGAAAATAAGCCCTCTGGTGTTTTTCTGTCCAAAAAAATAATAAGACAGTGTCTTAGTATCGGGGAAACACAGTAGTAGTTGTTTAATAAATGTTTATTAATTTATGTTTAGTGATTGATCACTGACAATAGATAGGCAATCATATTTATCAGTGTCTCTGCCACGTATACCATATAGCAGACTGGATCTGGATAGAGAGCAGAGATAACTGGCTTCAGAATCCCGAAGATACAGGTTCAAATCCTTTCTCTGCCACATACTAGCTGTTTGACCCTGGGTAAATCATCTATCCTAGGAAATTCTCTGAGACTACACACTGTGGATGGACCACGTACTAATCTGCATTAGCAGATGGAGTTTCCTCTGTGGAAGTTCTCTATATCAATGATCTGCACACAAAGGAAATCACTTGGTCAGTTATGTGGAAGATGGCTAGAGTGGGGAATGATAAGGCAGAGAGAGACCAATCAGGAGACCATAGCAATTAATATTCTAGATAAGAATTGATGAGGGTCTGAACTACTGGAGTACCTGCATGAATAGAGAGAATGGGCCAGGTCTGAGAGCGTTGTGGAGGTAGAAACAGTAAAATTTAACAAATGAATAGATAAAAGAATTGAGTGGGAATAAGGAGTCTAGATAATGCCACAGTTATGAACATGGATGACAGGATGTACTTTCAACAAAAACAGGTAAGTTTGGAAGAGGAGAAGGTTTGAGGGGAAAGATAATGAGTCTGGTTCTGAACATGATGAGTTTGAGGTGTCTCCAGGACATCCAGCTGGAAATGACTAATAGCCAGTTGGTGATGTGAGATTGAAGTTCAGGGAAGAGACTGGGGGTGGATATTTACATTTGTGAGTTGTCTGCACAGAGATGATAATTAAACCCATGGAAGCTGATGAGGTTATCAAAGGAGAGTGTGGAGAGAGAGAGGAAAGGCCAAGACAAAGATCTGGGGGACACCCACAATCAGGGTCATGTTATATATGCAGAACCAGTAAAGGAATAATCAGAAAGGTAAGTAGAGAGTCAAGAGGGCATATTGTCATAAGAGAGCATCTAGGAGAAAAGTTCTGTTCAGTGTCTCATTCCTCATGCTAAATTTATGATCTCATCATTAGTACTATGGAATCACAAGTGTAGCAGATAGGAAAACAAAGATGAGGAATGAGAAACAACCATCAGATTTGGCAATTAAGAGATCATTGGTGGCTGTAGTTTCAAGTTGAGTGATGAGATCAGAAGCCAGATTACAAAGGGTTATGGAGTGTATGTGAGGAAATGAAATGGAGGTAATGAGTGTAGAGAGCTTTTTATGGAAGTTTGACTGAGAAAAGGAGAACTGATATAGGATGGCAGTTTAAGAGGATGGTCAAAATCCAGTGCTAGTTAAGGATGAGGAGAGTTGGTCCTGTCTGAAGGCACATAAAGGAACCAACGGAGAGAAATGAAAGATTAGAGGGAAGAAATGACTTAAGGAGCAATTAGACAGATGTGGCTGTAGTATGTGATATTGATATGTGAACAAGAAGATATATACAGCAAAGTAATAAAACAGAAACAACTCGGAAATGTGCCATAAGACGTATCATGTGCATCATATACACTAATGTGGTATATATTATATGGGGTAAGCACTGTTACTGCTGTCTGATAACATGTAATCACTTTTGTTTCTCTTGTAACATCATAAATTGTTCTGGTTACATGTCAGAAGGATCTGGGATTGTTGGGATTTTTTTTTTTTTTTGCTTTTTGGAGGGCCATTGGGGTTAAGTGAATTACCCAAGGTCACACATTGTTGGGGGGGGGGTTAGTGCTACATTGACTTTCCTACACCAATAACTGAAAGGAGTGATAGTATGGGCTCATTATTATTATCATCAGATAGGCCTGCATTCCTAAACTCATTCTTATTGAGAGACTGGCTATCAGTGTACTTAAGCATTTTACAGATTATCTTTGTATTTTAGAGGTTTTATTATTTTTTTTTCTACAGTAGACTTTCAAGACAAGAATGATGTTGTCTCTGGGTTCTGTCCTCCCTCCAGTTCTGTTGTTTGTTCTTCCTCAGTTTCAGGGAAGATAGCTGGGTTATGGTATATGGCATCTTCCCTTGAAACATCATCTTCTACGCTACTGTCTAGTTCTTTGCATATCAGAGAGGTTTAGTTGTCTATTATCAACTCTTCCCATTCGTCTTTATTTTTTTTAAAGTTTTATTGATGTGTTTTGTTTTTGTCACATACATTTTTAGATTACTTCCACTTTATAAGAGGTCTCAGAACAAAGAATTAAGTAAAACTGATATTACAGTGACATTATTTGAAAGTTTAGGCAACATTTCACATCTGTAGAATTCTCCATGATTCTCTATTAAAAAAATTAAACAAATGTATTTTCTTTTATTCTTTCTCTCTCTTCTCACCCTTCAACCCCATTGAAAATGTAAAGAAAAAACAAATGTCTTATAACAAATATAGTAAAGTATAGTAAAACAAGACAAATTTCTCCAGTGGCTATATACAAAAATATGTCTCATTCCTCATCCTAAATTCATGACCCCATCATTATTCCTATGGAATCACAAATTATGTCAATAGTTCTCATAGCTTTAAAAGTTGTTAGTTTTTACAGTATGATTATCTCTGTATAAATTATATAACCTGTTCTCCTGGTTCTGCTTATTTCATTCATTGATTTATAAAAATCCTGAAGATAGTTCATTTTTATAATATTAATTGTTCTTCTGGTTCTGTTCACTTCACTCTGCATCAGTTCATATGAATCTTTCCAGTCTTTTTAAAATCATCTATTCCTTATATTCCTGCCAAGAGTTAATATTCCTAATGGGTCTCAATTTTGAAGAAATATACCCTACAAGAAAGTAAAAGTTGAGAATTCTGGGTCACATGACCAAAGAGATGGGGGACTAGACTTTTCTCCAGTCTTTACAACTTTTCACATCTCTCCAAAAGAGGAATTGTTCAAAAAAAGAGATAAAATGATTTTAGCTGTCTCCATCATGTAGGACACCAAGAACCCAATCAAGATAAAAATCTGATGAAATAATAACAGATAAAGCTAACAATTCCCCCTACCTAACAGCTACCCACCATTTCTCTGTCCACAGAAGAGTACACGCTCATCCATGAGCTTTCAACAGAACTCAATTATACCTCTTCCTGCTAGCTCTTCCTCTCATGGGGCAGGACATATGTGTGAATTGCTGTTGCCTCCTTCTCAATAAACTCCAACAGGCCCTATCACCTCCAAGATCAAATATAAAATCATCACATTAGCATTCAAAGCCCTTTATAACCTGCTCTCACCCACTCACATTTCCAGGCTTTTTACACCTTACTCCTTCCATTTATTCTTTAAATCAGTGACACTGGTTTGCTTTCTATTCCTTTCACAAGACACTCTGTCTCCCTATTCCCAGGCATTTTTCACTAATTGTGTCCTACATCTGGAACTCTCCCTCTTCACTTCCTGTCCTCCTTCGAGTCCCAGATAAAATCAAACTTTCTACAAAAAGCCTTTCCCGATCCTTTTTAATCCTAATGTCTTCCCTCAGTTGATTATCTCCCATTTGTCCTGCATGTTTCTTGTTTGTACATGGTTGTTTGCATGTTGTCTCCTCTAAGACTATAAGCTCATTGAGAACAGCCTTTCTTTGTACTCCCAGCACTTAATACTGTGCCTGGGACACAGTAAGCACTTAATAAATGCTTACTTTGACTGGATGAAACCACAGGTCCATAAAAAAAAAACCTACACAACACAAAGTCAACAATTCAAACAGCTCCAAAATCCACGTCAATGCTATTGGTCTGTTTCCATTAGCAACTGCTTTTCTACAAGATCCACTGACTTTCTTAGACGTATCATTCCCTTGTGATCTCCCCTTAAGGTAAGTTGCTCCAGCGATGCTTTTCTCTGTTGATGGGACTGGACAAGTACCATCTCTACACTTTGCAGAGATTCAAAGCTCTCCTCAAATACTTGGGATGCTACCATTCAGAAGCTCAGGAGTTCTTCTGTTTGGGGCCTAACTCTTTCAGTGTGTCACACCTGATTTGGAAGTTCCAGACAATGGACCACTGCAACTAGTTATCTCTTCTTTCTGGAAACAGTCACACCCCACCCAGGGCAGAGAACCCATAGCATCATAGGTTGTAGAGTCAGAAGGGAACTAATCAAACTCCCTCATTTTACAGAGTTGTGGTATCTCCCCCAAAGTGTACCACACCTTTTTCCTCTAAAGCTTCCCCTGCTCCCATATTGATGCAGATGTGGGGTGGGGAGGAAGACTTGGGTAGAAGATTCTAACTCTGCTTGGTAAGGGGGCCTATACTTCTTCCTTAATCCTGCTTGGAACAAAGTAGATAATCCTTCTCCAAAGGGTCATCAATTCAAGAATGATCAGACGACTTCATTACTCACTATTCCACATCCCTGTGACACCATAGAAACAATTTAATTTAACAAGTATTAAGTACTCACTATGTACAAGATACTGTCCTTTGGAGATACAAAAACAAGCGCAAAGCGATATCTACTTGAATGCTAGTCTAGCACTGAGGCACTACAGCAGGACCTACAGGGACTGAAGTGTTATTGCACTCTCTATTCTATACCCAAGTATGGGTCCAGTCCTGGAAAGCCTCATCTCTTAAGAATGGTGTCTCTTGAGAAGGAGGGGTTCCATTTTTCACATTCATTGGATTATTAAATTCCTCATCACCCTAGGAATGATTTTAATTACAATAAATTAGACCATAGTTCAAAAATCTAGTGATTTCCCAAGAGGGTGGAAATAAAAAATATACTCAGTATATAATATGAAATGGGTATGGGACAGATAATTCATTCCTACACACAAAAGGAAAATTTTAACAATATCCACAGACTATATTAACAGGTTTCAGTGACACCTTGTAATACTATTAATAATATGTTGGGAAGATAACATTTAAACACAGAAAGCAGTGTGTGGGACTGCTGATTAGGCATTTTACATTTCACCTTGGTTATGTAGTATCACTCTCCTCCAAACCCATCCTTCTCTGAACTTTGCACTCAGTCACTTCCCTAACCAACCATTCTAGGAAATGCAACCACAACTGTTCTGGTAAATTCTGCCACAACCATACTCACAGATTTTCTAACCTTTTGGACTTACAAGGTTGCTTCCTAGGCTGGACACATATATCTGAAGGTTGTTGCTTGATCACCTACTCAGGGAAGAAAATAAAAGAGGCAGAGGCCCAGGTGTAAACTCACCTACTTAAGGAGTAGTGACAAGGTTGCCAAGATATCCTTCCTTTCCCACCCCTCAGTAGTCCCGTCATGCAGCCAGTGAGGGGGTTGGCTACTCTCTTTAGGTATAACCAAGAGACATCAGTTCTTCTAGCTCAATAGGCAAGGGTTATTTTCTGAGGATGCAAGCTCCTCATCAATAAATCATAGGGAGCCAGAAGCAAGCCCCAAAGCTCTCATATGATCATCTGGAACCAGTGAGGGCAACTCTGAACATTCTCTTTTATGGGAAGTAGAGGAAGGGAATGATCACTACTGTACAAGTAATAATATAGGTCTACATGACAATTTATGAAGTACTTTCATAAATGTGACTTCATGAAGCCCTCACAACAACCCTACGATATAGCTTGTGCAAATATTAAGCCTCTTTTGCAGCTGACAATACAGAGTATTAGAGAGATTAAATTTCCCCTAGTTTTCACAGTTCCTCCATGACAGGCCTGAAGTTGAATCTGTGTCTTTCTGATTCAGGTGCAATTTTCTTTCTTTAGTACCATCCTGTCCTTCAGGCATTCACAAGAAACAAAAAGATGCAAACACCATGACTACTGAGGGAAAAGCGTGTCCCTCAACACCTCTGACGAGAATCCAAAGTGGCTAGATGAAGGGCACCCTAAACAAAGTTATAAAGTAGTCAAAGTTCACCTTCATGTCCAAGAACCTTTACTTTCTACTTAAGCCTCCTTTCTCCTCCACCTCCCTTTAGGCACAGGCTGACCTGTTCTCTTCTCCCCTCCCTTTATAAAACCTGCTCTCAGGAAAGGAACAGGTATTATTCACATGTTGTAAATTTAAGTCAACTCATTTGTCTCTCCTAGAACTTTTGCAGTTAAGTCTTATCTCTGTGATATAAAAGACTTTGTCCTGTGCTAAATAAATTTCAAGAATCAGTGACATAGATATTGTGAGAAGCAGCAGCTACAAGCCATAGGACACCAAGCAGGGTCAGACTGGCCCTTCTTAGAGTTCCATGAGCAGTGGATATTGTAAATGGAATTGCAAATAGGGGCTTCCCTCAGTCCTACCTCCCTGGATGGCCATAGACTTAGTTTTATATTATTAAGATTTTCTTTTCATTGGGATAAGGAACTCCTGATGAGAAAACTCCCTCTGTGCATGCAGATAACAACTATTCTACAAAGTTACAGACTCAGAGAATCAACTAGATTCATTCAGGCTAAATGCCTTGCCCAGGGTCTCACAGTCAGTCTATGGCAGAGACAGAATTTGAACTCGGGTCTTTTGGATTCTCTGTCCTCTGTGCCATATTGCCTCTCATGTTGATACATGCCACAAAGAAGCATCCTGGTGGTGTCAAACTCCAATAGACATGGGGACTACTAATATGTATGGAAGTATTCCTAGCAGCTGCATAGTGACTTTGTCTTTAATGTAATGTTGTCTATGTTTTGTTGTATTTTTATTTATTCTGTTAAGTATTGGGGGCTAAACACAGGCTGTATGTTTGACACCTCTGATACAGTGGCTCAAATGATGGACTGGAAGTCAGGAAGACCTGAAGCTCTGCCTCAGCCAATTACTAGCTTTGTGACCTTACCTGTACTCTAAAGTCAAGTCCTTCCCAGCTCGAAATCTAGATGATATGATATGAAGTTAGAGGACATGATATCATAGTGTGTGTGTGTGTGTGTGTGTGTGTGTGTGTGCACGTGTACAAGCACACATGCACATGAAGGCAGCATGGTGTAATGGAGATCCAACCTTGGAGTCAGGTTAACCTGGAAGCAATACATGACCCTGGGAGAACCATTTGATCTCTTAGTGTTCAAGGAAATTCTCTAAGAAGATAAATTGCAAGGGGCAGCCAGGTAGCACAGTGAGTAAGAGCACCGGCTCCAGTGTCAGGATGACCTGGGGATCGAATCCCAGGCTCAGACACTTAGCACCCACCCAGAAACACCTGGCCGTGTAACCTTGAGCAAGTTACTTAACCCCGATTGCTTAAAAAAAAAAAAAAGAATATAAATTGCACTGCAGTACTTTTGCATTGGTACAGAGAATTTCCTTTTAGTTTCCTAGACTAAGAAATGGTGAAATCACACATCAGATACACAGACACACACACACACAGAGTCACATATTAATTGCGTGTGTGTGTAAAACATAAAGTGGTTGCTTTCCTATTGATAAATCTCATCACCCTCTCCCGCTCTCAATAAGCATTATTTCTTCCCCAAGCAGAGTTCACTCTTCATCTTCTCGGCTTTCAAATTGTTCTACAGCTATTGCCATCTTGTGGCATGTGTGATCTGCTGCGGTTTGCCTTATCTAACCATGGTGGGAAAGCAACTCAAAAATTAACAATCATATCTTTTAAAATATTAATGTAAAGGAATGGGGTAGGGGGGCTGCTAAATGAACATTGGCATAAAGTCCAATTTTTAAAATGTGTTTAACTTGTCAGAAATGGCTAGATATTTAGCAAGTAGAGTCAGGGGAAGGGGATTTTTCCTATCTCGGTTTTTAAGTGAAAAATAAAATAAAAATCACTATCATTGTTACCGACAACAACATACACACCTTCGAGTATTTCAAATTCCAGGGTTTATTAGCTTTTTAAATTTCTTCTGGTTTCTACTTGAACTCCTTAGTCCTCTAATCTACCCCTTCAATGGCAAGGCAGATGTCAGGAACAGCCTCAGACATGTTATCATCACCTGTGAGAATAGCTCTATGCCAAGCAAAACTGGAAGATCCAGAATAAGCATGGAAAATTAATCTTTCTGTCTTTTCACTGGCGCTGCTCAGGGACTTATTCATCAAGGAACAAGTCTTCCCTCAATCCTATGGAAGTTACAGGTGTAACAAAAAGAATGGGCTTGTATTCCTGTGGCAATTTTCGAAGAAGTTCAAAAAATTTCTGAAATACAATCCCTTGTATGTGTTATTTTTTTCTGTCTGATTTACATCCAGTTATTAAAAAAAACTTTGAAAACCTTTCTTTAAAATGCAAACATTGTGTCTCTCCTTGACATCTCCTAAATCTTCTTGTACATTTGGGGTTTTTGAATTATGTCGGCAACAAAGCCCCAAACTGAGTTTGGTCAGCCTTCAGCAGTGAGCAAAGCAAGAGGGATCAGAAGTGTTATCCCCATTTTTAAGACTGAGCACAGAGCAGTCAGAATACATGTTACATGATAGAAGATGTGGATGACATGGAATAAGCATTTCTATACCACCTACTATGTGTGCCAGGCACTTTGCTAAACACTCTCATTTAATCCAGCCTCAGACACTTATTAGTTGTGTGGCCCTGGGCAAGTCACTTACCTTCTATCTGCCTCAGTTTCTCTAACTGTAAAATTAGGATAATAATAGCACCTACTTCACAGGGTTGTGAGGATCAAATGAGATAATAAAGAGCTTAGCACAGTGCCTGGCACATAGTATGAATTATATAAACACTTCTTCCCTTCCCTTCCCTGATCCTTACAACAACTTTGTCCTGTACTTGCTATTACTGTCCCCATTGTACAGTTGAGGAAGTTGGGGGGGACAGTAGTTAAGTGACTTGCTCAGAGTTATATAGCTGACAAATATATGAGGCCAGGTCTGAACTCAAGTCTTGACTCCAGATCTAGCAGTCTATCGATGATACCACTTAGCAATGCCAGGAAAGCAAAGCATAAGCCCTGACACCCTGATTTCTACATCTGACCTGACTGACAGCCCTTAAACAGCATTTTCTGAGCTGTGCATCACAAATGAACAATGAGAGCATTGGATGTTCTCTAAGCACCCTTTCAACTCTAAAATCTCCAAGCTGGTGGAGGTTATAGAAATAGACAATAGTTCCTACTGTGACAGGGCAGGGAAGAAGCTGGGTCTGGCAAAGCCTCTACCTGCTTCCCGCAATGTATGACTCAGTGTTGAAGGACTAAAGCACTTTGGGAATAATGAAGAAAAAAAATCCTTTTATTGGCCACTGTGCAGGAAGAGCCAGTGACTCGAGTGAACTGCTCTCTGTTGTTTCTTCTCTCCCCTCCTGCATAGTGTGAAAGGCGCCTTCAAACCAATGATGAAAGGGTAGGGGATGGGGCTGGTCGCTCTTAGCCCTCTCTGGCCATATGTTGACTACTACCATATGGCAGCTAGAGCAGAAGGATTCGACTGGGTGAGAAAGCCTGGGATTCCAACTAACTCTTTCAGCTTTGTGTTTCTTTTCCTGATCATAGGTGATCAAAGAGCAATCCTGAGATGAAATTGTGCAATACCATAAGCAATTTCCTGAGTTCAAGAGGTTGGAGATCCTGTATCCATCAGTTGGAACTAACTGTTGGTGAGGAGAATTTCTGCTGCAAAGAAGATGACAAGAGGCTGAGCCAAGGCCTACTGGGACAATGTCTATTCGGCAGTCCTACAAACTTTCATGTCCCTATGTTTGTCTAACTCTCCCCACAGAGTAAAATGGTGGTTAGTACCATCACTTATTTAACTTAAGTTTCTTTCAATCTTGGGCTGAATATAACAGAAGTTATAAGTTCCTAAAATCTGCTTTAAGTCTTTTTGGTATTGGTAAGAACCTTTTATGTTAGTAGGAATTGAAGACCTATTCCTTACCTGAATTATATTATACATTGAATACTTTCCTCTTCCCTCTTTGGGGAGAACCTAGACATGAACCAAATATAAGCCTTAAGTACTTTCCCCTGTGAATGCAGAGGTGGTGGCATAATGAGCTAAAATGTTCAAGAAAAGGAATCTGACCCTTCTTTTATGTGGTCAGACTTTCCCAGTAATGACTATGAGTCTGGAGCAGAAGGATTTCTTAGTGTAGGAGAGGGGCATTGCTCCAGTTCCTTGAACCCAGCAGTAGTTCTAATTGTTAAGACTACCTATCCCAGGTTTCCCCCTCCAAACCCAAGCTCTTAAATCCTACCAGATGCCCCAGGACTTTCAAGAGACAATATTCTTTTAGCTTCTTTTGTTCTTTCTATAAGAAGAAAATCAGTTCTTTAGAAGTTAGGCCAGCCTGAGGAGGAAAAAAAAAAACCATGAAGCACTAAATTGAGGAGGAAGTTATGGTAATTTAACCAAAGCCAGCAAAAATAAAGTTGTTTTTTTAAATATATATAAGTGAATTTTCTAAGTAACTGAAGCTTATCCTTAAGGCACCAAACATTTTTATTTTAACTATTCCCTAAAGAGATCTGTTGAAGGAAATGGCAATGTTAAGCCTAGAGAAGAAAAGACTTAGGAAGACAGGATATCTGTCAAGTATTTGGGGAGTTGTCACACAGAAGAGAGATTAGATTTGTTTGATTTGGTCCCAAAGGGCAAAACTGGAAACAATGGCAAAAACTGAAAAGATAGAAATTTTAACAAAGAAAAATTTCCTAAAAGAATTACCCCAAAGTAAAATGAGCTATCTTAGGAGTTATTCAAGCTAAAGCTAACCCCTTCAACAAGTCAAGATAACATTTATTAAGCACCTATTATGTTTCATGCATTAATTATGCCAAGCACCAGGAATAAAAAGAAAGACAAAAATAGTCTCTGTTCTCAAGGAGCTCACAGTGCGATGGGGCACAACATGCAAACTACATGTGAACAAAAAACGCACATGCGATAAATTAGGTGTGCTCTCAGAGAGGGTATATCATTAAGGAAGTTGGGAAAGACTTCTTGCAAAAGGTGGAACTTTAGCTTACCCTTGCAGGAAGCCAGGAAAGCCAGGAGGCAGAGATGAGAAAAGAGAATTCCAAAGCATGAGGGACGGCTGGTGAAAATGCACAGATTTGAGAAATGGAGCATCTTGGGTGAGGAACAAAGCCAAAGGGCATCATTATCATTGTATCACAGAAAATAGCAGGGGGAAGAGAGTAAGGTGTAAAAAGAGGTAGGAAGGGGCCAGGTTATGAAAACCTTTAAAAGCCAAACAGAGGATTCCCAATCTGATTCTAGAGGTAGTAGGGAGCCACTGAAGTTTACTGAGCAGGGGATGACATGGTCAGACCTCTGCTTTAGGAAAAGCATTTTTTTAAAAAGGAAAAGCATTTTAATAGCTAAGTAAAGAGATCATTTAATAGCTGAGAAAGTAGACTAGGTAGGGACTCGAGGCAAAGAGACCAACTAGCAGACTATTGTAATAATCCAAATAGAAGGTAATGAAAGACTGCACCAGTGTGGTGGCAATGTCAGAGGAGAGAAGAGGGAGGTACATAAGAGACGTTGTGAAGATAGAATTGACAGGACTCAGCAACTGATTGGATATGGGGGATAAGAGAGGGTGAGGAGTTAAGGATAACACCTGGGTTCTTCTCCCCATAATCAAAAGCTACCTGACCAGTGACCTAGTTCCTTAGGGAACTTTGTACTCAGGTGTCTGCCTAGTGGGGAAAGTAACCTCAGACTAATTTATATGAAAGAATTAATGACAAAGAGGAATCTGGCTCATGTGACCAACAAGATGAATGACTAGACATTTTCTCCAACCCCCTTGTCCTCTCAGACTTCTCCAAAAACAGAAATTATGTGCCAAAGATAAAGGAACTTGAGCTGCTGCCATAATCTAGGACACCTGACAGTTTTAAAGTAAAAAAAAAAACACCATGAACTGATGTAGCTCATGTAGCATTTGCTCCCCACCACCCACCATGTCACTGGCAATGAGTGCTTCGCTAGCTGACCCCAGGATCCAATCCGTGGACTTGCAACAAAACCCAACCCCACATTCCAGTCCCCCCTCCCTCTGTCCAGTGCCATAGAGATCCATGCTTCAGACTGGGCATGTTTTCTAGGGCCTCAATGACCAGTGCCATGGTAGCATTCTGTGCTGCAAAAAATTCCCGCAAGAAAGTAGAGA
>NW_027186540.1:5596045-5600976 GCF_028583685.1 Petaurus breviceps papuanus | reverse complement strand
AATCGTTTCCTTAAAACTTTCACGGATTCTTCCACTTTCATGGCTTGTTTTCTTTTCCTCTCCTTGACAGTCTCATTCTTCATTTACTTGTATTGACAGCATACCTTTATACAGCTCCATATTCATCATGCTTTAAAGCTTGAATCTGACTGTCACCAGCACATGCTGTGATGAGTCTTGATATATCGTTTGTTCACTGTAACAGCTTTCAGTCTGGCATATATTTTCTTATCAAGGTCTTTTTTTTTCTATATGTACAAGAGAAGACTACACAAATCTACTTGTCTTATATTTAGTCATCTTTGTCTTCCTACCATTATGAATATTGTTTTGAAAAAACTGTGATTTCATCAATATAGCCACTTCTTCTCCCAGCCCAGATTAAGTAGATAGTGGCTGTGGCTTTCCCTGCCCTCTCACTTCCCAATCAACAGGAAGGGTCAACCTTCCTATTTAAAAACAGAGTAGAACTGAGAAGCAGAGCTGGTCCTTGAGTGACAGAGCTCCAAGTCTTTCCAATCTGGAAACATCTGTCAGAATTGAGGGTGAGCCACATCCTCTTGGGAGGCATCAGCTGGGATGACTGATGGGTAGGATGATTTTCCTTAAATAAGGTCTAAAGTTGCCTGTTTTCTAACTTCCACTCAGAAGGCTAAAGTAAAAAATAAAGCTTTGTCTTTAAATCAGAATAATGATATCTATGTAACATAGACTTCCCTGGTCACCACTGCCTGAAGACCAGATATGTTCCATTTCCACTCCCTCCCACTCCCACTTCTCTGGTACCCTCATGGGGGCTGAGCTCTCTGTCAATGGCTCTAATGCCCACTAATAATGTTCTCTCAATTGTAGGGATGGGTCCCCTGGCACCTTGGTTCCATTTAGTTACCAAAATATATTAATTTTTACAAAGAAATATATATATATATATATATTTAAGCAATTGGGGTTAAGTAACTTGCTCAAGGTTACACGACCAGGTGTTTCTGGGTGGGTGCTAAGTGTCTGAGCCCGGATTCTATTCCCCAGGTCATCCTGACACTGGGTCCGGTGCTCTTATTCGCTGTGCTACCTGGCCACCCCAAGAAATATATATTTTAACAGATATAATCCTAAATACCCAAACTTGCTCCCTAACATGTGAGAGACTTAACCCCTCCCCCATCTCTTGTACCTCTTGTACCTCAGGCTTCAAGAAAGGGGATTAGGGTCATAGTTTAATTTAGTTCCTATAGAGAACAATCTCAAGCTCCAACTGCAAACCCCCTTTGGGGTCAGTCCCAGGTACCCTGACTTCTCAGGGCTTGCCTGTGGGGCAGGGTAGCTGCATCACCCTGCCCAGAATCCCGGTTCCATGGTTACCATGACTCAAATTCCTAGGTCTAATAGGTCTGGTAGGAATCCCTGCCAGCACTGAGACTAAGAAAAGGAACTGAGATAAAGCAGAGGGAAAGCAAGGGAAGGAACTCCCTCCCCTCTTACCTGTGCTATTTACTCTCTGGCTAAAGCAGGAAAATATGCAAAGGAAAAAGCTGAGACCAATGGTGATCTCAGTCTACCCAGTTTTAGCCTGTTCTCATTCCTTATCCAGTCAAATGAGGCTCCCTCTACCCAGCTGGTAATGGATAAAGGGTGCCTCAGTCTTAGAGATCTAGGCGTGCCCAGGACAGACCTCTCGGGGTGCCCCAAAGCAGGTGATCTGAGCATGTTCCAAAGACAAACTCCCCACCACATGTAAGTTATCTGCATCACAATGTTGTTTTCTAAGTGCTCCGTAATACCCCCCTGTCTGGAGCTTTCTCTCTCCACATCTCTGCCTCCTCCTGGCTTCCCTTGCTTCTTTCAAACCCCAGCTAAGATCCTGCCTTCTACAGAAAGTCTTTCCCAAACCTTCTTAATTCAGGTTCCTTTCCTCTAATGGTTATTTCTAACTTATCCAGTATATTTTTGTTTGTACATGTTGTTTTTGTGTTGTCTCCTCCAAGAGACTGTGAGTAACTTGCGTGCAGGGATTGTCTTTTGCCTTTCTTTGACTCCCCAGAACTTAACTTAGGGTCTGGTACATAGTAGATACTTAATAAATGTTTATGAGCTGACAAAACACTAAAAAGAAATGTGAGCTAATGTTACATAATACTAATAAGTGAGCATTGTTAATAAGAGCATATGGTGATTTTTTTAGTGCATACTTTAGGGGAAGGGTCTGCCCATTGGCCCTCCAAATATATGCACTTATATCTCTCCCAAGTGTGGCTGTTAGTATGCTTACAAGACAGTGACTCTGAAATCCTGTTCTGTTCTGTTGAATATCTCTGCTTTATGTAGGCTCACTAGACAACACAACCATCTTGCCTCACTTGCAAGCTCCACCATTTCTCTTTCTTTACAAAATTTCCCTGACATTTCATCATGATATGAAGATGACCTTAGGCTCATTGTGGAAATAGTATTGGACTTAGAGTCAAAGGACTTGAATTCAAATCCTGCCACTATCAGTTATTATCTGTGTGACTTTGAACAACTGAACAAATCATGTAACTTTTCAGGGTTTCAGTTTCCTTATCTGTCAAATGTGGAGGTTGGACTGAATAACCTCGAAAGTCCTTTCCAGCTCCAAATCTACAATGTTATGAACACTGAAGGAGATACCAACATAGAATAATCTTTAGCAAATGCTAAAAAGCTAGAAAGGCTTTGAACCCTGACCTAGCAAGGGATGCTCTGTGTATCAGTTTCTTTTGTAGGTTTCTCTTCCAACTCCTAAGAGAGGCAACATGATTTAGTGGACAGAGCAGTGCTTGGGATGAGGAATAAATGGATTCAAATCACACCTCAGATTCTAGTTATGAGAATCTGATAAGTCACTTAACCTCTTTGTACCTCAATTTCCTCACTGATTAATTGTGAGAGGTGAACACAATTCAGCTAGGTAGCACAGTGGTTGGAAAACTGAGCCTAGAGGCAGGAAGATCTGAATTCCAGTTTGGCCTTAGACACTAGCTATGTGACCCTGGGTACTCTGCTTCAGTTTCTTCAATAAAGATAAAATGAAGATAAATGAGGAAAATATAAAATGAAAATGATAATAATAGCACCTACCTCACAGAGTTGTTGTGGGGATAAAATGAGATATTCATAAAGGGTTTAGAACATAGTAGACACTTAATAAATGCTCATCCCTCCTCCCCATGTCAATGGCTTCTGAAGTCCATTTCAGCTCTGAATGAGATCCCACTCCCTTATCATGGGAGTACCTCAGTGCTCTGCCCAGGGCTCTCTTCATACCACCTCTCTCTATCTTCTCCTGGGGATCTGTGTGTCTCCTATCATCTATCAAGTCTCCTATCTTATCAACCATCATCTCTAATGTGGACAACCCCCAGATTTTAATGTCCATCCTTCATCTCACTTCTGAGCTCCAGTCTCATTTCTTTTCAAGATCCTCAGCCACAACCTAAGAGAGTCAGCATGATTTAGTGGACAGAGCACTGAACTTGGAATGAGGAATAAATGGATTCCAACCACACCTCAGATGCCTCATCAATAACTGACCATTATACATATCCCCCTGGATGTCCCACAGGCATGTCAAACTCAACATGTCAAAAACAGAACTCATTATCTTGATCGCTAAACCCAATCTTCCCCTTCATTTCTCAATGTCTAACAAGGACACCATCTTCCTTCCAGTCATTCAGGTTCATGACCTTGGAGTCATCTTCAACACTTCATTTTCCTCTCACCTCCTATATTCAGTCAGTTGCCTAGTCTGGCCATTTTTACTTTCAGATATTTTTCACACTTATTCCTTTCTCTCCCCTCATGAACTATTGCAATAGTCTACTTTCCCTATATCCAGCTTCTCTCCTCTCTATTCAGTTGTCCACAGACCTGCCAAATCGATATTTCTAAAGCTTGGGTCTAACAATGTCACACCCCTGATCAAGAAGCTTTAGATTCACATTAACACCCACCATGCACTCTATGACCAGCCACAATGTCCTCGAATTGTGATTTTGGCCTCTAAAATTTTTACATTCTTTTCTATCCACAGTATCTCAAAGACAAATTACAGATTTTCCTCATCCTCATTCCCTTTTTTTTTCTGAGAAAATTTGAGGAGAAAAAATCTTACCTTATTCCTAACTTTGGTCTAATTTTAACTTGTCTACTTTTATATTTCAGCATTAAGACCACTTTCTCTTCCTTCTGTCTCCTGGTATATCTTACTAAGTCTATAGACAAAGGTTTATTTAGTGTCTGTTTTTCCTTTTTTTCTTACATTACTTTTGTTTTCTTTATAAATATTTTACATATCTATTCCTTCATCTCCATTATTTACATAAATTTTCCTTCCCCTTCTAATCCTATCAATATTTTCTTGTAGATTTGTCTCCCTTTTCTTGTGCTGATTTAAGTCTCTAATTTTCCTTGTATTCTTCACATTCCTTATTGCCTTTATATCTTTTTCAGTATCTCCTATCAATCCCATAGACCCAGAAAGTAGAGCAGCATTTCATGTCCTTTCATTATCTTTGTCCTTTCTAGTCTTCATCTCACCTTTTCAAATTTGCCTGCCTTTTCAGGATTAATTTCCATCATAATCATGATACTTTCTGAGAAATGCACTAGCTTTATTCTATATTCTGTAATAATTGTGCTTACATATATGTGTGTGTGTGTGTGTATGTGTGCATGCACATAAAAATATGCCTCAGGTAATCATTCCTAAGCCCACAAGGCCTGGAGTATGGCACCATTCCTTATTCTGTACCTAGGGATATCATTTGCACCTGGTTCAAATTCTGGATTTTAAATTCAAGTTCTGGATTTCCTGCCTCAGTTTGGACCCCATTTACCTAAAAAGAAACTGCTCCAAACACTCCTTTTACTCCCTAAAAGTAAAATCAACTCCAAGAATCTGCTTGTAG
>NW_027186540.1:5546120-5595945 GCF_028583685.1 Petaurus breviceps papuanus | reverse complement strand
CTCTCTCTCTCTCTCTCTCTCTCTCTCTCTCTCTCTTTCTCTCTCCCCATCTCATTCCTTATATACTTCATATATCTAATAGCTGTCCCATGATCTATCACAAATATACCCAAGGACTAGATTTTACCACCATGACAAATCTTAGCACCAGCATCAGAGGAATGCAATAATATTCTCTAAATAGCATGGGCAATGGAATGGATTGGGCTTATTTGACATGAGAGGTTTTCTGTTTTTATTTGGGGAAGATTCAGAGGGTAAGGGGCAGAAAGAATGTGTGTAATTGGTTATTTGTAAAGCACAGAACGAAAATAAATAAACGAAAGGAAGGGATTCATTCCCCAAGGCCACAGAGAGAAAGAAAGATGGTTTCCCTTCCACCAAGCAATCTGTTGGTGTTTCAAAATGGTTAAAACAGTGCCTCAGGCTGAGTAAAAGTTATCCACATTTCATATGTAATAGGGATGATAGGGCTTCAGAAAAAGTTTCAGGTTTAATCACCTAGGCAAGTTCAGGCACTCGCTATTATGTGCATGCAGTCCGCATCATTCCTGCTGTTGTTGGAGGAAGGAGAAAGGGGGTGTGGAGGGAGAGAGAGAGAGAGAAGAAAGAGGAGAGAATGAGAAGGGGAGACACAGAAACAGAGAAGGAGAGAAAAGGAGGGAGAAATTCTGCTCCATCTTCATCACTGGAAAACTGGAGAGGGAGCCTGTATGGTCCCAACAGACTCAGAAGAAGGAAAGAAAGTAAAGTGAAGACTTTGGCTTCTCCTTATAAACCTGTGGAATGAGTGGTTCTGTCACCAGTCTTCTTTGGTATAGCCAAACCTCTCTCTTCTCCCTCATCACAGGGTCAAAGGGACTATGGTCATAGATGCCTGTTAGTAAGAGGTATGAGCACATGTATCATAAGAAACAGCCCAATCTCCATCATTCCTGCCACAGGTACATGTACAGGGTGCCTTCTGGACATGTTCTTCTCCAGTTGCAAATCCATTCCTTGATTTTTCTCTTTGCCTTCATTCTCTTACATTCTCTTCTGATTTTCTTTTTACCTCTTCATAGCCTTAGCTTCTACTATCTCTGGCTTTTTCCCTCACTAGATACTATGGGTGGTTCCATTTCTTCTCTGCCTAGAATTGCTCCTTCTTCATAGCCTACTCCACATAGACATATTTATATACCTAAAACTTGTCCAGTGAAAGCTTTCTCCAACTCTTTGCCATACTGATATATGCAAGGGATGGAGTGGAGAGTTGCTAAAAAAAAAAAAAAAACCTTCCAGATTCACCTCACCTCATTCCCACCACCAAAGCCCAGTTTGGTATCATTTCACAAAATTTAGGTCAACCTCCCTGTTCTGCTGCCCCCCCAACACAGTTGGGCAAACACATACCCTCACACTTTGGGTTTGATAGGCTGTTGTTATTGTCCTGTGCCTCCATTCTGGTGACCCTGAACTTTGTCCCTTGATGTTACGGGGGCATCGTACTGGTTCAGTCTCACTTCTCTCTATCCAAATCTTTAGATGGGACAATGCCCAAATATTCCATTGTGCCTTCACTAATGTGCTAAATGCCCCTCTACAGGGAAAGTAATAACATAATTTAAATAGACTGCCTTCTTTTTAAAAATACTTCAGACTCACAAGATAAAATAATCCTAATGCTGGATTGACCTGCAGTCAAGAAGAAGAGTTAGTCTCCTACCTCAGATCCTTCCTAGTTGTGTGACCCCAGAAAAATCATTTCACCTTTCTCGACTTTACTTTCCTCATCTATAAAATGGGGGTAATAGCAGCACCTATTTCAGAGAGTTGTTGTGAGAAACAAATAAGATCATGAATTTAAAGTACTTTGCAAACCCAAAGCACTATATAAATATTAACTATTATTATGGTTAATATTACACTGAGATAAGCATGTTGAAAACCCATTTGAAACTCAGTTCCTAATCTTGTGGCTCTTGTATCAAGAAAGCTGGTGTATAAACAGAAACTTTACAGACACTCAGGAGTGTGCATTTCATCTGAAAGTACCTAAGGGGTCCTTGAAAGAACTTGCTTTTAATTTAAGGTCCAGCTGGATAAAATGCAAATCCTTTAACAGAGTCCACTGAACATTTGATATTCCAATGGATGCAGTTTTCCAATTGGATGCATCCGATAAAGTGTTGGTCTTTTTTTTTTTTACCTTTTTAGGAAACAGAGGAGATTATTGCTACAACTATTAATTTAGAAAGCATTTCTTGTTAAATATTGGGGAATTAGTAAAAAGAGCTTTATCACATCCAACTCTTACTGTTAGTCCCACAAAGCTAGGACAGTGATTTATATTCCATCCTCAATCTCATTCACTCCATCCTAGTCAATAATTGAATAAGTTCTCCAGTCACAAAACAGAGTCTAATTCACATATTCAATAATTATTTCACACTTCATCACAACCATGCCCAAGGACCTGATCTCAATGCCCTGCCAAAATAATACCATTGGTTACCAAAATGAGGATGACATTCAGAGATTAGCACAGGACCCACAACTTCACCCCAGTAAACTACCATAGCAACCTAATTCTGCTCTTAAAATAGCCTAGATAAGCAATTACTGGTTGTGAAATGCTGCTCAACTGGGGCCTCTTCCTCAACCAGTTCTCTGCCTTCCCAAAGGATTCTCATCTCTAGTACCTTGTGTTTGTTCTCCATGATACAGAGGACTTAGGTATACATGGGGAATTTCTCACCTTTCCAAATATTCCCTTATTCCTCTCCAGGCCCCCACAAATATAAAAAGATGGGATTATGTAATTTTCCCTTTGTGAGTATGCTATAAGCAAAACTCAAAAAAGATACATTATTATTGGGAGGTTGAATAAAATAAGTGGAACATACAATAAAACCCATAGAAATGAACCCGTAAGGGCATAGTCTTCCTCTAGTTATCTATATAGGATTAGTTATTTATAGAAATACATTTATTTAAACTTCCAGGGTGCATAACCCCTCACAGTTCCTCAGTATGTGGCTCTTCTGCATTCCTCCTTGTCTCCTGGCAGGTGACACAAGTTCTTCTAACTGCTACCCTCATAAAACACCATACTTGAAATCTCCTTCTTTTCTCCCAGAACAGTTCAAACTCAATTACAGAGGAGAGGTCTTCCACTCTGGGGTCTGTCCCTTGCCTTACAGTTATTACCAACCTCTGGTCTCAGAGAAGTTCACTTAGAAGTCAGTAACACACCATCCCCCTCTAATTTCCCTGTAATGCCCCATCACATACACCAAATTCAGAAATTTGTACAAAGTCTGATGGCCTCTCTTACCCTGTGCAATCCAATCAAAAATTTATTAAGGGCATGTCATGTATTTATCAGGCATTGTGTTAGGATCTAGGACTACAGATACAAAGTGAGATAGTCCCAATGAGGGTCACAACATCCATCACAGAATAGTGGCCAAAGAAGGAAGCTTTGGTCCAAGCCTAGAGGCAGATAAGAGGGTTGGGCCACAGGATGGTAGATTCAAATAGCAATAGTAATATTGTTTTGATTGTAGAGAGTTGGCCTCCAAGTCAGGAAGATCTAAATTCAATTCTTGCCTCTCACACATACTGGCTGTGTGATGCTGGACAAGTTATTTAACCCCTCATTGCTCTAGGCCAGAAGTATCAAGCATGCTGCCTGGAACTACATATAGCCCACACCACTGTGGAATATGGCTGGAGCCAGATCAAAATATAACTGGGAAATATTTAACAAAATAAATAAAAACACGATAAACCATAGTGTTGATATGTGGTTTTCTAAGCACAGCAGGATCTCCATGTTCATCTTAGTGGCTCCCATTTATATTTGAGTTTGATAGCACTGATCTAGGCAACTCTCTAAGACCATAAGATACAGAGAGGGTGCCAACCTACTTTGGTAAAGGGAATTCCCTTGCCTGGGAGTTCTCAATAAAAATGAAATCACAGATCCAGTCCCTCTCCCTACGCAAGAGATGAGAAATGGGGGTGGGTAAAAGGTGGGAGGAAGTATGGTATGTCTGTGCCAAGGGAGCAGATGCCAAGATAACTGTGCTGGCTAGGTCCTCCACCTCATATTTTAATCACTGGCTTCTTAATGATTTCAAAACCCTCCAAGTGTTTTTTTTCCAACCCTTTTGTACATTCTTCTCCTCCAGCTTGAGTTTTTTTTGCTTTCTCCATCTACCACTCAGCCTTCTCTTAATGAGCCTGAACAAGGTTTAAAGTGTATTTTGACTTAGTGTCTTAACTAAGAGAGTAAAGTCTCTCATTCTATAATCAGAAATAAGGTTTACATTCTAAATGCCCTTAAAAGAGGTGATGCACTGACTTAAATTCACACAAAGTTACAAATAACTGGTATCGGATCTCTTTCTGATAGCATGTTTTTGTAGGGAAGAAAGAAGGGAGAAAGCAGAAATATAGAATTGCTTGGAAGCGGCACATACAACTAAAGGGGTAGGGAAGAAGAAACTGTGCCAAAGGGGGAACCTGGAAGTAACAGAGACAATTTACCCATTTCACAATTTTGCAGTAGGCAAAAAAAAAAAAAGCTGCTATTTCTATAACTGCATCCATATTTACCTATTTACAGATGAATTTTGAGGGATATAGAAAATCGATCAACCTCACAAGCAACATTTATTCAATTTAACAAGCATCTATTAAGAATGTACTGTGGGCCAAGTATTTTGTTAGGCACTGCAGACACAGAAGGGAAATAGCTCCGGTCCTCAAAGAGTTTCCACTCTGCCATTTGTTAACAGCATCTTTATAAATAAGAAAATGTAAGTACAATAACACCAACACTTTATAAAAAAGAAAACATAAATGAATGATGTAACGAAAAAAAGAAAATATTACTTTATACAAAGTTAAGTACAAAGTGATGGGGGAAGGGAAGTACAAATAACTAGGAGAGTCAGGAGAGATCTTGTGAAGGAAGACTCTCTTGAGCAGAACACTGAAGTGAACCAGGGATTCCAAGAAACAGAAGTTAGGAGAGAGAATAGTCTAGTCTTGGGGACTAAGAGAGGGAGAAATGGACGTTTGCCAGTTTGTCTGTAATTGGCCTACCTTAATGGGAGTAATGGGAAAGAAGTGTGAAAAGAAAGTCTGATGGACTCTAAATGTCGAGGGGTATGTATTTTATCCTAGAGGCAATAGGAAATCACAAGAGCTAAGGAGAAACATGGGGAATTTGTGCTTTAGGGATTTCAATTAAATTAAATTTAAAAAGTAGTTTGGAAGACAGATCAGAGAGGGAAGGAACTAGATTGAGAGAGATGAATTAGGAGGCCATTCCAGGAGTCCAGGCAAGAGGTAATAAGGTAATCACGTCCCTTCCAATTCAATTCAGTTAATTTAGCAAACATGAATTAGACATCAATATGAAAGGCACTGAGGATATAAAGTTGAAAAATGTCACAGTCCCTGCCCTCAAGGACTTAACAATTAATATGGGGGTTAGGACGTGTTCACCAGTAAGTGTGACACATGGTAAAATGGGATAGGGGCAAAAGAGAGATCCAGACAAAATGCTTTGAGAAACCTGAGGAGGGGGAATCATCTTAATCTGAGACAAGATGATTAAGTGTCAGAGGGCCCTTCATGGAGGAGCTGACAAATGAGTTGGGCCTTGAAGAATTGTTGATCTAAGTCTGAAAAGTGGTCTCAGAAGTCATCTAGTCTAATCCCCTCATTTTACATTTAAGGAAACTGAGGTTCAGGATGGGTGATGTCTAGTCCAAAGTCACATTGTATTGTTGCTCTGACTCTCCCTGACCCCATCTGGGTTTCAATAGATGGAGATGGGAAGGGAGGAAGAGCCTATTCCAAATATAGAGGATAATAAGAGCAAAACACAAGAGACAGAAGAGGGTGGGATCAAATGGTGCTACAAAGTGGTCTGACTTGGTTAGGATAAAGGAAATAATAACCAGGGATGATTATGCTGGACCTAGAATGCTACATTTGGGAGTTTTAATCCTTATTAGCAAAAATGGAAGGATTATTAAGATTTTTGAATAGAGAAATGCTATGCCTATCTTAGCTGTAGGCAGGAAAAATATGGTATCATAGAAGGATTTAAAGTCAGAAGACTTGGGGCAGCTAGGTGGTGCAGTGAATAGAGAGCATTGGCCCTAGAGTCAGGGGACCTGAGTTCAAATCTGACCTCAGACACTTAACCCAAAAAAACTAGCCATGTGACCTTGGGCAAGTTACTTAACCCCAATTGCCCTACCTTTCCCCCTCCAAAAAAGCTAAATAAACAAACAAATAAATAAAGTCAGAGGACTAGAAGTCAACTCCTCATTCTTCTACCTGTGTGATCTTGGTCAAGTAATTTCTTATGGGCTTTCATGAAACTGTATAATCTCTAAGGTCCCTTCATGTAACAATGGATCTATTCCAATGGTCTAGGCAAGATGAAAAGAAGAACTGAAGCATGGTGGTTATAGCTCAGGATGAACAGGAAGGACTTGATATGAGAAATATTATGGATATAATAAATGAAGGAATCGGCAAATTTATTGGAAGTGTGGGATAAGTGATAAAGAACAAACAACTCTGAGGTTACCACCATGAAACTAAGAAAATGGTGATGCTATTTGTTTTCTGTCTAGAACAATGATTTTACCATTTCATCACTATAGGTAACTCCTAAATCAAAAAACATTTATTATGCACCAAGAATTATGTTAAGAATTGGGCAAACAGGGGCAGCCAGGTAGCACAGAGAGTAAGAGCACTGGCTCCAGGGTCGGGATGACCTGGGGCTCGAATTCGGGCTCAGACACTTAGCACCCACCCAGAAACACCTAGCTGTGTAACCTTGAGCAAGTTACTTAACCCCAATTGCTTAAAAAAAAAAAAAAGAATTGGGCAAACAAAGAAAAGCAAAAAAAAGTTCCCCATCCTTAGGAAGCTTATATTCTATAATGGTATGCTATTGTTCCATAAGAAATAATGAAAGGGACAGTTTCAGTGAAACCTGGGAAGACTTGTATGTATTGATGTAGAGGGAAGTGAGCAGGAAAAAGAAAACAGTAAGTACAGTAACACCAACACTGTCAAAACAGACAACTTGTAGGAAGGCACTGGGACAGACAACTTGGGAAGGAGGCAGCAGAGGCAGCAGCCCAAGTGAACTCTCCCAGTGTTCCCCTCTAAACAACTTTAAAATAATGCCTCAAATAGAATTCTGGAGTAGCAGAACCAACAGAAAGGTCAGGGTAAAACATTTTTCCAGCCCATGACAACTTAGGAGTTAGGCAGGAAAGGTCTGTGAAACTGGGGTAGGGATGAGCCTTGAGCACACATACACAAGCCGCAGGACTTGGATATGGCTGTGACAGTGGTGGCAGCAGCAGCTTTGGGAGTTGTCAGCCCAGAGGCATTAAGTGGGCTAGGGGATTAGAAAGAGATTAGATTACAGGGGACCCTTTGCTGGAACTGGGTACAGGACCTTGTTTAATTACCCATAAACAGTCCTGCGATACAGCTCCAGGATGAGGAGGAGCACGAACTCTTGTGGCCAAAGGGAAACAGGGACCTTGGTCTCAGTTCTGAGGCAGCACTAGCACTTGTAAGCAACAGGATCACAGAGGACCTAGTCACAGTTTCAGGGCCAAGAGGAGTGTTAGTACTGGTGGCTGCAGGAAAGCAGAATACCTTACTGGTTAAAAGGTTGTTGTCCTGGTTCTTCAATCTCAAAGAGGATCAATAACATCATGAAGGTGTTGTCTTCATTTGCATGTGAATTATATTTAAGTGAGGTAGAGTTACACAAAGTCATCAGCCTCATTCTCTCCTTCAGGGTCATTGAAGTCCAGAGGCAAGACATAAATCAAGATGACTGGCAATGGCCTGGAATGCAGTGGGTGATCTTGGCCTTT
This sequence comes from Petaurus breviceps papuanus, assembly GCF_028583685.1. NCBI lineage: Eukaryota > Metazoa > Chordata > Mammalia > Diprotodontia > Petauridae > Petaurus > Petaurus breviceps. The sequence continues at coordinate 5,588,026 of NW_027186540.1, read as the reverse complement.
CTAAATTAAGGTCTTTCCAACTCGAAAAGGTTCATGATGGAAAATGCTATCCACATACATAGAAAGAATTATGGAGTCCAAATGCAGATAGAAGCATACTATTTGCTCTCTCTCTCTCTTTTGTTTTGCTTTGTTTTGTTTCTTCTCTCTCATGGTTCATTCTATTTGTTATAACTCTTCTTTGCAACATGACTTATATGAAAATTTGTCTAATGTGAATGTATATGTAGAGCCTATATCAGATTGAACGCCATCTTGGGGAGGGGGAGAAAATTTGGTACTCAAAAGCTTGTGGAACTGAATGTTGTAAACCAAAAATAAATAAATAAATATTTTTAAAAATAAATAAATTAAGGTCTTTCCCAGGCCTCAGTCTGTCTGAGGTAACACCCTTTCAATTATCAAGGGCTAGGTAAGAATTGAGATGAAAGATAGCCTAATTTATCATCATAAAATATCAGTCTAGAGGGGAAGACCCTCAAAGGTTCTGATCAGAACAGAAAACAACTGTTATTTACAGTCATTCTAAGCCATCATAACTTAAACAATGAGTCACAGAGACTTGGACTGGGAAGTGTACCTTCATGGGTACCCCTTTCTAGGTAAAGACCATAGTATAAACCTAGAGAGCAATGACCACATCTCTCCTTCTATCATATCACCTTGGGATCTCTGAAAACTTACAGACCCACCCACACCCAGAACTAGTTCTAAAAATAGCAACACAGGGGTGGCTAGATGGTTCAGTGAATGGAGCACTGGCCCTGGAGTCAGGAGGACCTGAATTCAAATCTGGCCTCAGACACTTAACACTTACTAGTTGTGTGACCTTGGGCAAGTCACTTAACTCAATTGCCCTCGAAAAAGAAAAAAAATAAATAGTAACACAAAAAAAAAAAACCCTGATGTTTGGGACAGTGCCTCTACCCCGACCCCAGGAGAAGAGCCCAACTTTAATGTAAAGCTAAAAGTCAATAAATAATCAGGAAATCTGAGCAACCAACAACAAAAAAAAACCTGACTATAAAAATTTAATATGGTGATGGGGAAGAGCAAGACACAAAATCAGAAGACAACCATGTCAAAACAGCTACAAGCAAAGCCTCAAAGAAAAATGTGAATTGAACACAAGCCCAACAAGAATTCCTTAAGCGCTCAAAAAAAGATTTAAAAATAAAAAGAGAAATAGAGGAAAAACTGAGGAAAGAAATGAGAGTGATGCAAGAAAATTCTGAAAAGAGAACCAACAGCTTTGTAAAAGAGCCAAGTGCACAAGCATGTACACACACACACACACACACACACACACACACACACACCTAAAGAAAATAACACCTGGAAAAAACAGAATTGGCCAAATGGTAAAAGACACACAAAAATTCACTGAAGAGAACACCTTAAAGCAGAATTGGCAAAATGAAAAAGTAGATACAAAGGTCAAAAAAGAAAAGAATTCCTCATAAATTAAAATAGAATAAGTGGAAGCTAATGATTCCATAAAATATCAAGAATAATCAAAGTTGAAAGAATGAAAAAAATAGAAGAAAATGTACAATATTTCACTGTAAAAACAACTGAGCTAGAAAAAAGAACAAGGAGAGATCATTTAAGAATTATTGGACTATCTAAAAGCCATGATCAATAGAAGAGCCTAGGCATCATCTCTCAAAAAATTATCAAGGAAGGGCAGCTAGGTGGAGCAGTGAGTAAAGTGCCAGCCCTGGAGTCAGGAGGACCCAAGTTCGGTTCCAGGCCTCAGACACTTAACACACACACACACACACACACACACAAAATGTACCCTTGGGCAAGTTACTTAACCCCAATTGCCCTCCAAAAGGCAAAAAAAAAAAATTATCAAGGAAAACTGCCCTGATATCTTAGAACCAGAGGGTAACATGGAAAGTAAAAGAATCCAGCAATTACCTCCTGAAAGAACCAAAATGAAAACTCCAAGGAATATTATATAGTCAAATTCCAGAGCTCATAGGTCAAGGAGAAAATATTGCAAGTAGACAGAAACAGTTCAAATATAATGGAGTCACAGACAGGATCATACAAAATTTTGCAGCTTCCACATTAAATGAGTGGAGGACTTGGAATATGATATTTCAGATGGCAAAAGAACTTGGATTATAATTAGGAATAACCTACCCAGCAAAACTAGGTATAATCATTCCAGGGGGAAAATGGGTATGTAATAAAATAGAGGACTTCCAAACTTTCTTATGAAAAGATCAAAGCTGAATAGAAAATTTGACATTCAAACAGAAGATTCAAGGGAAGCATAAAAAGGCAAACATGAAAGAGTAATCACAAGGGATTCAATGGACTTAAACTGTTTGCATTCCTATATGGGAAGACAATACATCTAAATCCTAAGAACTTTATCATTATTAGGGCAGCTAAAAGGAATCAGACTAGACAGTGGGCACATGTGAATCAATGTATTAGGATGATCTCCAAAAAAAGAATTTAGTGGTGAGAAAGGCATGTGTAGTAGGAGAAGGAGTAAAGGGGAGGTAGAATGAGGAAAATTATCTCACTTAAAAGAGTTATGTAAGGGGACAGCTAAGTGGAGCAGTGGATAGAGTACCAACCATGGAGTCAGGAGGACCTGAGTTCAAATCCAGCCTCAGATACTTACTAGCTATGTAGCCCTGAGTAAGTCACTCAACCACAAATGCCTCAAAAAAAAAAAAAAAAGAAGTGTACAAGGAAAAGCTTTTACAACTGAGGGGAAACTGGGGAATGGGCAACACTTGAACATCATTCTCATTGGTATTAGTGTAAAGAGGGAATAACATACACACTCAATTGGGTATAGAAATCTATCTTACCCAACAGGAAAGTAGGAGGGGAAGTGGAAAAGATAGGGAGGGGGAAGGTGATAGAAGGGAAGGCAGTTAAGGGAGATGGTAGTCAGAAGCAAAACAGACTTTTGAGGAAGGACAAGGTAAAATGAAAGAAGTATGAACAGGAAAAAATAGGATATATACAGTTTCCTATACATAGCAATCATAACTGTGAATGTAACTGGGATGAACTTACCATAAAGTGGAATTGGATAGCAGAATAGACTAGAAATATAAATCCAACAATATGTTGTTTTCAAGAAATATACTTGAAACAGAAAGGCACACGGAGAGTAGAAATAAGGGGCTAGACACAATCTTCACCTAAGGTGAAAAAAAGGCAGGGGTAGAGATCATGATCTCAAGCAAAGCAAAAGCAAAAACAGACCTAATTAAAAGAGATAAGCAGGAAACCATATCTTGCTATAAAGGTACCATAGACAATGAGATAATATTAGTATTCAATATATATGCACCAAATGGCACAGTATCCAAATTCTTAAAGGAACAGTTAAATAAGTTATAGGAGGAAATAGCAAAACTGTACTAGTGGGGGAATTCAACTTCCCCCTCTCAGAGCCAGATAAATCTAACCACAAAATAAATAAGAAAGAAATTAAGGAGATGGATAGAATTTTAGAAAAGTTAGATAAAGAAGATCTCTAGAAGAAAAAAATGGGAATAGAAAGGAGTGTACCTTTTTCTCAGTTGCACATGGCACCTTCACAAAAACTGACCATCTATTGGGGCATAAAAACCTCATTAACAAGTGTAGAAAAGCAGAAATATTAAATACATCCTTTTCAGACCATAATGCAATAAAAATTATATTTAATCAAGGGCTATGGAAACACAAATTTAAAATTAATTGGAAACTAAATAACCAAATTCTAAAAAATGTGTCAAAGAACAAATCATAGAAGCAATCAATAATTTCATTAAAGATAATGACAACAGTAAAACAAAATATCAAAATTTTATAGGATGCAGTCAAAGCAGTACTTAGGGGAAAATTTATATCTCTAAATGCTTACATTGATAAATTAGAGAAGGAGTATATCAATGAATTGGACATGCAATTAAAAGAAAAACCAGAAGAGGACAAATTTAAAAATCCCAATTAAACATTGAAATGAAAACCCTAAAAATCAAGGCAGGGTTTAATAAAATAAAAAATATTTAACTAATAAATAAAACCAGGGGCTGGTTTTATGGGGCGGGGGAGAAAGAATAATAAAATAAATAAATTATTGGTTAATTTTTTTTAAAAAAGAAAACCATATTACCAGTATCAAAAATGGAAAGAAAAAAAGGATAAAAGCACTTTCAGTGAAACTAAAATTAAAGCAATTGCTAGGAGCTATTTTGCCTAATTTTATGACAATAAATCTGACAATCTAAATGGAATGGATGAATATTTACAAAAATATAAATTTCCCAGATTAACAGAAGAGTAAATACAATACTTAAGTAACTCTATCTTTGAAAAAGAAATTGAACAAGTCATCAATGAGCCCCTTAAGAAAAAATCTCTAGGACCAGATGTATTCACAAGTGAATTCTATCAAACATTTAAAGAACAATGAATTCCAATACTATATAAACTATTTGGGAAGGTAGTTAAGGAAGGACTTCTACCAAATTCCTTTTATGACACAAATCTGGTGCTGATGGAATACTACTGTCCTATAATAAATGATGAGCAGGACAGCTTCGAACAATCTGGAAAGACTTATATGAACTTAATAATATTAATTATAATAATTTTTGTTAATTATAATAATAAAAATAAACATGATAATATAATTAACAATAATTTTTTATTTAATTATAGTAATAATTATTAATAATGATTAATAAAGCGAAGTGAGTAGAGCTGGGAGATCATTGCACACAGTAATAGCCATATTGTATAATGATCAACTGTGAATGACTTAGCTATTCTCAGTAATACAATGATCCAAGACAATTCTAAAGAACTTATGATGTTCTTTATTATATTATGCAATACATCTCCAGAGAAAGAACTGATGGAGTCTGAATGCAGATTGAAGCATGCTTTTAAACTTTTTCTTTTGCCTTTTTTTGGAGGGCAATTGGATTTGTGACTTGCCCAATGTCACGTGGCTAGTTTTTGTGTTAAGTGTCTGAGGCTGGATTTGAACTCAGATCCTCCTGACTCCAGGGCTGGTGCTCTATTCACTGTACCACCTAGCCACCCCTAAACTTTATTTTTCTTGTTTTCTCATTTTTTGCTCTGTGTTCTCTTTTGCATCATGGCTAGTATGGGCATATGTTTTACATGACTGTACACATGTAATCTATATCAAAGTGCTTTCCTTCTCAATGGTTGGGGAAGGGGGAAGGAAGGGAGGGAATTTGGAACTCAAAAATTAATTAAAATTAATATTAAAATTATTTTAATTTTAAATTGTAAATGAGAAAAACAAAAATTCTTTAAGAAAATTTAAGTGATATACAAATGTAAGGTATTCTTGTTAAAAGATTATGAAAGACATTCTAAAAATAAAAAAATAGGGGAAAGGGTATCATAAAATATTAATTCTATATGATCTATAGTAGAATGAAAATTTCTGTAAAGTTCATATTTTTCAGTCTTAAGTGAAAGTCTCACATGAATTCACTTTTAATAAAGTATGTTTATGCCATTTTTTTTTTAGAAATTGGGGTTAAGTAACTTGCCCAAGGTTACATGGCCAGTTATTTTGTGTGGGTGTTAAGTATCTGAGACCAGAACCAATCCTGGGTCCTCTCGACTCTGGGGCCGACGCTCTTACTCACTACACCACCTAGCAGCCCCTGTTTATGCCATTTTTTTAAAAAAGGAGTCTGATGATCAAAAAAAGAAGAGTAAAAGAATTTCTGTGAAGCAATTGAGGATTCAATTGAAATTAGCATAAACGTGTATTGCTCCAAGATAACATAATTTCCTGATTTACTTCAACAGTGTTGAGCTGGAGGAGTAGGAGCAGAAAAGGCAAATTATAGAAGGCAGTCATTGTTGAGGGTTAGCACAGAAGAAACAAGGGAAGGAAGAATGATGGGAGGGAAGGAGGGATGGAAGGAAGGAAGGAAGGAAGGAAGGAAGGAAGGAAGGAAGGAAGGAAGGAAGGAAGGAAGGAAGGAAGGAAGGAAGGAAGGAATTAGCATTTATTAAGTGATTACTCACCAGGGATATAAAAATGGAAGACATTCCTTGCCCTCAAGGAGTTTATATTCTAGAAAGAGAGACTGTGTGTGTGTGTGTGTGTGTGTGTGTGTGTGTGTGTGTGTGTGTGTAAAAGAGAGAGTAGAGGCAAGAGCAGAGTATTTTAATTTGGAAAATTATAGTGACTGAGAATGGAGTCATTGGAGGGCAGATAAATATACACCCTTTCTAAAACAGCATTAATTCGATTAAGATTTTATGATGGACTAGAAGAACAAGGAGGAATCAATGAACTGAAAATTATGAGGATGAATACAGGTATAGAAGGGATAAAGAGTGGGAGACATGGAAGGACAGAAAACTCTGACCAGAGAGGTGAATTTTAAAGTTCAGGATATCTGAAGTGCAGCAATCTCCCCTAATGTTGAAATCTAAGGTTTCCCCTGACCTAGTTCTTAGTCCCAAACCCCAAAACAGGATATAAAATAACCAAAAGTAACAGTCTTTGCCCTTAAAAATGGTTACAACTCTCAGGAAAGCAGATAAATGACCAGTTGAAAGGCTGCTTTTTTTTTTTTAATTTCAATAGCTAGGAATGGAAGGCAGCATGATGTACTAGAAGAATGAAATATTTGGAGTTGGAATAATTAGGTTCAAATCACAAATCTACCATTTATTACCTGTGTAACCTTTGGTAAGAAACTTAACTTTTCTGGGCTTCAGTTTTCTCTTCTGAAAAATGAAGTTAGTCTAAATCACCTTCCACTCCCCTCCAGTTCTAAGCTATGATCCTATGTGAAATCTGTGAATATTTATCTTAGAGCTAAAGGTAACAGAAATCATGGCTTAAGGAAGAGGTTACCTGCCAAAAAATTAGCTAAACCAGATGTCATCACTCAAATCACTGGATCTCCCTCATGTAGTCTCACGTGCATAATTACATTAAGCAGCATTCTAAGGGACAGGCAGATGTTTTATTTACTCCCCATCTCTGAAATCCAATAGCTAGCTAGGTTAATTTGCACTGCTCTCTACCTCCACCCCAACCTAAGATGGTAATTTAGGAAGTTAGAGCTTAAGGTGTATCCTCAGGAGATGCACTGACCAGGATCAGGCTGGACTAATCATGCTATCACCCTTTTCAAAACAGGGACACTAATGCAGTAAGTTAAGGAGAAAGCAGAAGATGGGAGTGACTCTTAAGTTGTTGACAATGAGAGAAGGAGAGAGACAGAGAGAGAGAGAGAGAGAGAGAGAGAGAGAGAGAGAGAGAGAGAGAGAGAGAGATTTAAAAATTAGATTAAAATAAATTCTTAACAGGTTAGAAAAAAATTATGCTCTCCACTTGAATTTTATGACCCATTGGCAATTCTACTGAATAAAGATTCAGCCTCTGATTCAACTCTTGTCATCTTTCCTCCTCCATATCTTCAGCTTAAGTCATAATCAGTCCAGTTTCAGAGATGAGGTCTCTTGACTTATCATCACAGTTCATACATAGTACAACTATAAGAGCCTTGGTGTTAAAGATCCATAGAGACTAATATACAGTTGTAAAATCTTTTTTCAAGAGCATGGGAGGAAACATTTGAAAACAGACCTGCCAAAGGGTAGGGAAGCTGGGGGGAGGGGGGAAGAAAAAATAATTCATAGTCTGTGAATCACAAATAAAAGAATAGTGTCCTTACTTCCTTGGAAATGAGGACCTAGAGAGGATGGGAACTGGGGAAAAAAAAAAGGAAAATTGGATCCATTTGATATGAGCTGATAGAACACTAGAAAGACGTGAGAAAGCAAAGTCATGCAACACAAGCCACGGAGAGTGAGTGAGCAACAGTCAACAAGTATTTGTTAAACACTCTGTGCCAGGCACTGTGCTTTGGAAGGTTTTGGAGTCCAGATGAATGAGTTCAGATAGAAAGGTAATGTTCCAATGATTAGTGCAGATGCTTTTGAGACTGCTACTCCTGTTCATTAACTAACTTTCACTGAGTTTTCACTATATGCAAGGAACCTCATTTGACCTTACCTTGGAATTCAAGCCTTTTCCTGAGTTTCCTTCACTCTAACTTACTGACCTCAACTTAACCCCTTATAACCTCAGTACTCTCCTGATGACCTTCCTTCTTTGGAAGCTCCTTTTACATTTAGATTTACCTCTCTTCTTCTGGGCCATGACTTTGTAAAAGTTGCATATTAAGCTCAGTTGTTCTTTCACCAGCTACTAATGCATTCTTATTCCCTGAACCTTGATCACAAGTGGAAAAGACTGCCAATTCCTTGAATAGATAACTATGCAAAATTAAACTCACATCTTCTTCCTCTCTTAGTCCAAGTGACCTCAAACATATTACCTTGGCCACTTACCTGCTCAACCAGCCATGGGGAGAATATGTAGTGGAACAGGAACAAGGAAATTTAATAAATAATCCATTTATCTTACTAAAGAGCTTGACTTTCATTTCAGAGGGGGAACCTACCCACTCAGGTCACTAACTTTTAATTCAGAGACCAGTTTTGACAATTAGAGAAGGTATCATGTTTTGGGGGGTGTTTTTTTTCTTTTTGGAGGGCAATTGGGATTAAGTGACTTGCCCAAGGTCACACTGCTAGTTTTTGTGTTAAGTGTCTGGGGCCAGATTTGAACTCAAGTCCTCCTGACTCCATGGCCAGTGCTCTATTCATTGTGCCACCTAGCCACCCTCAGCATCATGTTTTAAGGCGCATACCTCATGACTTCATTATATAGGCAGCATGGATAGAGGACTGAAGACCTTGGTTCAAGTCCCTTCTCTAACACACACAACTTCTCAGGGCTCTTGGCAACTTTCTAAGACTCTAAGCTATAGAGTAGGTGCAGACCTGCATTGGTAGAAGGAGCTTCCCTCAACCAGAATTTCCTTCTACAATGAAATCACAGGTCCAGATTCTAGTGGAAGCTAGGAGGTATAGTGGATAGAGGGCCTGCGGTCAGGAAGACCTGAGTTAAAATCCAACCTCAGACAATGACTAGTTATGTGACCTTGAGCAAGTCACTTAACCTCCGCTTGCCTCAATTTCCTCATCTGTAAAAGCACCTTCCTCCCAGGGTTGTTGTAAGGACCAAATGAGATAATTGCATAAGTGCTTAGTACAGTGCCTGGCATGTAGCAAGCTCCATATAAATGTTAGCTAATTCTTCATCATCATCATCCCTATCCTACACAGAAGACAAGGCCAAACGGAACTAAATAGATTTGAACCTTCTTATATTTCTACTTGAAAATGTAGAGGGGCGGCTAGGTGGCGCAGTGAATAGAACACTGGCCCTGGAGTCAGGAGGACCTGAGTTCAAATCTAGTCTCAGACATTTACCATTAAAAAAAGAAAACTAGCCATGTGACCTTGGGGAAGTCACTTAACCCTAATTGCCCTACCTCCCCCCCTCCAAAAAGCAAAAAAAAAAATGTAGATCATATCTTAAGATAGGAAGAAAGAATAGAAGGAAGGGGGAGAGAGTACCTTTAAAAATTCAGTTGCTAAGGAACATGATCAGATTTTTTAAATTAAATATGTGAATACTTTTTTAGTATGAGATAGACAAAATCCTAGTAACAAGACAAACTGATATACACAAATAAAGGATTTTAATATAAATGAGAAATTACAAATATATTTTTTTCTTTCATTCCTCATGCTCTAAGGTAAGCACCTAATTACAAAATGAATCTGATGCAATATTTCTTGTGGTCATTCATCCTAAATGATGTGTGATGAATTATTGTAAGCATTATTAATAATAATTAGTAGTAACAATAGAAACACCTTTCTGGAGGCATTTTCTACCTAAAGTATTATAAATTCTAAGTTGATATTCTTGAACTTATTGAACTAAATGTGCTATTATAATAAATATTGTTATACAGCATAATAATCTGGCTACTAAAATTTGGGGGAGAGGGACTCATGTGATGTGAAGGACCTGAATACCTTTGGGGAATTTCTTATCTCTATGGCTCATTGCCCCCACCCCAAAACTCTGAGAACGTTGTTCACTACATGACACCATGTGTGTCACCAACTCCTTTCACAATCAGAGTTGACAAAAACTCAAAGATGAGGGGGGGAGTGAATTTACAGACCAAATAAAACCAAAAGCTCTCATCAGAGCCCTCGGAAAATATTAACAATTATCGGCATGGCCTCTTGCCGCCACCGCCCCACTCTCCCCATCCCCACTGAGTAGCCTTTCTTCAAAGATCTGGACAGCCTGAATCACTTTCAGTCCAGCCTGAAGGGTGGCGGGCTCCAGGAGGCGGTCTGTTGTCCTGAGCACTTCTCCACAATTGCCAGAAGGTGGCACCCGCTTTCATTCCTTTCCAGGAATTCTTCGTTTCCCTTAGCAAACAAGGCAGCTCATGGCTCAGCCTGTCGTTCTGATCAGCTTCCCGCCATGTGTTTTCCATGCAAAAACACTTCCCATCAGTCCAGTCTGTTCCTGGGGCCCTATGGGGTCTGTAGGGAGAGGCTAATCATGTCACCTGAGGCTGCTAAAATTTAATTCATTAAAAGTGAAACTTTTTTCTTTAACTTCTTTTGATAGTTTTTTTTTTTTTTAAAGCAATTTCTGCCTCACTTCTCAGAGAACTGAGGTCCTCCTGACTCCAGGGCTAGTGTTCTATTCACTGCACCACCTAGCCACCCCTCTACATTTTCAGGTACAAGTGCCTGGAATTCTAGAGTCTAGAGTCAAAAAGGCATGGGTTCAAATCACCATTCTTCACCTGGCCTCTTTTCCTCATTTATAAAATGAGGGGATGGACAAAGTATCCTCCAGGGTCCTTTGAAGCTCTAAATCTATGTTCCTACACTCCTGTGAACTATATTATGTACAAAGGACTGCTCCATTGGGTTGGGAGTGGGTGAGGTAAATGGAGGGGTGGCAGGCTGTCAAAAGATGCCTCCTTCCCCACTTTTGCCACTCGGAATTTTCTTCCCCTTCTCTTTCCACCCCCCAATCTGGCCCTGTCTCTTATGCTTAGTGTTGCTCCTGGTCTAGGTCCGCATCTTAAGTGGCAGAATGGGTGACAAGGAGCAAGGGGAGCAGAAAGGACAAGGTCAATTCCTAGCCTACTCTGTTCTTTCACCTGCTGCACTGGTTTTGGCAGCAGCAGACCCAGACTCTGTCTCATTTCCTCACTACATCCCTGAACCCCGATTCTGCTCTTTACTCCAAAGATCATCGCCTCTTACACACACGCACACACACACACACACACCCCCAGGGAGGTCTTTTTACCTCTGAAATGCAGCTAGATGGCACAATGAAGAGTGCAGGACCTGAGGTCAAATGCAGTCTCAGGCACTTACTATCTGCATGACCCTGGGCAAGTCATTTAACCCTGTTGGCCTCAGTTTCCTCATCTGTAAAATGAGTTGGAGAAGGAAATAGCAAACCACTCCAGGATCTTTGCCAAGAAAACCCCAAAGGTTGTGACGAAGAGTTGGAGGACATGACTGAAAAATGACTGAACAACAACAAACTAAACACAATCAACATACATTTGTTAAGGTTCTACTGTGTGTCAGGTACCATGCTAAGTGCTAGGGCTTAAAAAAAGGCAAGAGACAGTCCCCACCCTCATGGAGGGCACAATCTAACAGACTATGATCAATCCATTTCATTCTTCAGTTTTGTATCCCTGGTGACATCCTTTAGATTTCTTTTCCTTCTCAGTTCTTCTAATGCATTGTATCCTTCCCATATCCATTATCTACTTTTCCATTGCCCTTTGTGTGACCAACAACTTGAATTATTTGATACAGCGCTATCTTGTCATACAGTACTATTGGAATAATATCTGTGGTAAAAAAAAAAAAAAAAGGTGGATCTTTCATCAGTTGGAGAATGGCTAAACAAATTGTGGTCACAGAAATGGAATGGAATATTACTGCGCCTTAAAAAAAATGATGACTATAGAGAATTAGGGGGAGACATATGGGTTGATGCTTTCAACCAAGCCTGGTGCTTTTTGTGTGCTGCTCTGGAATTAGGACTCCTGACAAATGGAGAGAATACCGATGTAGGCTGTGAGACTGCATGAGGACAGAACTGGTGCAAGACCTTTGGAGAGGATAGAGTTCATTCTTCTTCAGAGGAAACATGTAGTGTGAGAGTCTCTTCAGGACTGACTCCAAACATGTGGAAAGATTTTGGAAACTGTACACATGCAGAGGTTCCTCAACAAGTCCTGATTTACAGCTTGCTTCCCTGAAGACTTCTGGGAATTTCTCCATGGGTAGATCAGAACCCTTCTCTTGGTTGAGCTAAAATCTCATCTCATTCCTGTCAGAAGAACTCTTTCACCTTTGTATATATCTCTATTAAATATTCTAATCTGAATAACTTCTCTGATTTCTGTTTGTTATTTCCTTGAGGAGTCAGTGACAAGATGCTCAGTTCTATTTAACGGCTTAACATTGTGTAGCCTTTACAAAATAATATTAACTTCAAAGATAAAGCAAGAATAAACATTTTCCCCAAACCTTGGAGGCATAAAGACCCTAGAATACCTTGGTGGGGGCTGTAGGGCAGGAGGTATTGGTGGCAGTGTAGGAGGGTAGATTAAAGCTCAAAATTTAGCTCAGTTCATATACATATACACATACACATACATATACATATACATTTACATATACATGTCACCAATTTAAGTCCAAAGGTAGCATTGTTGCCAAAATGAATCCTTCCCCTAGGTTAGGGTCTCAATGTGAAAGTGAAAGGCCACTTCTTTCCCCATTCTCCTAGACTCATTGATGCTGCACTAGCTGCAAAATGCAGCCTGGCTTCTGGTTCCTAAATTCTTGTGACTCTCACTCTCAACCAAAGCCGAAGACTCTACTTCGCTCACCTAGAAAAGGAAAAAAATTAACCAAGCCAAAGAGGACTCATTTGGGGTAGGAGGAGGGGAGATATGATCGGATGGCCCTTCCCCTTCTGTAGGGTCCTCTCATGGTGATCGCACCATCAGAGCCCAGCTGAAGACAAAGAGGCAAAGAGTGGCAAAGAGAGACAAAGGCAACAGTCTCTTTTAATGCCTCCTAAGCCAATCAGAGAGCCCTCCTGGAACCAATGACACAAAGTCCAATGCATGCTCCAATTTCTCCAAGGCACTGGGCTTACACATTATCATGATTCTCCCAGAAGCAGCTCCTTATCATCCTTCCTCTAGTGAGATGCCATCTCAGGTGCTCTGGGCATGAGCCAGACCTCATTATACTATGAAGATTAATCATTGTAATATAAGGAAATCATTGGAGTAAATGCAATGAGTAGGATTTAATTTGTCCTTTCACTAAATTCCTTCATAGGCTGCAGATAATCATTCTGGAGCTGTTTGTGAAACAAAGTGTTAATAGTGATGGGATGCAGTATGATATGGTGATATCAGCAGAGCCCAAGGAAGGCAATGTGCTGGAGTAGAAATAGCACTGGGTCTAGAGTCAGAGAGCCTGGGGTCTGGATCCCCCTTCTGTTAGTTCCTTTCCTAGCTATGAGACCTTGGACAAGTCACTTAAACTCTCTGGGGTTTCCTCATCTGTAAAATGAGAGGACTAGACAGGATGCATCCTGCTCTAAAACTAGGACTCTATAACAAGGAGTTATTTGCCCCTACACTGCAGAGCTGTTCTAATGTTCGCTTGTATCTTTTCTGTAGCTTTCTTGGGTATCTTCTGGAGGGAGAAGCATGTACCAGTGATATTTTAAAAAAAAATTTAATCTCATTATTAACACATACTTAATTCTAGATATTAAGTCAAGTCCTGATTTGTGTTGTTTGCCTATTTCCAAGACATAAATGCTCACACTGAAAATTAAGACGTCCCATCTCTTGAGACAGAGCCGGCTCTGGAAGGCCATGCTTAGCAAGGAAACTTCTCAGTGACTACTGTGTCTACTGTTCTATTATAATCTCAACTCCTTTCTATACTGCTTAGAATAATTTTGCCCTTCCATATATACACACATACGGTCAGTTCTGCTATAACTTGATACATGCATTTCCATACACAGTCCCCATAAGATGGTACTTAGCACACACAAAAAAGGGCAATAAAACCCAAAGGGCTCATGGGGACAATGGAGTTAAGAGTATAATACTCAAAAACTTTGACAGTGACATTTTTAAAAAGGTAGGAACCTAATAAAAATGGTAGCAGTTTTATCCATATTAAATGGTTAAGAAATACCTAATTACAATAAATACTGACCTCCAATGGCCTCTGGCTGTGCAAGGAAGTTGGCCACAGGCCATACACCTCTTGGCCTTGGGGCTAAAGGCCTTGGAGAAGGGGTGGGGGTGGGGCATAGGTCAATCCTTCTGCCCACAGAGCATACTTCTAGAAAAGATAAACACTAAATATGGCACCTTACCTTGACAGAGACCCAGAATTTGTGGAAGTAGGCATCTGAAAGGTGCAGCTCATAGGGCATTGTAAAGTGGTTCTCTTACTTTCTTCCATAAGAAGCAAACTCAAAATTGGAATTATCACGAGAACAAACCTACATTTTCAAGACACACATTACCAGAACTGACTGTCCACATGTCATTTATTTGTATAGAATATAAGCTCCTTGAGGGCAGGACTGTTTTGATTTTGTCTTTATATTTCCAGAGCCAGGAAGAGTTTCTGATAGCAGGTGCTGAAGAAATGAGTGTTGATTGATTCACTTCACTTTTCTTTTTTCTCTTCACCCATTGCTTTCATGCTTCTCAGTTGTAATTAACACAATATGATGCAATATGATGTGACGACAATTATTATATTATATTAATGCAGGAATTACCTTTTGTAACCAATATGAACAAGTGAGCCTGTTCCTTTCCTTCCAATCTTCAAAGAAGACCAATTACATTGTATTGTGTATAGGATCATAGATTTCAAGTTGGAGGTCAGTCATCAAGTCTAACTCCCTCATTTTCATCCAAAGAAACTGAGGAACAGAGAGATTAAATAACTTGACCAAGGTCACTCAGCTAGTAGTTGTCTGAGGTAGGATTCAAACCTAAGTCAAGTACCCTCCTATTTTAGTATGCTGCCTGGGCTCTTTCTCCTGTTATTGTTCGCTCTTCAGAGGCTTACTCTCCTCTACTGTCTCTTTTCCTCCCTCCCTCTCTTCCTCCTTTCCTATCCTTTTCCTCTTCCCTCCTTCCTTTTTCTTTTTTCATTTAGAGCTGTTCCAAAGTTAACAAACATGTAATGTCTGGGTGAGTTGTCACTGTACATTGAAAGGAAGGGAGAATTCAAATATGCAAAAAAAAAAAAAATACACACACACATTTAAGGAACCTTCTTTTGACCAACCTGGGATGTAGCAACCAGGACCATCTATGGTCCACTCAAGCTAAATCTGATAATTAAAAGGGGAGAGCAAAGGAGAGTTTTTGTTCCTTACTGAGCTCCAGGAGAATTTGAGAGGAGCTGCTGTTACTAAATTACACTGTTAGTTATCTGTAATAAAGAAATGTGTCTCTCCAAGTGTCTAAGTTTGATGCCACAAATTTTAATTTTAAATAATTTTAAGCACTGGGAAAGAATGACTTGTTGCTGTTACAAATCAACTGTGAAATTGGCTACACTATTAAGAATGAGGTCAAGAAGTTAGGGATGAAGATTGGACCTGTGATTTCATCAGGAGCTCCCTGAATGAGAAAACTCTCTCTACAATGGAGGTCTTACAGTTGACAGAGACTGTCCTTATTCCTAAGTCTTCCTAGTTCTATACCAACACCACACTGACTCTCTTTTGGTCATGAGGACTTTCCCAATTAAAAGTATGCTTTTATGTTGTGGAATCATAGAGCTAAAAGGTACATTTTGTAGGAGGAAGCTAAGGCCCAGAGCTGCAATCCTAGTTGTGGATACCTTCTAGATAATCCTCACGCTACTGTCAATAGAAATGGGGAGGGATACTCACTATAGATAAAGTTTACTCAATTTATTATTTACTCATGTGAGGGAACTCCCTCCACCAATGTAGAAAACTTAGCACATAAATTCTAGAGAGCTAAAGAGAAGTTAAGTCACTTGTCCTGGATCATATAACTAATAATTATCAGGCAGGATTTAAAGCCAAATCTTCCTGACTTCAAACCCAACACATTATCTACTTTAACCTCTGTGACAGAAATTTTTAGCCCAGGTTTGGTGAACTTGTTTTTATAAATACTTTAATGGCTATATTTTTATATAACTGGCTTCTTTTGTAATCCTATCTATTTTATTGCATGCATTTAAAATATGATTCTGAGAAAATCTTGACAGGATTCATCTGACTGCCAAAAGGATCCATGACAAAAAAAAAAAGAAGAATCCTTGCTCTAGATAAACTAAGACCACAAATTATTCAAAGCAGCAACAACCCTAATTTTAATCTTTGTGTAAGGCTTGGGCAACAAGGTACAGTGAACAGTGGGAAAGTCTTAGAATCAAGAAAAACTGGGTTCCAGTACAGTCTCTGATACTTACTATGTGACCATGGACAAATCACTTAACATCTCAGGAACCCCAGGAAATTCTCTAAGATGATACAGTTGGTGCAGGAATAGAGCACCGGCCCTGAAATCAGGAGGACCTGAGTTCAAATGCAGCCTCTGACACGTAACACTTACTAGCTGTGTGACCTTGGGCAAGTCTCTTAATCCCAATTGCCCTCCAAAAAGCAAAAAAAAAAATGATACAGTTAGGAAACAAGTTGCCTGTCCTCACTGGTAGAATGAAAGCACGGATCATGACCATTCCCTCTCCACCTACCACTCCCCCCAAAATTGCTTGGGCTGGGATAAAAAAAATTTGAGATGGTTAAATGATTAAAATTCAAGGCTGGCATTTTACCATTGCTTTTAGATTGCTCAAACCAAAATTGAGGTGATGCTGTGACAAAGGGCAATAATATGGTAAAGGCATGAAATTATATGGAGCATGATTGTTTTCATGTTGCTAGATATGTGTGTGTGTATCATGGACGCACAGAAATATGGATCTATCCTCTAAACTCATTGTTATTCTTTATTTTATTTTCTTTATTTACTTTTAGTTTACAACATTCAGTTCCACAAGCTTTTGAGATCCAAATTTTCTCCCCATCTTTCTCCTCCCCCCTACCCCCATGGCAGCATGCAATCACATACAGGTTCTACAAATGCTTTCACATTAGACATTAGTCAAGTTGTAAAGAAGAATTCTAACCAATGGAGTGAACAATGAGAAAGAAGGAATGAAACCAAACAGAACACAAAAGAGAGACAGCAAGTAGTTTGCTCCAATCTGCATTCAGACTCTGCAGTATTTCTCTCGATGTGGATATCCCTTTCCATCATCAGTCTTCTGGAGTTGTCTTATAACCTTGCATTGCTGAGAGGAGCCCAGTCTATGAAAGCTAGCTGTCACAGGTACAATGTGTCTATAATTGTGTACAAAGCTTTCCTGGCTCTGCTCTCCTCACTCAGCACCAGTCTATATAAGTCTCTCCAGGTTATTATGAAGTTTGCTGCTCATTTCTTATAGAACAATAGTATTCCATTATATTCACATACCACAACTTGTTCAGCCATTCCCCAATTGATGGGCATCCCCTTGATTTCCAATTCTTTGCCATCACAAAAAGAACTGCTATAAATATTTTTTGTACATATGGGTCCTTTTCCCATTTGTATGATCTCTTTGGGATGCCCTAGATCGCTGTTATTCTTTATGCTATGAAAATGGGAATCAACAATACCTATTTGATTATTATGAAAAGGGAAGCAATTTGCATAGTAGTCAAAGAGCTGGCATTGAAACCAGGAAGCTATGATGAGTTACAGAGAAGGTTATGACCTGCATCGGTAGAGAACACTTCCTCATGAAGGAGTTCCCTTTACTAGTTAAATCACAGGGCCAGCCCCTGTCACCCCTAAGTTTTTGTTTTTCTTTTTTAAGAAAAGAAACAAAAGAAAATCTTCAAAATTAGAGTTTTTCTTTCAAGCTTCAAAGGGGAAGATACTGCACCCTGACAGGAGAAATTGAATTATACCTTGGTGCGATTTGGGGAAATAATGTCTAACACTGATTTAATTCCTCATATTTTGACAATTTCTTCCAATGATCCTTCTTCAGGTAATGCTCTCCTGGCTGTACAGATGAGAAAATTGGAGCACCACTGCAAGTGATTTCTCCCAGTTTACCTGAACTGGAGCCAAATTCAGCAATACTCATCTCCCTCCCTAACTCAGAATTCTAGCTTGTGCTGCCTCCCATTGGCCAGAGTGAAACCACTCATAATTGAGTTAGAAAAGAAAAATGCCATTTTAATCCATGCTGGTAGAAAGGAATTAGAGAAGATTCTCTGCTCTGAGATGCTTTCTGAGGGAGATTGCTGAAATGTGTGAAAAAGGTCATTGTTGCCCAGCATCACAAAGACTGTTGCAGTCTTCAAAGTACTACAGTTAGAACCACAACCAGGATAGGGCAAGTAGGGCTTTGTCCAAAGTCTGGTTAAATTCAGAGTCCCTGGAGGTATGAAAAAGTAGATCTGGGACCAGGTTTCCATACTTGGAAAACAGAGAAACTTGAGGAAATGGGATCCAGGCTTTTTTTTTCCCCTCAGGCTATCTCAGGAACATTCTAGGTACCTTCCACCAAAACTAACGTGGGCACAGAAGAGATGGAATGGGGCTGGGGAAGGACAGAAACATCTGCCCCCAATCAATGGGCTGCAGCAGGGCTTCCTTGGTCTGTAAACCAGTAAAGACAGAAAACCTGCCCTAAAACTCTACAGGAAGTAAGACCACTTGGGCATGAATCTACTTGGCCTACATCCAGTGGGTTGGAAAGACAGTGGTCCTTCTGTCCTTAGGGGAGGATGCCAGCCCTTTGTCATCCCCAGACTGTCATCCCCTAGGTACCATATACTGTCAGCATGAAGTGAGAAAGACAGACAGAGAGACAGAGAAGAGGGAGAAAAAGACAAAGAAAAGGGAGGGGAAGAGAGAGAGAGAGAGAGAGAGAGAGAGAGAGAGAGAGAGAGAGAGAGTCCCCTCATTTCCTTGTCTATAAAATGTCCTCTAAGGTCCCTCCAGCTTGGCATCCTTTATATATGGCTCCACCTTGTCTTTCCAAGCTTATTTCAAATGATTCTCTTTCATACACTCTATTTTCCAGCCAAACTGGCCTATTTGCTCCTCCTGGTACTTGGAGCCCTTTCTTTTTTCTTTTAGCTCAACCATTATTGTCTTTATTTTTTGGTCTTTATTAATTTGTTCACTTTTAGTTTACAAGATTCATTTCCACAATTCCTTGAGTTTCAAATTTTCTCCCCCCCCCCCCCCCCAACGGCAGCCTACAATCAAGTATTGTATAGTACTTTGCGGTACAAATATAGTACTGCAAATACTTTCACATTAGGCATTAGTCAGGTTACGAAGAAGGATTGTATCAGAAGGAATGAACAATAGGAAAGAGGAAACAAAACCAAACAAGAAAAAGAAAGAGAGCAGGTAGTTTGCTTCAATCTGGGTCCAAACTCTGTTCTTTCTCTGGATGTGGAGCCCTTTCTTCTACCTCTGTTTCATTACCCAAGTTGAATACCCTTGGCTTGGAATTCTCTTTCATTTCACCTCTCCCTCCAAGAATCCTAGCTTTCCTTAGGTTTCAGCTCATGCACTACCTTCTGGGGAAAGCCTTTCTTCATTCCTCCTGGTTGTTAGGGCTCTTCCATCCTCAGAGTATCATACATATGTATGAACCTGTGCATATTATGTCCAGACCTGCTAGTTCATTGGTGTTAGGAAATTCTAGTGGAGAAATTTCCTCTGCCAATGCAGATCAGTGACTCTTCTGCCTATTTACAATTTTAGTTGCCTACAGAACTTAGAGGTCAAATGACTGGACCAGGGTCGCAGAGTGAGTAGGGTCTGTGGTCTTCTGGGTCAGAGGTACAACCTGAGACTATTCCTTTCTGAGGCTTAGCCTGATTCTCCATCTACTTCTCCATGGTTAATTCCATGCTTCTCTATCATGTATCCACTTAGCTGTTTACATATTGTATCTACCCTATACAATGAAAGTTCCTTGAGGGCAGGTAGTTTTTTAGTTTTGTATTTGTATCCCCTGCATCTAGAATGGCACAAAATGGGGGCTTAATGCTTATTCAATTGGAAACCACCAGATGATTTGTAGGAGTGAGCTCCTTCCCGAGTTCCTGCTGGTGTCTTAGGGTCTCTGTCTCCCTCCCTCCCCTACTGCTGCTTTGCATCTGACTGACCTGAGCCTGTGTTGCTTCTAGTTTAAGGTGCAAAAATTCCTAGTGATGTCTCTGACTATAATAATTATGACTTTTTTTTTCAGTTTCCATTCTGCTTGACCTCTGCACCTTTTCAAGCTACATCCCCTCCTTCAGGAAAATTTTTTCCTTCTTCTTTAATATGAAAATATACTCTCCTACCTCTCTACTTTCTTCTCTGCCTCCTTTGTAGTAAACACAAAGGTGGCTATCTTCCCCCAACAAATGTTGGTATCTCTCTGAGCTCTTTTCTTTGCATCCTTTTGTCCTTCAACATGTCATTCACTGTGACATTTCACTGATACCATAAGCTTATACCATACTTCTGGACTCTACCTTTCACCTCTGCACAGATTCCAAGTCTCTATCATTGAGACCTATAACCTCTTCTGAGTACCAGTTACTATTTTCAACAGCTTGATGGACATTTCCATTCAGATGCTCCACC
The DNA here is from genome assembly GCF_028583685.1 of Petaurus breviceps papuanus. Classification (NCBI taxonomy): domain Eukaryota; kingdom Metazoa; phylum Chordata; class Mammalia; order Diprotodontia; family Petauridae; genus Petaurus; species Petaurus breviceps. The sequence goes on along the minus strand of NW_027186540.1, from coordinate 5,567,252 downwards.
ATTGTACTAAACTCAATATTTAAGGCCAAAATCACCATTTTCCTCCCTAAAACTATATCAATTCCTAGTGTCCCAGCTAGAACCTTTTAATCAATAATCCATACTAATTACTTCAACCAACTATAATTCTTCCTCTTCCTTGTTCTCACATCCAGGCACCAAATATTTTCTATTCTTCCTTTGAAATGTCTTTTGCCTCCATCCCTTCCTTTCCATTCGCATAGTCACTGCCTTAGATGAGAACTTTTTCTTATTCCTGAATTATATTAATTCTAATTCTTCTATTCACTTCTGATCTTTCCTCCTCCACTGTACATTGCTTCTAGGTTAATCTTCCTGAGGAATAACATTTGTTAACGACTAACCTTTATTCATCCATTCCCTCATTCAACAAGTATGTATTAAGCATCTGCTGTGTACCCAGAAGTATGATATAAACTGAGGAAGGGAGGAAGGGAGGAAGGAAGAAAAGAAGGAAGGAAGGAAGGAAGGAAGGAAGGAAGGAAGGAAGGAAGGAAGGAAGGAAGGAAGGAAGGAAGGAAGGAAAGAATGTCACAGTTTAAACCCAGGGATGCCAAAAACTGTTGCAGTTTCATGATGTTTTATGGTGGAACCATCTCAAAGAATTCACAGTCAGACCACCTCTAATCCAAGCATAGGCATTTATTGATATTGATGCCTCTCATGAAGTGGGTTAAGTTCCAAGAGGAACCAGCAACTTCAGAGAAAGCAAGATGGATTTTTATAGGACAAAGATGCAAATACTTAACAGAAATCATGAATATTAAAAAGGCAGGAGGGGTTTGTTAAGGGATTAGGTAATGGAGAAGGGGCCCTATCTATGGTTCAGTTAAGTTCAGTTCTGCTCATTCTGCCCTACAACTAGCTAGCTATTGTGGTCCTGTCTGGTTAAGACAGATAGGTATTATGGTCTTATCTTGGGCTAGATGGATGATGTGATTGTGATTGAATACAAGATCACACCTGTTTCTGTGGGAATGGGTCTGGGGGCCATGACCAGGTAGAGGCAGTAGCTAGGTTTCCATCACATGGACACATTTGCTGTTTCTGTGGGAACTAAGAGTTCAAGGACACACCTGTTGTTCCAGTGAGCAGTTGTTCCAGAGGCATATATGAAGAAGTTAGGACATTGGGCAGGGGGGAGAGAGGGTGGCACTAGTTAGGTACAGTGGGACCTGTAATGTAGTTAGACTATTGGGGCTGGGGGCAGCTTTATTAGGATTCCATCAAGAAGGAAGGATGAATTTCTTGGGTGTTTATGATATGCTAAGTATTGAACTAAGCATTCTTCAAATATTAACTCATTTGACTCTTACAACAACCCTGGAAGGTAGGTGCTATTATTACCTCTATTTTATAGTTGAGGAAACTAAGGCAGACAAAAATTAAATGACTTGCCTGGGGTCACAGAGCTAGTAAGCATCTGAGGTCACATTTGAATCAAAGTCTTCCTGACTCCAGACTCAGCTCTCTATTTAAACAAAGAAGTTTAGAATATGGTCTCTTGCCTTAAGAAATTTAGAATATAATTGGTGAGACGAGAGTTATATATGGGAAATGAATAGAGAATAATACAAGATACTATATGATAAAATGCCAAAAATATAGTAACACAAAAAGTATGTGCTATAACAAGTAAGGAAGTAGAAAAAAATCAGTGTGAGCCAAGGGCCTTGGGAAAAATTTCATGGACAGAGGAATAATTAAAATGGGCTTTGAAAGATAAAGACATGACAATAAGCACAGAAACATTTCCTTTGGTAACATGTGCATTTTAACAGAGGCATGTGGAGATCTTGCCTTATTCCAAATATATAAATTTGATGGTAGGGATTTCTGATGTCCATTAAGTTGGTGTAATTCCTTTTGACAAATGTCCAGCACTATGCTATGTGCCTTGGGAGATACAAAGGAACTACGTGGCAGGTTCAGTCTTTCTCTGCCTTAAAGCTTCTTATAATATGTCCTTTGGGGAGATCATTCAATTTGATTTAACAAGTATTTACCATGCACCCACTACATTTAAGGCAATATGCTAAGTACTGGGAATACAGAGACAAAATGAAAAACAGTCAATTTCCCTCAAGAAGTTTACCATTCTACTGTAGAGAACAATGCATTTAGGTGGGACATTGGATAAAGTGCTGGAATTGAAGTCAGGAAGACCTGAGTTCAAATCCAGCTTCAGATACTTAGTAGTTATGTAACCCTGCCTGGGGTAAAGTCACTTGACTCCTGTTTGCCTCAGTTTCCTCATCTGTTATTATCTGGGGATAATAATAGAACCTATTTCCCAGGGTTATTGTGAGGGTCAAATGAGATAATATTAGTAAAGTGCTTTGCAAACCATAAAGCACAACATAAATGCTAGTTATTATTATGTTAAAGTGAGGTCATTGAAGGAGGGAGAAAGCACTAATCACCAGTGTGGTTCTGCTCAACAAAGGTGCATAAGTTGAACCCTGAACAAAGCTAAAGATTTTAAGAGAAGAGGAAGGAGTGCATTTCAGTGCTACTACAAAGGCGCCAAGACTAGAAATAAGATTTGCACCCATGAAATAACAGAAAAAAATGCAAATAAAGAAGGACTAGACAATGAAGATCAGACAATAAATCCTGTAGGAGTAAAAATAAAAATGTTTCCACCAGTGGGCAGGTGCTTCTGGTATCCCTTAAAGTGTACCATGTGGGAAATTGCTACCTCTGCTAATACAATGGGACATAAACCCTCACTGCTTCTGTACCTTCAAGGCTTTCATGGAGCTACTAATTCTCAGAACAGTACAAACTAGCCCTGGAAAATGGGACAGTGAAACAAGGGCTCCCCTACAAATGAATCACAGAAGACATTTCACCTTCATACCGCTGTAAAGGAAATAGAAGGTAATTATAACTCTGCATGGTGATTGCCATGGAGATGAGAGTTGTTTTTTCAGAATCCACCATCACTAGGGGACTGTGGAACTATTTTCACTGAGAATTCTGAAAGAAAGATGCCGGAAAGAGAATAAGGAAGCAGGTAGAATCATCCATCTTGGTGCCAAGTGGGAAGATTTTGGGCACCAGGATGTTTTGCTCCTCCCTCTCCCACCCATTCAGGCCAATGAGGGGTCTTGTTGTGCTGATGAGGACAAGCATTCATGAGCTAACATAAAGGTGCCTCAGAGACTATAGACCAAACTGTGTTTTTCCCCTTGTCATTGAGTTGTCTGTTCCCCTTTATGTAAAAAGTGGCCAGTAACCCTTGTTGCATAATCACTGCTAACATTGTAGATAGAGGTTGGGAAAACTGGTCAGTTTAGGAGAAGCAGAAATGCATTTAGCCTCTAGTAGCACATATGTGGGGAGGTGGCAGAGTAAGATGACATAATTATTACTTCCCTAGGAAATCACAAATCTTTTCAGTCACTGTGTAATTAGTAAGGAAGGGTATAAACAGATTAATTACCTGAATCAAAACAAAAATCCCCTATGGAACATAAGACCTTTGAGGAAGGTTCAAATCAGTCTGAGACAAAGTTAAGAAAAGAGACATCTTCCCTGAGCACCATTTTGGAGTCTTTCACTTTGCTCTTGTTTATTTCTCCTTCTAGCAGCTGATTGGTGGGCAAGGATAATTACAAAATGAGAGACTCCGCTCAGACCTCTCACTCACCATAGTACTATTTACATCCCTACATAAGCATCTCCTTGCTTCTGTATAAATGTGCAGGTTCCCTCCCATGGAGTTTTATTACTCTTCCAAGCAGAGAAATGATTTAAGCATGCTTACGTGCTACAGACCTCCTTATTCTTATTACCTAATAAAGGACAAAAGAAGGTAAATATATATATATATATACACACACACACACACACACACACACACACACATATATATATATATATATATATATATATATTTCTATAGTGGAGAGAGCACTGGAGTATGGAGTCATGAAGACGTTTTGGGATCCTGCTTCTGGTACTTAGCTATGTAATCATGGGCAAGTCACAACTTTTCTGTATCTCAGTTTCTTTACTGTAAAATAAGGGGGTTGGAATCAGTGGCTTCTATAGTTTTCCTTGAAGGGTTGTTGAGAGGATCAAATGAAATGTCTGTAAAAAGTGCTTAGTATACTCTTTAGCACATAGTAGGCACTCTAGAAATATTTATTCCTTTCCTTTACCTCCCCCCTTCCAACTCTAAATCTATAATCCTATGAATTTAAACTCAGGAAGGCCCAACTTACACAGCATCTGGAAAGAAAAACTAACCAACCCTCTCTTCTTGGCGTGAGTTAAGAAAGTTTTAAAAAAAATTATCCTTATTTCCACTGTCATTTCCTCATGTTTCACCAATCCAGTCTGTTTAATTTAGATTGTAAACCCCTGAGGAAAAGCCCATTCTTAATCTATGAACTATGTAATACCTGGCACACTGCTGACATTATATAAACACTAAACAAAGGAGAGTAACAGCTTGGGAAGGTGGACTCAATTTACAATACTTAGATTTCCAAGTAACCTCTGGCCAAATTAGTTAAGAATCATAATTAAGGGTGATATTTTATCATAGGGAAGAGGATGATGATATCTGTTATGGATTAAATGCTACGCATGTGATAGAAAATCAAGAGTGGGAATAAAAAGTTGCTCAAAGAGTAGTGAATGAACACATTGGTTTAACTTGGACTACAGTTCTAGGGCCAATTCTGTTTAGCAATTTCTTGGAGAAGGAAGCAGGCAGACAGCCATTGAAAATCAAGGAAAAGTGCCCACCCCATTCAACTTTTCTCACTCCATCTTCACTTCCAAAAAACAACAATGTAGGGAGAGTTTGGCCTCTAAAATTTCAGTTCACTATACAAAGTACAGATATATTTAAACACTGAGGGACAAGATTTCATAACATATCCTCCAATTAAGTTCCATTTGGATAAACCAATAGTAGTGTACCTGAGCCAAGATAATGAAGACTTTTCATGTATAATGTTGTTTTCTTGGAATCCCTTATGGATTAAAAACTGGAAGTCATTGTGAATGGTTTAGGGGTAGATGTCCAGTTTACACACAATAGCTGCTTTCAAATGGGAAAGGGGAGGATGTCTAGGATGCTTGAGTACAGAAGTACACACTATTTATGGGAAATATTGTGACATCAGAATAGAGGAGATCATTTTGGGGAGATTAGGGATTGCCATATTACAAACAAAGAACACAACACCACTTCAATTTTATTCTTTCATATAACAACAGGACAAAGGAAAATAATGATGTTAGAGCCTTTGATACTTGCTGAGAACAGGCAATCAAATACAAAAGCATGAATTAAATTATCATTTGAGTGGTTAAGAAAAAATATTTTCATATGTCTTCAGTATACTGGAAACAATGCCACTTATAAAGAGCCAAGGTTGACCCTATAATGTAAATTTAAGTTTGGATCCAGGGCCAAATATAGTAAAGTGTTTCCTTACTCTATTGATTACATGTCCAATGGAAAGGGGTACCCTCCTTCTGTGAGTATTCCTGAGCTTAGACAGTATTTACATTTAGAGCTACTAGTCTGTAAAGAGTAAAAATGATACCATTTGTTAGTACTTTGAACCTGAGTTCAAATTCTATTTCATTTCCCCAAAACCCTCCTGAGTCCTAGTTGTCAGAGCCATAAAACCATCATCCAGTTGGTGGTATACTATGATATAAACCACGACTCAGCTCAGTCTAGAAAAGAAACAGGGTGTATCTGGCAGATATAACTGGCAAAGCTAGAGGGAGAAAGAACAAGGAACTGGACAGAGACTTTTAGCTACCTCAATTGGACTCCTTTCAATTCAATTCAACAAACATTTAGTCAACTTTGCAATTCTTGTGTAAGAGACTACTGACATCAAGAGTCTAGGTACCCAATCTCTCTATTTCATCCACCCCCAACCAGGTGAAAATGGGGAAATAAGTGCATGGTACTCCCTGAAGGGTATTTATCCAACAGTTCTTCTAAAAGTACTCAGCCTTACCAATTTTTGAATAGTTTATATTTATTTTGTAAAGAACAAAGAAGGAATTAATTTCTGAAACCACAGAGAGAGAAAAGTTATTTTAACCTTTTGGTAGATTCCCCTTTCCCTAACTTTGGGGGATGTTTATAGTCTTTTTGACTAAAAATACTGTACTGGGTAGGGCTGCCACAAAAAGCAAGGTCAAAGCTTGTCCCTCCTTCCTGTTCACTTCTGTTCTTATTTTGGCTTTGCTGTTCTGGCCTCTCTCTTGTTGTCTCTCTCTCACACATCACTATCACTGCCATCAGACTCCTCCTCAAGTCTGTTTATCAAGGCTCATTGCCATGAATCTGTTTCCTGGTCACTTACCTTCAGTCACTGTGCCTTTGATGCATTCTAACCAGCCAAGGTCACTGAACTCTGGTTACTGCGATTCTTTTGCCTGGCCCTACTTGTCTTCTCACATTTCTTTGGTGTTCTCTTTTCTCTTAGCTATTCACAAAGCATGGCCAGCTAGAAATGGAAGAGCTTGCCCCTCAAAAGTATGCCCTTGCTTGGACAAGGGAGATAAAGTGAATCCAGAGGTTTTCTCTCTTCTATCCTCTATTGTGTCCTTGGTGGCTTCAACAGGACAGAGACCATTTCTTGAGCTTGACCTCCTAGGAACAAGAGTCTGATGCACCCTGCAAGAAGCAGAATTAGCTCCTTGCAGCTAAGGTTTCTTCTACATTCTTCCCCCAAGCCAAAAATTTGCAATCCTTGTAAATTGTTGTTCTTTGTTCATTTTTGAAGAGGACTTACGATATCAGCAGGTGATGACTTGCATATGAATTGGATTTAATTGAGGCAGTTACACAGTCTTTAGACTCACCCTCTCTTCCAGACTAATCCAGTGGCAAGGCAAAAGTCAAGACAACTGGCTAAGGCCCAGGATGCAGTGAATGACTTTGGCATCTTTGATGTCTGACCAAGCTCTAAGCACTCCATAGCACCCACTTTAGCAGCCTTCATGACTTTTAAAATAAGTTGTTCTCTTCTGACCATTCCACTGGGGGATGTCTTTACATGCTTGGGGAAGACATGCTCCTAATCCACCAATAGTTATGAACCCTGTCAGTTGCCTATAACCTGGTTTAGCCTCTTGACCAAGATGGTTTTGCTGGGGTGTGGCCACTGTGCATGCAACAGTTTCTTAGAGCCACAGATGAGAGTTGGGTGACTACCAAAGGTGGATGAGTTGGGGTAGCTGGGTGGTGCAGTGAATAGAGTACCGGCCCGGGAGTCAGGAGGACCTGAGTTCAAATCCAACCTCAGACACTTAACACTTACTAGCTGTGTGACCTTGGTCAAGTCACTTAACCCCAATTGCCCCTCCATGAGTATATCTTCTTAATAAATATTGCTACTCTAACTCCACCTGTTTTTATCTGTCCTGTTTCTTTTGGGGAAAAAAAAAAGTATAACCACTCAGAGTCATATTCTACTTACAGCTTTTAGCCTACTAAGTTTCAGTGATTAACTAATTATAAGGTCAAATTTTTCTCCTTCTACCTCTCCCTTCCCATATCTAATCATTTGCCAAGTTTTGTCAATTCTACCTATACATCTTTCAGATGTGTTCTCTTTTCTGCATTCACTCAGTCACCACTGCAGTTCAGGACTTCATCACCTCACACGTGGACTATTACAATAAACTCTTAATTGGCCTCCCTATCTGCTGTCTTTCTTCTCTTCAATCCATCCTCTATTTAGCTACCAAATTGTTATTCCTAAAAGAAAGATCTGACATAAACATACACATATACATGTACTTATGCATACATACATGTATGTGTAGAGGCATATGCAACATTCTAGAGCAGAGGTATCAGACATGCAGCCTGGGACTGCACTGTGGCAGACTTAACCAGATTATAATGTAAGAGAAATATTGAATAAAATAAATAAAAATTCAACAGATCAAAGGCTGTTTTCTAAGTTAATGGGGTCCACAGGGATCTTTCTGTAAGGCTTAGTGGCCCCCATTTCTATTTTAATTTAATACCACTGTTTTATAGCACTTACTTATTTTGCTACATGTTTTTCCCCACCACTACCACCAAGTTGTAGTTTCTTAAGGGGAGGGATTATTTTTCTATTTCCTTTGCATTCCCAACACCTAGAATAACATCTGGCATGGAGTACATGCTTAATAAATATACTTTTTTAATTGAATTAAATTGAAAAGTAACAATTCCAAAACACATACAAGAAGAAATTTTAAAGCTTAAAGGAAAAATAAATAAAATTTAAAACAAAAAGATTATTAAATGGATAAACAAAACAAATACTTGTTTTGATAAGATTAATCAAATTAATAAACCATTAGTTAATTGTGTGTGTGAGAGAGAAACCAAATAGGCAAAATTTTAAAATGAGAATGATATATGTGTCAAGACTAGAGAATAAAGAAAATTATCGGAAGCTACTATACCATATTACCTGCAGCAAAAGTAAAATATGTATGCAAAATGAATAAATATCTATAAGAGTAGAAAAAGCAAAAATTAACAAAGCAGTAAAAAAGAAGTCCTAGACAACAAAGAAAATAATTCCTGAATGACATATAAAACAAGTGAAGTTCATTAAACATTAAAGAACAATTAATCCCTATACTATTAAAAATTGTTTTCAAAATTAAAGAAAGAAGGTAGTCTACCAAAGTCTTTTTATGAAACAAATATGATCTTACTACTCATACCAAATAGAGATAAAGCTGGATAAGAGAATAATGCAAAAAAAAAAAAGCTAATTAGGCAAACAACTATGTATTTTTTTCAAAATTATTCACTAGGCCCAAGTTGATTTTGTACCAGGGATAGAATAATGCTTCAACATTAGAACAACAATTAGTACAATCATATTAAAAATAAAACAAAAATTGTGTGATTATGTCAACTAGTATTTTTAAATGGTCTTTTCTTAATATGATCAAAAGCATTTATCTAAAACCTAGAGTTCCCATCATTTTGTTATAATGAAATTATTAGAGTTTCCCCAATAGATTTAAGGAAGCAAGGATGCTTCTATTTTTATTACTATTTGACTTGGTAGTGCTAGTAGTAATGTAATTATACATTAGTATATAGTAGTAATGCTAATTATAGCAATAAGACAAGAGAAAGAAATTAAGGCAATGAGCATTGGACAAAAAAAAGATGGAAAATTATTAATTAAAAAAATTAAAAATGTAGGTTTACTTAGAAAACTCTAAACCAACTGTGGTGGTGTAGGCCAGTGGTCACTGCTGCTGGGGAGGCTGAGACGAGCAGATCACTTGAGTGATAATCCTGAGTTGTAGTAGGCAAGGCTGGTAGGAGTTTGCATTCTCACACTAAGTTGGTGAACTTCCAGAAGTTGGGGGCTACCAGAACACCCAAGGAAGGGTGAAAAAGAGCAAGTGAAAGTTCCTATGAAGATCAGTATTGGAGTCTACCTATGAGTGGATGCTTTACCTCTAACCTGGATGAGATAGGGAGAGAAAGACAGACAGAAAGAAAAAGAAAGAAAGACAGACAGAAAGGAAGGAAGGAAGATAGAAAGGAAGAAAGGAAAGAAAGAAAGACAGAAAAAAGACAGAAAGAAAGAAAGGGAGGAAGGAAGGGAGAGAGGAGGAAGGGAGGGAGGAAGGAAGGAAGGAAGGAAGGAAGGAAGGAAGGAAGGAAGGAAGGAAGGAAGGAAGGAAGGAAAGAGGGAAGGAGGGAAGGAGGGAGGGAGGGAGGGAGAAAGGAAGGAAGGGGAAAATCCTAGAAAATCAATGTAGGATACAAAATAAAACTTTGCTGGAAATGAAAAGGGAAAAAAAAATTGGAACAGTTTCTGTTATCAAAGAGGTTACATTCCATTGTAATAAACTGATACAGTGTATATGTAAAATAAATACAAAGTAATTTCAGAAAGGGTAAGGAACATCAACTAGGGGTAAGAGAGAAAAGAGTCAGGAAAGGCCTCCCTAGAGAAGGCTGAGAAATGACTCTGGGCTTGGGGTTGGAGGTCCATGCTAGACCTCTGAAATTAGCTCTGCCCCACAAGTTTCTCCGTTGATTCTACCTAGACTTGTAGGATTCCATGCACTGTGGACAGTGAGGACTGAAGGTGTTGAATATCTTACTGTGCTGTGCAGTGCATCTCAGTTTCAATCAGAAGTGTGCTTGCAAATATTTAACGACCTGATCTGGAAAATGAAAAAACAGACACACTTTTAAGTTTAATCTCCCTTATTAATATTTTCTATGTCACTTTCTTAAAGCTAGACAATCAATAAAACTGTAAATCAAGCCTTGATCTGTAGTGTTTGCTGGTTCCAGGGTGTAAAAGTTCACACTAAAAATTGGATAATTGGCTAATAATATAATAATAATACTAATAAAGTATTCCAGCACACCCCTGATTCTGATAAATACAGTACAATCATTTTATGAAGAAAACCTGAAGCACATCTTGTGAGAGCCTAGGAGAAAACTGGGCTTCTGGTTTGCAGCTACACTAAAGCCCAGGGAATACACTGAATACTAAATCTCAGGTGTAAATTTAGAGATGTTTGACTTTGGAGACTGCTGTCTGAAGAACAGAAGTATTGAGAAAGCTAGGGTGCATTTAACACCAGTGGGATATAGTTTGTATACCAGAACACTACACACAAGTCCTGTCCCCAACCAACTCCCGATCCTTTTGAAAACTATCCTGAAAAATAATGCTAGTATCAGATCATTTTGATAATTACTGCTTTATAACAGAGCTATGATAGAGCTATACCCCTCTTTATTCCTACTTTTAAAGTTATTTCTCTATATTTTTTTACCTTTTGACTCCATGTGCATTTTGTTGTTTTGTTTAATTCTATGAAGTGTGCCCTTGGTAATTTGATCACTGTACTGTTAAAATTGTTGATTAATTTGCTGTCGTTTTTATTTCATTGGTTTTACTCAACCCAACAAATACTTTCCCAATTATTTAAGTCTTTCATTATTTCTATAAACATGAATTTGTAGTCTTATTTATGTAATTTCTACTATATGTATTTTGTAAGTTAACTCTCAGATATTTTACCCATTTTTCCTTCTAAAATTTCCTCTTGGCTTTTTAGCTGTATAATCTATTTTATTATCCTTTTATTAAGGGGATTTGTTCTGTGAAGTTTGGATTCAGTCAAAGGACTGCACTTGAGGACCTAGAGGGTCACATGTGGCCTTAAAGTCACAGGTTTCCCACCCCTGAACGCCATGAAAAAGAGTTGGCAAAACCTTAGAGGTCATCTATTCCAACCTGGATTGACTAAGGCACATTACCTTCCAACTCTAAAGCCTAGGATCCTGTGTATTCTTCTAATTGCTCAATTGGCTATAAAGCAAGAGGTCTTAACATGGGATTGTTGGTTAGATTTCAAGGGATCTGTGATCCCAGATGGAGAAAAATTGCATCTTTATTTCTACTAATCTCTAATTGAAATTTAGCATTTACCAACTACTTTAAAATATTCTAAGAAGGGGTCCATAAGCCTCATCAGGCTATCAAAGCGATCTATGACATGAGAAGAAGGGCTAAGAATCCTTGTCATAAAGGCACTCTTCAATTGCAGGGGTTGAGATAGGGACAGAGAAGGAGATAGAAAGAGAAAGCAAGAGGTAGAGACAGGAGTAAAGAGAGAGAGGGAGAGAGACAGAGAGACAGAGACAGAGAACCAAGGATGATACATGGAGACTCCAGGAAGAGCTCTCCCTTCCCTGAGGAGCTGACCCACTTGGTAGTTTCATATTATAATTAATTAATCTTTATAACTCTGTGATTTCTGAATCCAACCCCTTTACAGACAAGGAAACCAAGACCCATTGAGGTTATTTGCTGAAGGTCATAGCTAGTAAATAGCTGAGCTTGGATAGAACAAAGGTCCTCTCCAAATCTAAGGTTCTTAAAAAAAAAGTTTTATTGATTCCTTTTAAAAATTTTACACCAGTTCCCCCCCCCCCAGATATGCTTCATCTGGCAACACTTCCCCTTGAAACAAAGAAAAAATTCACAATCAAACAAAACCAAGAAACCAAAACAGATTTATGATAATATATGCAACATTCCACACCATTGTACCTCAACTCTTCAATGAAAGGAGGGATGTGCACTCTCATCCCTTTTCTAAGGCCAATACAGCCATTACATAACAATGTTATTCTTCAACTATCCTTAACTAGATGCTTGGACTATTTGGTCCATAACCTGCAGAAATAGTAAGAGCTAGCATTTATATAGTGCTTTAAGGTTTGCAAACATTTTACAAATATTATCTCTTTTTTTCTGCACAACCCTAGCAGGTAAGTTCTATTATTATCCTTGTTTTACAGATGAAGAAATTAAGACAGATACAAGACCTGCCTACAGTCACACTCCTGCTATCTGAGGCTACATTTGAACTCATCTTCCCGACTTCAGAACCAGCACTCTATCCACGGCATCGCTTTCAAGGAATAACCCAGCAGTTTCCTCTTTGTCTCTTTCCTTTAAGTATCTTGGTGACATCACCCTGGGGCAGAAGAGCCAAGGCATTTAGGTAGTCCTAAATCAGTTATAATTAGTAACCAAGGCACAATGGAAACCTCTTAGTAATTTCCTTTACCGAGGATATGCTGGTAAATGCTTAACAACTGGATGGGGTGGGGAAGGTGGGGAATGATGATGTACACAGGATACACTTTTAAGTTTAGTCTGCATTATTAACATTTTCTCCACTTTCTTAAATCTGGAACAGACATGTCAAACATGTGCCCCACAACACAAAACAACATAGAAAGATGAACAGCTCTTGTTTGGGAGAACTCAGTAGATACTACGTCCAAATAGCAGCCCTGGATGAAATAAGGCTGGCAAATGAAAGCCACCTTACCAAAGTCAGAACTGGACATACATTTTTCTGTTTTATGATCAATCTAATCTAGTCAACAAGCTTGTATGCCTTCCAAAAGGAGTGAACAGCAGGCTCACGACAATGCAATTGTCCTTGCAGGAAAGTGCCATGCCACCGCCATCAGTGCTTATGCTCACACAAATTCTGATGATGTCAAAGAAAAGTTTTATGAAGACCTGGGGACCCTCAATATCAATGTGCTGAAGGAAGACAAGTTTGTAATTCTGGGTGAGTTTAATGCAAAACTAGGCACAGATTATCAGACATCGCAGGGAGTCCTTGGTGTCTCCTCATCTACCCAACAGCCATTATGACTTCAGAAAGGGCCAAGGAACAGTTGACATGGTGTTTGCTGCTTGACAACTCCAAGAGAAATACCAGGAGCAGAACAGAGGTCTGTCACAAGTTTTGTGGACCAAGGTCTTTGATACTGGTAAAGAAAAGTACTAAAAGGCTTCCCTGTGCCTTGGTTATTATAATAGGTGATTTTGATATTCAGTCATTTTGGTCACGTCAGAATCTTTATTGACCCCTTTGGGGTTTTCTTGGCAAAGATACTGGAGTGGTTTGCCATTTCCCTCTCCAGCTCATTTTACAGATGAGAAAACTGAGGTAAATGAGCTATTGAGTGTCTGAGGTCAAATTTGAACCTGGCACTCTAACCACTGTGACACCTACTTGCCCTAATCTACCTAATTGCCTTGGCACTTTTGCATCAGGGTTCTGTGGCCTGTCATCAGGAAGAATCAAGTTTAATCAGTTACTGGCTCAATGTCCCTGAGCAAGTCAATTCATCTCTCTCAGCCTCAGTATCCCTATTTATAAAATAGGAGTAGTAATAAAAGACTCCCAGGGTTGCTGTGAGGATAAAATGAAATGTTGCAATTAATCTTCCAAATGGTCCAGTGTGGTGGAAAAAGGAGAAGCTAACTCTGTGATAGATGCTAGTTCTGGGATTTGTAACCTAAGCTAAATTCCAGATACTGCCCCCCTTTGGATTAGGGAGTGGCTCAGAGAGAGTATTCACAGGAGAAAGGATCTGCCAATGGCAGACATTATCTTCTTGTTCTTATCTTTAATGATAATAATAACGAAAAGATGCTTTCTTATAGATGCTTTTGTTTTTTTACCCCCCAATATACCAACCCACACTTTACTCTTTCAGAACCCTCCCCACAACCAGGGAAAAGTTAAGCAAAACCAGCTTCTTGACTCAACCTCTCAACTAAGAGGAGAGAAAGATACTCTATCCTCTGTTCTCCAGAATGATCCTTGCAATTAATCTGAGTTGGTTCAGACCTGTGCTTTCATCACCCAGGCACAGTCCCTCAGGCAGATGGCATCTTGGGCAAAGAAAGCAAACAAAACACTTTAGGGACACAGGCTGTTACCAGAAAGAAGGGAATCTGAAGAGCACACATACAGGACACAAGTGAGACAATACTAGGAATCTGGATGGTATAGCAGAAGGAATCCTGGGCTTAGGAACAGGGTCTAAACAAACAATTCCCAAGGAAGAAATGCATTCCAGGCATGGAGGACCACCAATGCAAAGGAATAAAGACAGAACATGGAATGACTTGCATAATGCCAGTTTGGATGAATCACAGACTATGTGAAAGGGAAAGATGTGTAATAAGGCTGGAAAGGTAGGTGGAATGCTGTTTGTGAAGGGATTTAAATGCCAAACAGTTTATATTTGATACTGGAAGTAACAGAGTGTCACTGGAGTTTACTGAGTAGTGCAGTAACATGGTCAGACCTGTGAGCTTTAGGAAAATTACTTTGGCAGCTATAAGGATGGATTGGGGATGATCTGAGACAGTGAGACCAAGTGGAAGGCTAGCATAGTGTCCAGTGACTACTATGCTAAGTCAACACTTTTGGGTAGGTAGGAAGGAAACAAACACTTACTTAGTGTCTACTTTACAGTTGTAGAAACTGAGGCAGTCAGTGGATAAGTGACTTGCCCAGAGTCAGACAGCTTGTAAATGTCTGAGACCAAATCTGAACTAAGGTCTTCCTGAGGGTCAGTGCTCTAGCCACTGTACTACCCAGCTGCATCAAATCTAATTGTTTGGAAATATTTTTCCTTTCATTAAGCTGGAATCGGACTCCCTACTTTCTATCCAGTGATCCAAGTTTTATCCTTAGAAACCAAATAAAACATTCCTCCTACACAAAATGACCCTTCAAAGGCTTGAAGGTAATTAGATCACAGGCTTAGAGGTGTACTTATACATCACATAGTCCAACTCATTTTACAGAGGAAGAGACAGTACCAAAGAGATTAAGCAGTTTGTTCAAGGACACAAAGATAAATGGCCATGGTGACATTCAAAGTCTGGTCCTCAACACTAAATCAAGTGTCCCTTCTACTATACTTTTCAACAATTCTTCCCTCCTTCATGAAAGACACTTGGAAGGCCAAGACCCAAGCTGGTATCAAACTATACCCGACCTCTTCCTCCTCCATTTTGGATCGCCGCAGAGCCCACCCCCAACCTTCTTGTCAGTTCCCCCTTCCTCTTTCCCCATCCTGGTCCAACATTGATCCACCTCCTGCCCATTCCCATTCCCTGACTGCTGGAGGGAATCAAGCATCTCCTGCCCAATTTGACCCTTAGGCCCACTCCCCTTTCCCAATATGGTGGCCACCCTGTGGGGCTGACTCCCCAGTGAAGCCTAACGACTTGAGAACTCTCCATTAACTGCAGCTGAACCATCCTACATGTGCTGTCTCACCCCAATTAGGGTGTAAGCTCTGTGGCAACAGCAATGTTTTTTGCTTTGCATCCTCAGGAATTAGCACAATGCTTGGCACATAGTGCTTAATATAAATGCTTTTAAAAATGTATTCACTCATTCAAACATATATTGCTCCTCTGTAGCTACCATGTCTCTTTTTCTCCCCACCCCATCTTCTTTTCCTTCCCCCACCAAATCTCTTTCTCAGGCTAAACACTCCCTAGTACACCCAACTGATCCCCATAGGATATGGAATCCAGTCTCCTCACTATCTTGGTCCTCCTCCTTTGCATGCTTTGTTGTTCCATTATGTCAGACTCTTCATGACCCCATTTGGCAAAGATACGGGAGTGGTTTGCCACTTCCTTCCCCAGATTATTTTACAAATGAGGAAACAGAGGCAAACAGGGTTAAGTGACTTGCCCAGGGCCACACAGCTTGTGTCTGAAGCTGGATTTCAACTCAGAAAGATGAATCTTCATGCCTCCAGGCCTGGCGCTCTATCCACTGTGCCACCTAGCTGCATGCTTTATAGGTTATCAATGTATGTCTAAGAAGTAGCCCTCAGAACTGGCCACGGTTCTCTAGATATGCTCTGACCATGGCAGAGTACAATAGGAAGATCATCTCTCTCACTATAAGCATCAAGCTTCTATAATTTGACTCCAGATTGTGTTAACTGTTTTATTAAAACAATACCATTGAAATCCTTATCATCCCCACTTCCTACTTAAATTTGTCCTTAGTTTTCAGTATTCTAAATGATTCTGGGACAAAGATCCCTCAGAATTAGATGTGAACAATTGCTTGGCTCAAACCCTCCCAGTAAATCATTCCAGCTTCCTAACAGGACAAATTAGTCAAATAGGACAACAATCTATGCTCTGAAAATCTCATTTCATTAGAACCTAAATGCCTTTGAACACCTACATCTCCTCAGCACTCTATATGGCCCCAGGTAATGTTCCTAATTCATTTCAGATAATTAGCAAATATGAATGATGCTAATGACTCAGGATCTCTGTTTCTAAAATAAAATGGTCAGAGAGGATTTTCTCTTTTAACAATGTGAAACTGTTCTGGGTAGGACTATGTATGACTAGCCACCTAAGGCTGTTTCCCCAAATTCACAGCCTGCTTTACAACATTCTTTTCAGTCTGGCAGTCAAGTAAAACACATTCACTCGTGTTCCTGACATTCTAACAAAATACCTTTTCCTGCTCTCTAGGGGCTTACAATATATTGGGAAACCATGCCAAATCAGGGCTTTACAAACATTTTGAAAATGTTTGGCAAAAATTTTTGAAAAAAATGTTCCAAATTACTATAGAGAAATGCAAACTAAAACAACTCTGAGGTTTCACCTCACACCCATCAGATTTGGCAAACGTGACAAAAAAGGACACAGATGATTATCAGAAGTATTTTGAGTAAACAGTGATGCATTGTTGATGAGGCTGTGCATTAGTCCAGTCAATCTGGAAAGCAATTAGGAAAGTTAACTATGTATACCCCGCCTTGGCCCAGCAATAAACTAGCAAGCCTCTACTAGAGAATCCAGTTACATACCATCTATGCAAAAATATTTAGAGTAGCTTTTCATAATAGCAAAGAAATGGAAACCAAAGGGATGCCTATCAACTAGAGAATGGCTTAAATTATGGTATATGAACGTACTGGTATGTTATTAAGTGGTATGAAATGACAAAAGGAATGTTTTCAAAAACACCCCAGGAAAGACTTTATGAGAATTGATGCAGAGTGAAGTGAGCAGAACCTGAACAATTTATATAATAACAGTATTGTAAAAATAAACAGCTTTGAAAGACTTTAGAACTCTGATCAATGCAATTACCAACATGATTCCAGAGGGCTGATGAAGCACACTACTCCCATTCTGATAGAGAAGATAGACTCAAGGTACAGAATTAAATATACATGTATGAACATAGCCAATGTGGAATTTGTTTTCCTTTTTTTTTTTTTAACGAACGAGGGAGGGGCAATGGCTGAGAGAAGGGGGTGGCAAGATAGTTGAAAAAAATCTTTAAAGTATTTTTCAAATCTAGAGAACAAGAGTCCAGAAGAAAATGCAGACAAGCAGTACAGCTTTGCAAGTTACATGGTGAATTTATTACGTAGAGCAAGTTGTACATAATATTTTCAGTTTTATAATAATATCAAGCACTCATACAGCACTTTAAGATTTGCAAAGCATTTACCATATTATTTCTTTTGACACAACCCTATCTACTAGGGGGTATTATTATCCTCACTTTACAGATGAGAAAGTTGAGGCTAAGAAGTGGCTTGTCCAGGGCCCAGGTTACTTAGACTTCAAGTTCGATGCTCTACAATTTTCTGTTCTACTTTGTAGAAAATACCTGTTTTATTTGGTGTTAAGTTTGTAAGAAGAAACAAAAAACTAATTCAATTAAAAAAAAAATGATTGTCTTGAGATTTCCTATTTGAAGGTGATTCTTTTATTCAGTGGGACAGATAGGTGTCAAGATGGATAAAGAACAGACTTGGAGTTAGCAAGACCAGAGTTCAAATCAGGCCTCAGATACTAGCTATGACCCTGGGCAAGTCACTTAACCCTGTTTGCCTCAGTTTCCTCACCTGTAAAATGAGCTGGAGAAGGAAATGACAAACCATTTTGACAAAGAGTTGGAAATGACTGAAACAAATAAACATCAACAGCAGCATTTATTCAGTATTCAGCTCTTTATTAAGTATTGTGTCCAAAATGCTGTGCTAGGTGGCCATATGGTACAAAGTTCATGATGACATAGTTCCTTTTTTCACAGAAGGAATGTATATACAAATGTGCAACATTATACAATAAACATATAACTAAGAACTAATAAAATGATAAGTTTGTCCAGGGCAATGAGTATGTGTTTGGAAAATAGATATTAGGTGAAAAATGTGAAGGTTTTTTAGTTTAAGTGATAGTGATAAGTGATAACACCTTAAAACCATAAAGCACTACCTTGACAATATCAGGAATTATCTTTTTTCACAGGAATTTTGAACACTGTTTAGCAGAGAACTCTCTGTAGCTGTAGAATTTTTTTTCATAGTATTCCTTCTATGAAACATAGAACTTGTTTTCCTTAAAAAGTTTCAATAAAAACTGCTGTGTTTTAATTATCTGCACAAGATGGATTCTATTTAAATACCAGTAATATTTTCTCCTAAAAAATCAAATATTAAAATATTTTAAATACATATTACATAGAAACAATTTCTGTATGAAAATGGGATTGAGAGGCAGTGCAGTATAGTGGAAAAAAGCAAAGGTTTTGGAGCTGGAAGAAAACGAGAGCATCAAGCTAGCCCTGGAAGTGACCTTCTTTTTAGAGATGTGGAAACTATGGTCCTGAGAATTTCTGTCAATTACTCAAGGTTACATGGGTTGTAAGAGGCAAAGGGAATACTGGAACCCAGTTCCTTTGATCCAAACACTTCCTACCTCTGGACTTCATTACCAGTTTTACTACAGGACTTACAAGTAGGGAGACTTCAGAGGAAAAAAGGTTTTTCTAGACCTCAGTCTCCTCATTTGGAAAATGAAGAGGTTGGACAAAGTGATCTCTATTTTTCTTCCATATTTCTGACCTTCCCAATCCCTTTATCAGATGGGTATTACATACCAGCAGTCAAGTTAATACCACTTTTTTTCCCCCATTCTTTCAGTATTCAAGTCCCTAGATGGCCCAACAAACAAATTTTCTGAACTGAAAATGTTGACTTAAATTACTAAAATGAAATAAAGAAAAATGAAGGTTTTTCTCTTGCCACTTTATTTTTCATTCAAATGTTTCTGCTAGATCAAATTTTGAGACTGACAAAAGTCATCTAACCCAACCCCTTCAAAGGAATTAAGGCCCAGAGTTATGCGTCTTGCTCAAAATTACAAAAAAACTGAAAAGCTGGGTCAATATTTGAACTGAGGTTTTCTGACTCCCAGGGGCAGCTAGGTGGGGAAGTAGAGTCAGGAGAACCTGAGTTCAAATCTGGCCTCAGGCACTTAATAAGTTTTGTGTGATCTTAGGCAAGTCACTTAACCTTATTTGCCTCAGTTTCCCCATCTGTAAAATGAGCTAGAGAAGGAAATGGCAAGCCACTTCTGTATCTTTGCCAAGAATACCCCAAATTGGGTCAGGAAGTGAAAGCTAGGTGGCTCAGTGGATAAAAAGCTGGTCTGGAGTCAGGAAAACATGAGTTCAAATTCCACCTCATACACTTACTAGCTGAGTGACTCTGAACAAGTCCCCTAACTTCCTTTGTCTTTAGTCACTGGAGAAGGAAATGGCAAACCACTCCAAGACCTTCCCCAAGAAAACCTCAGGGACAGTATGTCATAGAGCCCAGAAGAGTTGGACACCAATGAACAAAAGCAAAATCTCTGACTCTGATATACATTATGCTATGTATTTTAGAAACCTTTATAATATGGAATTATAGACCACTAAGGTTCCATCATTTATTGGAAAGAAGAAAGGGTACAGTGAGGCTATACTTTATTCAGTTTTGAACTTTACTTCAGCAAGTGACTAAAGGAATGCAGGGAGAAGCCATCGAGATTAAAAAAAAAAAAACGAGGACATCTATGGAACCCACAAACAATGTAATATGAAATATAGTCAGAGGCCAAAAATCATCCCTAACAAAACACTTTTAGAAAATGCTGAATTGCTACAAGCCCAATTTTCCTCCACCTTCTTCCAAGGCTTAGCACTTAAATGTTGCTTGTTATTGTTCTCCCTGTAAAAGAAGTCCTAGAAAATTAAATATTTATTATTTAATCAGTAATAAAATAGTCTTAAGTCCCAAGCTCTCATATGATTTCCCTCATCTCAAAGAATATTAAAATGAAATATATTTACATGCCTATAAGAACATCCATTGTGCGTTAATGCCATGAGAATTGATCTTTACACATCCAACACAACTTATTAAAATATTCAAAAAAGTTTTCTAGAGATTTTTGTCTTTCAACGGTGTAAAATTACAAAATAGGAGGGAGATTAATTAATTTTCAAATCGACCAGATCCCTTACGTTTCAAATTCTTTAACTGCAACAGAAACCGTTTTTCTGGAAACCTTATTTTAAATACTTAAAAAATATATATTTTTTAAATCGCGTAGCCTTATCCGTTTTCCATTTCGGAGTAAAGGAAGCACTCTGCAGCAGGTAAGAGGAACGTGCCCCACGTAGCGCGCTTCAGCCCCTTTACGTCCGGGAGGATTATCCCCAGCCCTGGAACGCGTCCGAGTCTAGGTCGACCAGAAGCCCCATGCGCCGGCGAGCCCATCTGTCGGTGCCAATACAACTCGCAACTTTTGAAACCAATCCCTTTGCATCATGCAACGGATGCCTGTGGCACCAGGAGTTTGCAAACGCCCCCCCCCCCCCCCCCCCCCCCCCCCCCCCCCC
>NW_027186540.1:5410278-5546020 GCF_028583685.1 Petaurus breviceps papuanus | reverse complement strand
CCCCCAATCCTCCTCCCGCTCCCCCGAGACCAATCATTGCATGGCTCAGGGTTAGGCATTCCCCCCCCCCCCCTTTCCCCGCGCCGCACGCACGCCACCGAACAGCTCCGAGGTCTCCTGCCCCTACCGCCCCTTAAAGGGAGGTAGCCAGCCCTTAAAGGACCCTCACACCTTGTGCTCAGCATGCCTTTGGCAGCCCGGTTTCTGAGCCGGGGACCCAGGGAGTGAAAAGCCGAGGATCCGGCAAGGCGCCCAGGTGCGGGTCTGGGGTTCACCCCCACCCCCCATCCCCTCCTCCACGGCCTCCCAGCAGCCTGGAGCGGCATTTTTATTCAGGCGACGCTTAAGGGAGCCCCGGCTGCGCCCGGTGCATTGTGGGAACGGCCGGGAGTCCCGTTTTCAGGAGGAGGAGGAGGGCGAAAAGCGAACCGGTAAGAGCCTGACTGGGGGGGAGGGGGGGGAGAGACACGCCTGGCTTAAAGGGGAATATTCATCAATAAGCCCCGTAGCGCCCTTTGCAAATCCCCCGCTCCGTCGGGCCCCCGACCGGCAGGGAGACGTGCACCACTGGCCCGCTAGAGCCCAGCTTGGCGTGGGGGGCCGGAGTGTGGGGTGGTTGGGGCCGCTTTAAAAAAGAAGCACCGCCCGCTCCGTAGCTGCCGCCTCCGCCGCTGCCGCCACCAGCAGCCGCTCTGAGCTGGGGAAGGAAGGAGGGAGGGAGCGAGCGAGGGAGGGAACAAGGGAGGGGAGGGGTGTGTTGGGGGGGGGGGGGGTGGCGGCGGCGGCGGCGGCGGCAGGGGTGGCAGCGCACGGGTTAATTTTTTCACCCGCCGACATTTTTGTTTGGCCGCTGCGGCTCACGGGCCCCCGCGCGCCCGCGTGCGCGCGCCGCTTAGGGAATCCTGCTCGGGCGTCCCGGGGAGCGCGGCGCGCGCGGCTCCCGGGTGTCTCCCGTTCCACCACGTCCCCCTTACCCCCCCAAACACTGCTTCTCCACCACACGCTCACTCTCACCCAAGCATTTCCTCTCCGTCCCTTCTGGACGCCCACAAAGGGTTAACTCCGTCCCTCGCGTGACACTTGCTCTCGTTACCTGGTTTCCCCCTCCAAAAAACGGCCCTTTGCACCCCCTCTCCCCCCACACCAAAACCAAGCGATGGGGGGGAGGGGGCCCGCGGGTCGCCCCTGGCGCGCGCTCCTTCCCCATTGGCGGCGGCGGTGGTCGGGGCCGGGGGCGCGCGCAGGGGTGTTCCCGCCGCGGGGCGGGGGGGAGGGGGAGGATGTCCCGGTGGAAAGCGCCGGCTCCCCCCGCCCCCGTCGGCCGCACAAAGAGCGCCGGCCGTGGCTGAGGCCTGATTTGCCTTTAAAGGCAGCGGCTTGGCATTTAAGGTGTCCCCGAGTCGCGTCCCTGCAGCCGCATGGACAGCCGGTCCTCCGCCACCTCGCCCCCGCGTGGTGCTGCCTGCTCCATTGTTTATTTCCCGGAGCTCGCGGGAAGGTAGGTCGAGGCAGCGGCCGCGGGCTCGGCGCGCCGTCCTCCCTCCCCCTCCCACCTGGTACTTTTAAAAACACTTAGCGGGCCTGAGGAGGAAGGGGTTAAATCGTCTCTACTTATTCAGGTCATTGTTTTAAAGTATCGTAAACATCTGGGGGCGGGAGAAGCAAGAGGAGGTGTAGCCTCTTGTTAAACAAATTGACTTTCCCCTCCACCTCCTCCTTGGTTGCCCCTTTCCCGGACTATTCCCGGTCTTTTCCTATCGCGGGCTAAAAAATAGGAATTTCCTGTTTTCCCCCTCCAGAATTGCTTTTCTTGTTCTCGTTCAAGTTTCCACGGGACAACTCCGGAGCTTCGAGATACTCGTGCCCTTACGTTCTTAACTTTTTCCCCTTAAATCAAGGGAAGTGACATGTAAATGCTGGTAAAAATATACCAGCCGTCAAAGCCGGTTTCTTCCCGGTTTCCCTCTCCAGTGCGGTTAGAAGATGTGAGGAATATGTCGATTTTTCCGTAGGCTTTTGCTGTGCTTTTTTCTATGGAGAGGTTCTTGTTTTTTAACTCTTGAGTCAAAGCCCTCATTAACAATTTCCTATAAATCACCGAACAATTTTAAAAAACAAACACACAACAAATAAGCCTCTGATTTTTGCTATAAGGTAGAATGCTACCCCATATATTTTCTGACAGGTTGTTTTTTTACCCAATGGTATAGGCCTTGTGATACAACCATAAGTTTGAAACTGGAATCATCGCTCATCCCAGACACGTTTGGTTTTTGGTTTGGGTTTCTTGGTGGGGTGGGGGTAGAGATTGTTGGGGGGGGGGGTTGGTAACTAAGGCTTGGGTTACTGCCCATGCTTAAGCTTTATAAGATGTGTTTTCAGTAAGTATGCCTACCAGGGGAGGAAAAACACTTGCTGTAAATGGAAATTGTGTTCTTAATCCGAAGTTTTGTAGGGGAAAGTGACTCCAAAACTTAAGTTGCCTGTGTAATACCACACCCTATTAAATTTATTTTTAAATCAGTCTGAAGGTTTGTTAAACCCAAGAGCTGAATTTTGTTATCTAGAAAGGCCAGTTGGGAGTAGCCTATGGCATTGGAAAGCACATTAAGTGCTGGTGATTAGTTTGATTTAATTGTAAGCTTGTAGTGAAACACTGCTAGAGAGTACCTATGGTGCTTTGTCAGTGATGCATCAAAAACCTGTTGTTGGATAGCATATTTGCTCTCTAGGAAATGGAGATTTCATTTTTTAAAAATCAG
This sequence comes from Petaurus breviceps papuanus, assembly GCF_028583685.1. Classification (NCBI taxonomy): domain Eukaryota; kingdom Metazoa; phylum Chordata; class Mammalia; order Diprotodontia; family Petauridae; genus Petaurus; species Petaurus breviceps. Next base: position 5,543,258 of record NW_027186540.1, on the reverse strand, counting down.
AAAATCTGTAGTAGTACAACTATATTGTCCTCTGTAAAACAGGCACTGCCATTTGAAAGTTGTACACTTCATTGGGACCTCCTATTAGTTTTGGATTATGTTGTATACCTCTGACTCAGAGTAAAAACGTTCTCTTCTAAAATTAGATTTGGCGTTACAGAGAATTTCATCAAATAAATTTGCATTAATATCTCTTCCATGGATTTTCTAACAGGCCTTGTACCTCTCAATGAGCATTTGTAGCCTTGTCAAAAGATTTGCCACAAAACATTTATTTTTTGCCAAGAACTTTAAACTTTTAAAATACAGTGCATGCCAATTGCCAGCTGAAGTGTCTGAGAGTGTTATTTTTTAAATTTCTAATGTTACATGCTTTTAGGATCTTTGGGACCTCTTTTTCAGGAAAGGAGTTACATGAAATAAGCCTGACATAGTCTTCAGTTCTTTTTATATCATGTTTTCTCTGTCTTGACCCTATAACGTAATAATGTTTTAGGGCATTATGTATTCTCCTTTAGATGAACTCTAAGAGCTTTATATAGATTGCTAGAGAGAGAGCATGAGTGCATGTGTGCAACCTTCCCTTCCTACCCTCCCCAATCTAAATAACTTTTAGAGATGTCCCTTTATTGTTCTGGTTCATAAAGCAGTCGATATAAAGAATAGTGATATATAAGACAATTATTCACTGGCTTTAAATCACTTGAAATGGAAGTCTTTTATGGATTGCCCTGGGGGGGGCAGTTACTTTTCTTTTTCTATTTTGCAGTCTCTTTACTTGAAAAGTGTTACATGATATACTAATGTTGCATTTTGTGACTTGCATATAGGTGGACCAGGCAAGAAACCAACAGACTAGAGGAGGGGGGAAAATACTAAACTGTGAGTGAGTGTGCCTAAGAGCCATGTCTGTTCGGGAATCCTTTAACCCAGAAAGTTACGAATTGGACAAGAGTTTCCGGCTAACCCGATTCACTGAACTGAAGGGCACAGGCTGCAAGGTACCACAAGATGTCCTACAGAAGTTGCTGGAATCCTTACAAGAGAATCACTTCCAGGAAGATGAACAGTTTTTGGGAGCAGTTATGCCAAGGCTAGGTATGCAAACTATGTCTTTATCTTGATACTTCAATAGCACATCTATGGACAAATCCAACTATAGCTAGCATTTTTTTTCTGTCCTAATTCTAGCACCTTTACTATATTCCCTTGTCATTTGTTTTATCCAGACAAAAATGATCCAAATAGGGAGTCACAATAAACCACGTCAAACAGTTATAACTTGTTCAATGCTAGAAAAAAGTCTCCAATGACACCAAGGGTATAATCTAATAGTTTTGGAGATAATAGTGTGTGACTGTGTACTCTCACTATTTTAAGGTGAGTTCATCATTCTCTGACTCTCTGACAGTGAAACCTTCCATTAAATAAGAATTCTTAGTATGGATTTAGGCATTTAAATTTCCTGTTTAACTAAAAACCAATTTACCCCCCCCCTTTTTTCCTCACCTTAGCCTTGTTGCTGAGAGCCATAGAATGTCAGTGTTAAAAAGGACCTCAGAGGCCATCTAACTCAAACCCTACAAAATGCATGAATTTACCTTCCTGCCTCAGTAAATTTATTGTTTTACAGATAATATTTCTTTGAGGGTCCTACAGTTGGGAGGAAGTCAGGGAAGGAACAGGAGAAGCTATTCTGAACATCAGTGGATATTATGATGTAAGGCATTCTTTGAGGCAGCCCAGTTCTCTGTATTGATCCTAGTATAGCACCTCAGAATATTTTGTGTTTCCATTACTAAATTCCTGGCATACTAAATACTAAAACACTAGTTGTCTTGTGACTTGTCTCTCTTTTCTAAAAACCATGGAAAGAATTTCTTTCTGGGCTTGAGTTCTGGTTAATGGAGGTTGTGCTTTACTAGACTGATAAATATACAGTACAAGCAAATGGTCATCTTGAACTCTGGGAGTCAATCTGTTTCCTGAGAATTTCTATAGCATGTTGTTCCAGTATGAACTTACTTGGTATGTTATATATTTTGTCTAGTATTATGGGTTTTTTTTCCTTTGGGGGGTGTTTTTTGTTTTGTTTTGTTATAATATCTTTAGTATAGTTATTTGACTCAGTGCATACAGGGTACTTCAAGTTAAAGTAATACTTAAGTTATTTCTTGAGTTTAGAAGAGATGTGTATGGAAACATGAAGACTAAGTCTATCAAGTAGATAGAGGAAATAAACCACTTAGTTAAATATAAAGAGTGATTACTAGATGATGTTGATTCAGTTTAAGGGGTTCAGGGATCCCTCAAGGACTGAAGTACAGGAAAGGGTCATCTGGAATGAATTCACGGACTCAAGCATTCTTTAAGTCAAGGTGGCAAAGGTTTATTGTAATGCCAGTATGGTGGGCAGAGCTCCTTAAGGAACTTGCCACTTAACAGGAGTGTTATAAGCTAAAGCTTATATAGGAAAAGTAGTGGATTATCTGACAGATATGTTAATTAGGTGATAGCTTACAACCTTGGTCACAGGAGTCATTCAGTACTGGAAACCAGGGGAAGGGGTTTCTAAGGGGTGTATTTGTGGTCTTTTATGTCTGTAGCAAGATAGCTTTGAGAGTTGATGACTATAGTTTGACCTCTGGATTGTATACAATAACTTTGGGAATCAATACATGATAATTCTGTGGTTACAAAATAGTCCCGTTTTTACAAGAGAATTTTCTTCAGAGGTCAGCTTGTTCTTGTGATGGGGAAAGATAGTTTGTTTTACTGGGCCCACTCATGAGTAATTGTAGGGAAAGGTAGTTTGTCTTACTGGGGCCCACTCATGAGTTATTGCTAGGCATAGTGTCCTTGGGCTGGGGAGAAAACTGTCAGGGATAGTGTTTTGAAGCTAGGGAGAAATGTGATCTTGGAATTGGGGTCCAAGCATAAGCACACAAGCACTTCATCATTCCCCCCCTTAAACAGATGGGACCCAAAATCTTTTTGACTAAGGGGCGAAGATCTTGGCTTCTGAAACTGCTTCATGCTGGGAGAGTAATTGCATCAAAACCCATGGCCTAAATCTCATTCATTTTCTTCATAGGAGGTTGTAGGTGCCATATAAGTGCTTGTTCCCTTTCTCCTTTCCCTTGGCCCTTTCTTTACTTTAGAACCTCTTGACTCTTCACATGCAGTTCACTACCAGTTAAAAGAATTGAGAATTTAACAGCCTGATTCTGAGGGAGGTTCAGAAAAATTAGGCCTCTAAGAGTTCTTTGACCTCTAAATCTATGACCTATTCAAAGCATTCGAAAGAAAGCTAGCTGTCTGAAGCAGTTTAACATAGCAGCAAATAGCCTCATTCACCTTAGTAGATTCTGATAGTGTCACTGTAGGGTAGTAGTAATTGTAACTCAGAAATAATAGTTAATACGTTTATGTATCACTTTAGCTTTTATAAAGTTTCACAACTTTAGTTCACAACTGAATGAGGTAAATAGTTCAAGTGTTATTCTGGCTTTACAGAGGAAACTAATGCTTTATAGAGTAAAATTACTTGTCAGTGGTCACAGGGCTTTAAATGGGAGAGCCAGGTCTTGATTACAAGTCCAGTGCTCACAGTGACTCCATAACCGATGTTCTTGATGGTGACATTCATCAATAAGAGGTACAATTATATATCCTTTACTCTGCTAATTTAAGAAGACTGAAAAGTGCTGTACATTTTATAGAAGTTAGCATTGAAATTAGTTAAAATAATATGTAGGTAAGCAACTAGATAAATCTTCAGTTATCTAGAAGGTTCTGGAGAATGAAAGTTTTCCTATACCACGCTGTACATTGCAGTTAGGATTTAGAGGAAAGGGCTGGGTATCATGACATCCAAATATTATTTTGTTCTGTCATGCTAATTCATCAAGTGCACCTAGCCAGTAACTTGTCATAAGCTCTCCATATGTAAAATATGATGATATTAGTGAAGGTTGATAATTTATTATATGCCTTTATAAAGAGTTTTGAGATTAAGATTCAGAGTTAGCAGTGTAAATGTAATGTGACTCCCTTTTAATTGGGTGAGTGGGTCCATGACATGCTGTACTTCATAGTTTTTGAAACCTATTTTTGAAAATAATTTATGAAGTGGTTGGGTTTAAAAACAAATGAATGAAATCTGAGGTACACTTCTCCCTTTGAGATTCTTGTTTTAGGTGTTTTAGAGCAGAGGTAGGCAGATAAACTTAATGGATAGGTGCCTTATGGTTTAAAGAAGTACAGATCTAAAAGAGTTAATGCAAACAACATAAGCTGCTTGTTACTTTTTCTTCCTTGTCAGAATACCTGGAATTCTTAATATACTTTATAATAAATTACATATAATAAAATGCTAAAAGATATTCCTATATTATAAAAACCTTAAAAATATGAGACTAAGGAAGCTTCTGGAGCTTGGGCAGTTTATCTAAATACATTATGAACAAATTAAAGCTATAAAATAAAAGTATAAATCAGATAATATGTTTATATATAAATCATGTATAAAGTTCTTTGATTTATACTTGAAAACTAATAAATTCAGCAGTTATTCTTTAATAGCTCTTTCTGTAGGCTTTCACCTACAGTTCTATCCAAAGCTGAATTGAAGGAAATGAGGAAGTTTAATCTACCAAAGGCGGGGGGACAGAGGAATAGGTATATTATCTATCTTCAAGTATTTGAAGAACTTTCTTCTGGAAGAGCTCTTAAACTTCTGTTTGGCCCCTGCAGGGAGAACTAGAACTGATAGGTTGAAGTTGCTGAAAGGCAGTTGGGCTTAATATCAAGGAAAATTAAGCAATGTTATCCTGATGACACCAGAAGCTAGGGTACTAGAGATTTTTGTTTTGCTTTCTTTTTGAACCTTTTATTTTTACCTGAACAATCAGTGTAGGGAGCTTTGAATGAGGAACTTCTACCAATACTGACATTTATGGTTTTAGACAGTTGCCTGGGGCATTGAGTAGATACTTGCACAGCTTTATACATCCAGTATTTGGCTGAAGTGGATTTGAACTGGGTCTTTCTGAGTCTTAGGTCAGCTTTCTAGACACTTGGACATGCTTCCTCACACTGGGTATTATTATCCTCATATGACGCCTGAGAACATTGAGACTAAATTATTGGAATGGTTTCAGAATTTCTTGGACTGCCTCAGATAGTGAGTTCCTGGCCTTTGGAAGTTTTCAAGTAGATTCAGATGACCCCTTGTTAGGAATATATTAAGGGGGATCTCATGTTTTGAATAGGAGTTGGACCTTTGAGATTTTTTTTACTCTTAAGATTATGAGTTTATGAAGTGAAAATTCAAGAGGGGAAAAAAAGTACATTTTACTTTCTTAAAGCAGATAGGAATTTATCTCTGAAATGTCTGTTCAATTAGGGAGCATTCAAATGAATTAAGAACTGTAGATATTATTCAGAAGATATGACTCCTATCCTTTTGAAATTTACACTGACAGACTGGAAACATTTGCTAAGATAAGTTTGCATAACTATAGATCATAGATATATCTATATATATGTAAAGTCATAGATCTCAATAGATGTTATCTCCATTTTATAGATAAGAAACTAAGACCTAAAGAGGCAAATGTCAGAGGCAAGATTCAAACCCAGGTCTTTCTGATTTCCTGGTCAGTGCTCTGGCCAATATGCCACTTTTTTCCTTGAAGATAAAGTTTCTTATGAAATTCTGAGAGCATGCTATCTGATTGATTCTTTGAATTATTGCAAGCATCTTTGTCTGAATACAATAAAAAACTGATTACTAGCGAAATGATCTAGTCCATGGAGCTAGTAACCCTACTATTTCTGAAACAAAATACCACTGAGTCATGCCCTAACTTTTCTGCTTTGCTGAATAAGAAATACTGTTTCCCTGGGATGTATGGTCCTTGCTGGACTTGTTTCTGTTTTGAATTTGCAGTGATGGAAAAAGAAGTGAAAAATTATCTGCATAAGGAACTAGTGTTAGGATTAATTTATATTTTTAAAATATACATATATATTTTACATTATATATGCATATAAATCATGTGTGTATATGTGTATATATATTATGTATGTAAAAGGTTTAGTTATTTATGGCATTATCCAAATACTGATTCAGATAGATGAATAAAATTATCATTTTTGTGCAGACTTTTAAGTTATTATAGATGGCCTGTTTATTTATCTCTTTGACCTTCTCAAGTCCTGTATTTTAAATATAAATTATAGTGTGGGAAGATTTTACATATTTGATTCAGGATTAATTTATCTTTGTTTAGTTTGGATAGTTTGGAGTCCTATTTCTGGAAGGGTTTTTTGGGTTTTTTTTTGCTTTTGGAGGGCAATAGGGGTTAAGTAACTTGCCCAAGGTTACACAGCTAGTATTTTTGTGTGGGTGTTAAGTGTCTGAGGCCAGAACTGAACTCAGGTCCTCCTGACTCTGAGGCAGTGCTTTTCTCACTGTACCACCTAGCCACCCCTAGAAGGTTTTTTAAAATTGATGTTTTCTTTTAAATCTCATTGTAACTTTGTGTGTCTTTATTTGTTTGACTGCATTTTTTAAATATTACATAGAAGGATGTAGGAACTAGAATGTGCATGTGCTTATGCTAAGAACTATCCCATTAAAAATATGTATTACAACCTTTTTTTTTTTTTAAGCAATCGGGGTTAAGTAACTTGCTCAAGGTTACACGGCCAGTTATTTCTGGGTGTGGTGCTGAGTGTCTTGCTCAAGGTTACAGGGCCAGTTATTTCTGGGTGTGGTGCTGAGTGTCTGAGCCCAGGATTCGATCTCCAGGTCGTCCCAACACTGGAGCCGGTACTCTTACTCGCTGAGCCACCTGGCCGCCGCTTATTACAACCCTTCTTACCCAGAATTAAGTAGAAAAAAAGCCAGTTAGAATTTGTAAAAGAGTTTAATTAAAAGAAAAAAGAAATGTAGTTATATTAACTTAAAAATACCTATAATGGCCATCCAAACTTGATTTAACAATAAAAACCACACATACATAGCATTTGATGCATGTGACAAGAATGTTCCTTTGGCTGGCAGGTAGATATCCCCATTTTACAGATGAGGAAAATAAAGTTCAGAAAAATTGCCCACAATTATCTTGCTGGTAAATGGGCTAGAGTTAGCTGTCACACTTTTGGACTCCAAATCCAATGCTGTTTTCACTAGAATCATATCACCTCATGAATATGTAAGAATTATTTAGAGTTGATGATATCAGCTGTATGTTAATATGTACCTCTAAATGTTTAGAACAGTTGGCTTTCAAGCCCCCGATAGTCAATAGCTTTGTGACCAACTTCAATATCCTCATCTGTAAAGTAAGGATAAAAATACCTATAGTATCTGTTCTCTCAGAGTTTTTATGAGGATCAAATGAGATTTTTTGTAAATTAGTTTTTATACTTTAAAGCTGTAGACCTTAAGATATAAACTCCTCATTTAGCTTTTAAAGCCCTACACTGTCTGGCTCCAAGTTATCTTTCAAACTCTGAGAATCTGCCAAACTGACTCTCTCTGTTCCTCACTTGTCCTGGGCACTCTCCATCTTCCATTCTCCATGTCTTTGCAACAGATGTCTCTCATGCCTGGGATGCAGTCCTTCCCTACCTCCACCTCATAGAGACCCACTCTTACTTGAAGATGCATTTCAGGCACCAGCTTTTTGCCTGAAGTCTTTCCTTATTCCCCTCCTCAAAACTGCTAATGCCCTTTCCCATAGTAACTTATATTTAATTACTTTGAAATTACAGTTATCCCTTCTACATTTTAGGGGTTAGGGGTAAGAGACACCCAACAATCTGGAAAATCTTTGTGAAATTTTTTTGGCCTTCCCTTTGTACCAAATAAGAAGTTTGATTTTTTTTATTTTATGGGGTGTTTACAGTAAAACTTGCGTAAAGTATTTGGTCATAGGCTCTGTGTTGTCTGCTGGCCTTGATGTGTCATCTGTGGCTTCTGTAAAATCCCCCAGATTTTCCCTTTAATTTCCTAGGCCAACCCACAATATATGGAACCCGTGACAGGGAGAGTCTAGATGTAGAAGGGATAACTAATTACTTGGGGGGGAGGGAACTAGGTGGCTTAATGGATAAAGTGCTGGACCTACAGTTAGGAAGGCCTAAGTTCAGACACTTATTGTTTGTATGACCCTGGGCAGATCACTTAACCCTCTTTGCCTCAGTTTTCTCATCTGCCAAAAGAGCTGGAAAATTAAATGGCAAACCACTGCAGTATCTTTGCCAAGAAAATCCCAAATGTGATCCCAGAGTCAGGAGGGACCAAAATGACTGAACAACAATAACAAATGTATGTCTGTGTTACATTTGTGTTTATGCTGTGTGTGTATTTGTATACTTGTTATCTACGCCATTAGAATATTAGCTCATTGAGAATAGGGGTCAAAGTTTCACTCTTTGTATTTGTACCTTTAGTGCCTGGCACACCATAGGTGCTTCATAAATACATCTTTATTGATTGATTTAAAGTGCTTTCTGACTGTCATCTGTTACTTAGAAATGCATGGGTATAAAGAAGGCACTGAACTTGGGGGCTGAGAGATCTGGGTTTCAATTCTAGTTCCAACACTTAATACCTCTGTGACTGCTCTATGATAGTAGAAGTCTTACCTCTCTGCACCCGTAAGATGGGAGAAATGATACTTCAACAACTTCACATAATTTATGAATTCTAAAGCACTATGTATGTATGTATGTGTTATTATTATTATTAAGAAGTTTAAGTATTTTCCTTTGAGATTGTTTATACTTAATTTGCATATCAAAGCCTTTATCATAGAGAATGTCAATGTAAAGTCATATAACTGGTTTTGGACTCTGAATTAATGAAGGTTTCATTTATTAGAAAGGGAGTTTTATTTTTTAAAAATCATTTCTATTCATTTCAAGATGAATAGAAATGCCACTGAATGCTTCCAGGTGGTTTTCAAAATGATTGTAACAGTTGTTGTTTCTAAATGTATATGTGGTTCTTTAGGAATTACAGACTCATTTTGGTTTTGTAATATTTCTGACCAAAAGAAAAAGCTTTTTTATGTAAAATACTTTTGCAAACTTGTTGATCAGAAAATAGGATGCTGTATAAAAATTTACAGTTGCAGACTAAGTAACCTTAATCCCATTGGCTGGTATCAGGTGATTGTTAAAGAAAATCTTATTGAAAACATCATAACCATTGTAAGAGTCACATAAATTAGTACTATACAAAAATAATTGTGTTATTCACAAGTGTTTTATGTAAAGAATTTTCATTAAACTTAAGTTTTCACTTAGACTGTTACATTAATAATGGTAAAAAAATGTAATGGTTTATGGACATTTGGTTTTTTTATGCTCTTTTGGTTCTTATATTACTTAAACTGGTTGTGTTTCACATTTATTTCAGTTATGCCTTTTGATAAGAACCATATTGCTTTCTTGGCACTGTATAGTATTAAACAAGTTCCATCTGATTCAGAACCTAATTGTAAGAGATAGTGGCTGCTTTTTTTAATGAGGGGTCTGTTGATGATAATTCTGTTCTTTACAGGCATTGGAATGGACACTTGTGTTATTCCTTTGAGACATGGTGGTCTTTCCTTGGTTCAGACCACAGATTACATTTATCCTATTGTGGATGATCCTTACATGATGGTGAGTCTGGCCCACAAGTTTCTGTATTTCAGTCAGATTTATTTTTTAAAAACGTCCAAATTATGCTGTACCCAAAACACCCACATACACTTTATACCACGGGAATTTATTGTGTCCACTGTTCACATTTGACAACATAAACAATAAGTTACATGAAGATAAGCAGACTTGATAGGTAAAAATTGGGGAACTCTCATAGTCTTTTATGTATCTTTTTGTGCATACACACTCATTCATTTTTAACTATTTCAATGAATGACAAATATTTGTGTGGTTTTCTTTCCATCTCTCTGTTACCCTGACTATACCCTAATAAACATTAGCACACTTTTACTTTAGGTTTAAGTCCCCAATTTTTATTGCTTTCTTTTGTTTAGACATCATTCCAATTTCCTAATATATCCAGACCACTGTAATCAGAGAAAGAGAGGAGAGAAAATACCAGTTCAGCAAACTAACCAATACATCAACTGAGTCAGTCCATCAACAAATATTTATTAAGTCATTGGGGATTTGTTAAGTTATTGCAATGTGCTAAGCACTGAGGATGTAAATAAGTGAAAACATGGGCCCTTCCCTTAGGATATACATATATACATATAAGATAGAAGACAACTTCAGAGGGGAAGATTATAGGAGTTAGGAGATTAGAAACAACCTACTTTAGAAGGTAGAACTTGAAATAAGTCTTGAAGGAAGCCAGGAAGCAAAGGTGAAGATAGCATTCCGGACATGAGGGACAGCCAGAGAAAATACTTGAAATCAGGAGATTAATTGTCATGTTTGAGGAACAGCAAGAAGATTAGTAAAGCTGTATTATGGAATGTGTGGGGAGGAGTCAAATATAAGAAGACTGGAGGGGTAGAAAGGTGCCAAGTTATAAAAAGCTTTAAATGTTGACAGCATTTTATATTTGGTTCTGGGAGTGTTAGGAAGTCACTGGAGTTTATTGATTGGGGGCGGGGAGGGGGCAGGGAAGGGAGGTAACATGATCAGACCTGAACTTTAAGAAAATCACTTTGACAGATTACTAGAAGATGGGTTGGAGTGGCAAGAGACTTGTGGCAGGGAGACCATCAAGAAGGTTATATATTTGGGAGGTGAGAGTGTCAGCTGTATGAATGGAAAGAAGGGAGAGGGAGGGAGGAAGGGGAGAGAGACAAAGAATGAGAAAGAGAGTGAATGAGAGATCTATAGATAGATAAAGGTATCTATCTGTATATCTCTTATCTATATTTCATTTGAATGATGAGATCAAAAGCCAGATTAGAGCATGTTTAAAAGCAAGTGAGAGGAAAGGAAGTTATATCTAGTGGTTTACCCCTATAGGCCCTTACCTCTACACCCCACCACTCTGCAAAGAAGAGAAGGAATTTAGACATTTGCTTTTTTTCTTCTTTGAGGATGATCTTTCCATTTACATTGTAGTCATTGTTTCCTAGTTCTGCTTGCTTCATTTTACATCAGTTTCCATAGGTTCTACACTACTCTGAAATCTCCGTATTCATTTCCATATTCATCATTTCTTACTGCTCAGTAATATTCCTTTAAATTCTTGAGCCACAGTTTGTTTAGCCTTTCTCCAGTTGATTCCATTTGTTTGGTAGCACAAGAAATCAGGCTAGAAGTTTTCTTTTAAGATATTAATGTTACTGTCACATTTAGTAAAACCAGTCTTGAATGTTTTCTAACAAGTGGAGGTCCTGCATATCTCATCAAAAATAGACTCAGAAATCATTTCAGATTTTTTTTGTCATTTCTCTATCCTCTAGCTATCACTTGAAATTTAAGAAGCACATATAGTTGTGTATTCTTGAACCTTTAGGGAGAAGCGTTACTCTTATTGGTTGGGAGTATTACTGCTGACCACAGGCCAACTTTCAGTGACTCAGCTAATAAAGAATTGGTTGGAGCAGAGTCAATGTGTGTGTGTGTGGGGCGGGGGGCGGGGATGGGGTGGGGGGAGGCAGACAGACAGAGAGGCAGGCAAGGTGCTATATGTTGTGAAGCCCTCCCTCTGCTTCACCTCCTCCACAGGCTCATTTCTCAAGGGCATCAGGACCATTTAGGGACATCAGGAAGTAGGGCCAGCAGGGATCTCTCACCCTCTGCAGCAGCTCTCTCAGCGATCTGCTTCTACCGGAGGAGAAGCAAAGGTCAGGAAAAGCCCATCATCTACCAAAATGTCCAGTCTATTCCTTTCTTTGGCAAAATAGTTTTTGAATGGGGTTTGAGGAGAAGAGTGGTCTTTCTGCTTCTGTGACTGCAGCTCTCTTTTTCTAGAAGCTCATTTCAGAAAACTTTTATTAGGTACCTGCTGTGTGTCAGCACTGTGATAGGAATAAAAAGCCCTCTGAGGACCTTTAAGTTTATTAGGAAGAAACACCCAGTACCCAGAGATGCTGTTCTTCAAATGTCAGGTTTGAGTACTGGGGAATGTGCACAGATCTGGGATTTGAATCCCTCCTTTCACTACAATTCCAGCCATAGTCAAGAGAACTATAGGAAGAACATAGTCATGTCCTCAATTGGTGTCAAAGGAGTTAGCCCCTAGAGTATAGGCAAACTTGCAGTCTTGTGCACTGATTTTGCACTGTTAGGAATATTTTGTTATAGGTGATGCCTTAACAGAAATATATAAGAAAAATTTAAACTATTGATATACTAAGCAAGCACAGGGCAGCTAAGGTGGTACAGTGGCAAAAGTACCAGGCCCAGAGTCAGGAAGATCTGAGTTCAAATGTAGCCTTAGACACTTAATAGCTATGTGACCCCGGGCAGGTCACTTAATGCTGTCTCAATTGCTCATCTGTAAAATGGGGACACACTAGAGAAGGAAATGGCAAACCACTCCACTATCTCTTTAAAGAAATCACATAGAGTCACATAGAGTCAGATACAACTGAACAACAAGCAAACACTTTAACGTTTTACTGTCCTGCTGTCAAAAGAAAAACTTCCTTCTCAGCTTGATGCATTGAAGCCTAGGGAATAGCATGGTAAAAATTCAAAGTGAAAAAACAAGCACCTATAATAATTTTTTTTTCTAAAGGTACTTCTATAAGTGTTATATTTTTCCTATATCTTATCTTAATAAGTCTGCCTCCTTATGTACCCCTGGCCTTCACTGAAAGGCGGGAGACAGACATCAGACATTCACCATCAGTTCTCTGATATCATGGTTGGCATCCCATTGATCTGAGTTATGAAGTCTTTCCCTTCCATTATTGTAGTCATTGTATAAATTGTTCTATGGCTTTTAAAGAATCATTTCCTGATAACTTGTAGATTAATTGATTGCTCTTCTTGTTTTATCATCAGAAAAGAATCTTTTGTTTCAATGTAATTTTTAAAAGTTTCCTTGCTTCTTAAGTTTTCTAGATAGCTCCTTGTCCTTTGATCACAAAAACAACCTTGAAGAAAAAGCCCCTAAATGGATTAAAAGGAGAAAAGAACTAGAGGCTAAGGGACTGTCCATCCTCATTTGGGGAGTAACTGAATAAATTATGGTACATGAGCATAATGGGCTATTACTGAACTGTAAGAAATAGTAAAATAAATTATTTCAGAGAATCCTGGGTAGTATAAAGACATTCAGAATGAAGGGAGAAGAACCAGGAGGAGAAATTATAGCAAGGGCAACAACACTGAAAAGGAAAAAAAAAACTTTGAAAGACATAAGAACTCAAATCGAAGCACTGACCAACCATGTCTCCAGAGACCTTATGATGAAACATGTTTATCCACCTCCTGACCAGAAGGTTATGGATTCACAGGGTGGATAGAAAAATATTTTTGGATCTGGCCATTTGTATTCATTTGACTTGACTAGTGTTTTTTGTTAGAAGGGTGTTTTGTTTTTTTCTCTTGGTTTTTAATTGAAAAGGAAAGATAGCAATAATGATGCAAAAAAGAGTATTGAAACATTTATTTTAATGTATAAAAAGAAAAGAAGGAAGCACAAATAAGCAGAAGGGTTTTGAAAGGAACATTTAGAATTTATTATATATTTTTTTAAAAGTAAGCGATGTGAAATGGAAATTCAGTATTTTGCATATAGCCCTCTGTTCTGCTATATATGAAAATGCTAATTTTTTGGTATTTTAAGTTTTTAAAAAGTTTTTTCTTTAAAGCTTCCAAATTTACCAGCCCAACAGCTCATTTCTCTACCTAGGTGGTATAATATATAATGAAAATAAATGATGTCAGCATTATTCATTACCTGACTAGGATAAACAATGGTTTTGGTAAGGTAAGGGGTTGTTTTTAAGTTTGTTTGGGGACATGTATAGTAAAAAAGTTTTTATCCCATCTTCCTCCTCATATTATCCTTTTTCTGTTGGCCTTTTTCTCCCTCCCCCAGGCCCCCGAAATTACAGTATTTTCATCTTGTTCTCCATCTTGATGGTAGAGTGATGGTAGCATCATTTCTGTGCTTTACATAGAAGAGGAGGAAGAAGTAGAAGGGATAGAATGGGATGGAAATAATAATGAGGAACTGAGAAAAGTATGAATGGCAGAGCAGCCCTATGATGATGGAGAGAGAAAAAAATGGTAATTTAGAGTAATAAAAAACCCAGAAGGCCCCTGTTCCTGCCCCCACCTCCAGGAAGCCCCGTCTTTGAGTGATACTGCTGTAAAGTGTTCTCTGATTTGTACATTTGTGCTGTGCTGAAAACATTGTTCTAGATAATCTGCTTACTTTTTCTTTTTTTTTTCCCCCAAGGGCCGGATAGCCTGCGCCAATGTTCTAAGTGACCTTTATGCCATGGGTGTCACAGAATGTGACAACATGTTGATGCTCCTTGGAATTAGTAATAAAATGACAGACAGGGTAAGTTTTCTGTTAACTGCTCAACTAGCTCTTGTCACTTTAAGCCTGAACCTCTGTGCATCTGAATTTTCTCTTTTAAGAGTGAAGGGATTGAACTAGATGAGGACTGTGATCCCTTCCCCCTCTAACATTCTTAGATTTCATTGCTGTGCAGCTTCTCTGCTTTCCTCTGTACATTGTATTACTTTTTAGAAAGTAAGATCAGTCTGGCTTGCTTGTATCCCCATCACTGAACCCAGGGCCTTGCACATAAGTTAGTGTTTAATAAATGCTTTTCCATTTCATTTCTTGAGCTTATCTGTAAATTAAAACGAGAGGCCTGCTCACTTGTCCCAGCCTTTTTCTGTCCAGGGAATGTGGGGACCAGGCTACCACAAAGGGTTGGAGCTATGTAGGTGATGATTTCTTCCTGTCCCTTTCGGGTAAGAGGGGTTATGGACTAGGGGCCCATGCAAAAGGAATGTCCTTCCTTTTCTGTTGATTGACTAACACATACATTTTTTCCTCCTATGTGTCAGGTAATATTGAGAAATACTTTTGAGATAGTGAACCTTTGGCTTGAGCCCCCAGCCCTGCTACTTATTAATCATGTCACCTTGGGCACATCTCTTAATCTTCAGATGCCTTGATTGTCTTCATATGTGAACAGTCAGGCTGAACTAGATGATCTCAAAGGTTCCTCCTAGCTCAGCATTGTGTGTATTTTGAGTTAAAATAGTCTAGGAAAATCCAGACCTTTTATAACATGGGAAAGATGAATTGTTAAAAATCCTAGGAATAACTTGGTCCTGATATTGTAAAGGCTCAGGCTTTAAATCTATACATTGCCTAAAGAAATTGATAAATTGTGGAGAATAATAGTAATATTAACTCTGTCTAACTCCAAATTCCTTAACCCAGCTTTCAAGGATTTTCATAGTATGGATTCAACTTGCTCCTTACTTTAAACTTTGTTACTTAACTATTCTTTCCTCATGATAAATGATCTCTGCCTGTACACATCATGCTGAATTTAAATGCTGTCTCCTCCACGAAGCTTTTCCCTACTGCCTAGCTAGAAGTTACCTCTCTTCTTATGAACTCTCATAGCACTTTGTACTTTTATTATAGCACCTCTCACATTTTTTTTTATCATGGTTTTTAATGTTTATGTCTTTTTTCTCTTACTAGACAAGGCAGGGGCCACATCTTATTCATCCCTGTATATCCCACTTAATACCTTTAGTAGTTGCTGCATTAGTATTTTTGCATGGATTATTATGTGTTATAGTTACTTTGCCAAAGCATATAAAATCATAGAATATTGGAGCTGGAAGGGACCTTAGAGCTCATCTAGTCCAACCTGATCATTTTACAGATGAGGAAACTGAGGCCCAGGGGAAGTGCAGTGACTAGCCTAAGGCCACAAAGCTAACAATCACATCTCTTACCTAATTTTACCCTTACATCAGCCCTGTGAGGTAAGTAGGGCAACTCTGTTTTACCTCCGTTCTGCAGATGAGGAAATTAAGTATGAAGGGACAAAGTGACTTGCCCAAGATGACATGGTTAATTAATAGCTTTAGATTCCTTTTAGTTCAGTGCTGGTCTCCTCTAGATCTTGTGTAAAGTCTTAGGGCTAGTCAAGCCTCCTCCTCTTATAGATAAGACATTGAAGCTTGGAGGTACTGGTTCATGTCCAGGCATCACTAACCTAGCTAACTTTAGAGCTGGAATTAGAACCCAGGTTTCTTATCTCCTAGTCCTGGACTCTTATGTCATCCCGGGTTTTGCAGTCAGCATATAAGAACAGTCTTGGATTGCTCTTTGTATTAAAAGCAGTGGTTTCAGTATTATCGGGTACCAGAGTTTCTTAAGGAACAGTCTTAAAGACTACAGCTATTGGGATACTCTGTGCTTTAGCAGAATTCAAGCATACTTGAGGATTGGCACTTTTTTCCCCTCATAAGAAAGAAAATACATAGATATAAGGAACCACGATCAAAATAAAGATGGTCTACATAGAACCATTTAGTCTTATGTGAGTAGGTGGTTTTTTTCACTTCTTAATTTTTTTTGACACCTACTTCCACAACAGCAGCCAAAGTCAGTGACAGATTATTATTTTTAGGGGGGGGGGGGGGGGCTTATTGCAGGATGAAGTAATTAGAGTCTTTGAGTTAGAAGGGACTTTGGGGTTTATCTAGTCTAACCTGTAACTGAATAGTAATCCTCTCTTCAACATCCTCCTTGAGTGATTTTAAGCTTTGCTTTAAACTCTTTTGTGTTTTGCCAGCTCTCTGAGGTTGTTACAGATGAGCTGTTCTGCATTCGTAGAAGCATTTCTACAGCAGAATTTCCCAGCACCAAGAAAATCATAGGTCTGGATACATCC
This sequence comes from Petaurus breviceps papuanus, assembly GCF_028583685.1. Classification (NCBI taxonomy): domain Eukaryota; kingdom Metazoa; phylum Chordata; class Mammalia; order Diprotodontia; family Petauridae; genus Petaurus; species Petaurus breviceps. Next base: position 5,526,366 of record NW_027186540.1, on the reverse strand, counting down.
TGCCCCCCATAGGAAAACAATAGCAATCACAAAAACTACCACCCAATCAGCTCAGGTGTTTCCATTTCAAAATATTTTTCAGCTATTGTGAGGGATGTTGCTAGGATGAATTAAAAAAACAACAAAACCCTGTTAAAGCTTTATCTATATAACTATGCTACCAATTGTTACCCAGCACATCTTCCAACATTTAACAGAGTGGTTACAAAGTAATAATTCTTGACTTGTGTTAAGTGTTTTGCCTGTTCTATGAATTTGAAGGAAGTGCTTTTTTTGTACCTGAAAGTCTGAACCAGTAGGTTGTCTTCTCCAGGAAATGAAGTTGTCACTAGATTTCTCTTTGTCCCTGTGTTTACTCACTTTTAATTTTTTTCCTTTTAATCTGTAGGAAAGGGACAAAGTGATGCCTCTAATCATACAGGGTTTTAAAGATGCTGCAGAAGAAGCAGGAACATCTGTAACTGGTGGCCAAACAGTGTTGAATCCCTGGATCGTTTTGGGTGGAGTGGCTACAACAGTCTGTCAGCCCAATGAGTTTATTATGTAAGTTAACTTTTTTGGCAGTCCTGAGCTTTTTTTTTTTAATCTTAAAAATATTTATTTATCTTGAGTTTTCAACATTCACCTTTGCAAGATTTTGAGTTTTAAATTTTCTCCCTCTCCTCCTTGCCCCTCCCCAAGACGGTGTGCAGTCTGATTATAGTCTATACATGTAATTAAACATATTTCTACATTAGTCATGTTGTAAAGAATTAGAATCAAAGGGAAAAACTGCAAGAAAGAAAAAAAAAAAGGAAAAATAGTATGCTTTGATCGGCATTCAGACTCCATAATTCTTTCTCTGCATGTGGATGGCATTTTCCATCATGAGTCTTTTGGGATTGTCTTAGATCATTGCATTGCTGAGAAGAGCTAAGTCTATCAAAGTTGGTCATTGCATAGTGTTGCTGTTACTGTGTACAATGTTTTCCTGGTTCTCACTTCACTAAGCATCAGTTCATGCAAGTCTTTCCAGGTTTTTCTGAAATCTGTCTGCTCATAATTTCTAATGGAATAATAGTATTCCATTATATTCATATACTACAAGTTGTTCATCCATTACCTAATTGGTAGATATCCCCTCAGTTTTCAATTCTTGGCCACCACAGAAAGAACTGCTATAAATATTTTTGTACATGTGGGTCCTTTTCCCATTTTTATGATCTCTTTGGGATACAGACCTAGAAGTGGTGTTGCTGGCTCAAAAGGTATGCACAATTTTATAGCCCTTTGGCATAGTTCCAAATTGCTCTCTAGAATGGTTGGATCAATTCATAACTCTACCCACAATACATTAATGTTCCAGTTTTCCCACGTGTACTCCAACATTTGTAACTTTACTGTTTTGTAATGTTAGGTGTGTTGTGTGTGTGATGTGGTACCTCAGAGTTGTTTTAATTTGCATTTCTCTTAAGTCCTGAGGTATAATCAAGAATTGGCTTCTAGTGTCAAATCTCACTTGGCATATTTATTATTCTTTGTTAACATGAGCTACTTTGCCCCTTTTCCAGAAGGAATAGAAACTCTTCTTAGTACTATTGTTTGGTACCTTTCCTAATACAGGATTTATCTTTGTTTTTATGTCAATTATTTTTATGCTTTTCACAGTCTATATTTGTGTTTAAAATGAGCATCTCAGAAGACTTTGCTTTTGTAACTTTAAAAAAAGTATACCTGAATAGGCAAATGTTGTAGACCAGAATGTTTATTTGATTTTAGGATACGTTATCAAATAGGAATGGCCAGAAGGTATTTTGCCATAGCAGTTCTCATGGCCAACTCTTCTGATGACCATTAGGAATAATAGAGAACAAATCAAGTCAAATTAATTTTTGACTACTATTTATTAATTGACTACTAGTACTGTGACTATTGACTATTAATTGACTACTAGTACAGTGGCAGGCACTCTATGAGTGCTGGGAATATTTTAAAAGGCCAAAATAAAAGCCCTTGCTGTCAAGTAACTCATAATCTATTGGAGAAAACAACATAAAAACAACTATGTACAAACAATAAGTACAGAATAAACTGTAATGAAGGCATTAGCATTAAGGGTGGGGCGGATGGTTCCAGGAAAGACTTCTTTAAAAAGATGGGATTTTAGCTGGGACCTGAAAGACTCCAGAAGGCAGACAAGAAGAACTTGAGAATCCCAGGCTTGGGAGACAGTAAAAAATTCATGGAGTCAAGAGGTGGAATGTTTTGTGTGTGGAGCAACAAGGAGGCCAGTATCTCTGAATCAGAGGGGAGGAAGGTGTGCTAAGACTGTGGAAAGGGCAGAAAGGGGCCAGATTTTGAAGGGCTTTAAAAGCCAAAGAGAAGAGTTTATGTTTGATCCTGATGGTGACAGGGAGCCACTGGAGTTTGTTGAATAGCAGTAAGAGGGTGACATAGTGACATAGATCTGTGCTTTAGAAATATGACTTTGAGTGGAGGATGAACTGGAGTAGAGAGAAACCTGATGGCTACTACAAAGGAGAGTATCAGAGTATGGTACTTTCATTTATTTTATTACATTTCCCAATAATATTTTAATCTGTCTCAAGCAGTGTAGGCCATGAATCTGATGCCTCTGGTATGCAGTATTTTTTAAGGCATTAAAATTCATAATGAGTTGAGGCTGCCTATGAATGTTAGGGACAATCTATTCTTTTTCATCCTATATGATTCCTGTCCATAATTCCCCATAAATCTTTCACGAGGATTTATCCATTCATTAGAAGTCTTCCTTTTATTTTTTAAGTATCTTGGGGGAATTTAATAGACTACTCAGGACAATTCTCAATTCCCATCATTCTTTTTTTTTGCTTTTTGGAGGGCAATTGGGGTTAAGTAACTTGTCCAAGGTTACACGGCTAGTATTTTTGTGTGTGGGTGTGTTAAGTGTCTGAGGCCGGAAGCGAACTCAGGTCCTCCTGATTCCGGGGCCGGTGCCCTTACTGCACCACCTAGCCACCCAATTCCCATCATTCTTAATGCATGACTGGCCCACCTTCTCTCCTGGTCATGCATGTTCTTGATCCAGTCTTTGATGTTACTTCTCAAATGCAGGTTGGCACTGTTAACATGTTACTACTGCTTACACACACCATGCATATTTTCATTGACCTTTGAATTAGCTAAATCTTAGTTTATAGTGTTCTATAATTCACAGTCATATAGTATCAGTAAAATTCTCCAGTGCATTTGCCCTGGATTTTGAACAGCTGCACAGATATATCAGGATTGAGGGAATACATCGAATTGATTTAATAAAAAATTTTAAAGAAAACTGCCTATTCTTCTCTCCCTAACCCTAAATCTGAATTAATTTGAATATCTAGTGGACAGGCAGTCATTTTTTACATTTATTAATGAAAAAATAGCCTTTTGTGTTGTGCCACTAGAGGCTCAGAACTAAGTAATTTATTTTCTTCTTGTAAACCTAGCCATATGGGAAGTACCTGTTTTCTCAGTGGATGATTGGCCTTTGTTTATATGCCTATCATTTTCTGAATCATCAACTCCTAATTTAAAAAAAAATGCCTTTTCTTGCCTTCAATATTGTTGCAAATAAAAATTTTAGGGGGAAAATATATACATGTGTGTGTGTGTGTGTGTGTGTGTATATTTATATTAAAATGTGTAGTATTATTTCCCGTGTGTGTGTGTGTACATACATACCCCTATAAACACTTCATTGGAATTGAACTTTTTCAGTGATTTAATGGTTTTTTTCTTTAGGCCTGATAATGCAGTACCAGGAGATGTACTTGTGTTGACAAAGCCCCTGGGAACACAAGTAGCTGTAGCTGTGCACCAGTGGCTGGATATTGTAAGTAAACTAGATGTGTGTGTATACAAGTATTCTTGTGATTTTATAAAAAATTAAAATTTAAGCATGATGATATATGGGATCAGGGTAAGTTAGGGGAAGATGTTTGTAAAGTAATTTGAGTATATTGGTGAGATTCTTACTGTAATTGTGTATGTAAATATTGCTTTATTTCCCATATGTTACACTATGCTTATACACAAATGCATCTTTAGTTATTTACTGATTTCTTTCTATAAAATGACTGATTTTGGAGATGAGGGAAAAAACACTGTGTAGGACAAGTACTTCCCATAGTATTCCTTTCAGCTTTCAACAAGTCTTCTAAACCTCATGTGTTTGTTTTACTCACAGAAATGATAACAGTTATCTAGGTTAAGCCCTGTTAAAACAGATTCTTAGAAATTGTCCATATTCTTTTGTTTCATTAGAGTCTTGCTGTATGTCAGCTATTGTTTTAAATAGACATACCATAGACAAAGGTGTGCAAAAAATTTTTTTAAGGTAGAAAGTGTGTGTGTGTGTGTGTGTGTGTGTGTGTGGTGGTAATCTTCAGGGCATCTTCTATCTACCTACCTTGTATATCACTCAAAAAGCAGTGAGATTTTAAAAGTTCAGTAAGCTTGGCCTTTGTGTTTCAGGCTGAGGTGGAACCAATGGCAATCAAGATCATTTTAGTCTTTTTCTCCCCCTCTGGCTGCTAGTAAACTAAGAGCATTTGATGTGTAAGCCATTAGTGGGGAATAAATCTAGAACACTAAGATATTTCTCTGGAGTCACTTCTCCACTGAGCCACAGCCATACTTTATTTCAGATTGGTTCTTTCATTGGTGTAACAACTCACAAATTAATAAGATCATTGCAAATTCTCACACATCTTAGAAGTTTTAATTTTCCTCACCTGTCACTTCAAGTCATATCAATCCTAAAGAACAGTTGAAAGAGAGAAATAAATAATTTTGTATTATTCATCAACAAGGTATATCATGACTTGAGAGACAGAGCAAGGAATTCTCTTGTGGCTGCGACATTCATTTGTCATTTTTCCTGTCCTCATTCAGGATGATAAATTAGAACTTAGCTGTTGTGTATCATCATCTCTATATCAGACTGGGAGGCCATAACAGCAGTATTTTTTGTTGAGTTCCTTTTACACAAAACATCTTCCAGGTCTGGAGTATTTTAGCAAGTAAGTTGTAGAAGTAATATAAAAAACTGAGAATATATGGAATCTTCTCCCTCTAGGTCTTGCCTTCCTTGTCCCTTAGCTTTTTCCAATCTAGCTATAATAGAAAAAAGAAATTCTTGTCCTTACTTAGACCCCACAAATTCAGTTACATTGATATGTGTCCCACTTAAAGGATCAGGAGAATGTATTTTCAGGAGAATGTCAGTACAAGTTTTTCTTTGCCAAGTTACTAGGAGAGCAAAATGAGGAAGAAAGAAGAAAGATTTTTCTCTTGTTACTATTTGGATACAGCTTGTTCGTGAGGAGGGTGTGTGTGTGTGTCTATGTCTGTGTGTATGTCTATTTGTGTGTCTGTGTGTGCTTGCTCTGGTAGAAACTTTGCTTTCTTTTAACCAGTGATCTCAGTTCTTCAAAATGATTTTCATTGGTGATTTCAATGAAATTTGAATAAACAAGGGTAGACCAGTAAACTGCCCCCAAAATATAATTTTACATGACCGTTATATAATCATGACATACAAGATGAGAATTATGAGGACAAAAGTCAACTGAAGTTTTGGCGTGATTAAGAATTTGATTTGCACCCCCATGAGAGGGGAGCTACAATCCTGTATTTAACACCCAACTTTTCTTGCCTACACACTGCAGCCAGTATGTTCCTCTGCCAGGACACGTGAACAGTCAGTCGCTGGTCTTACATATCCTGTGAGCTGCAATATCTGATTACAAAAGGGTGAGTTGAGGGAGGGCAGGCTTTCATGACACAGTGTCTGATGCACACTTCAAAATACTGGTCATAGAAAAAAGTCATCAGGAAGCCAAAAAACATACTTTATATATGGAGCTACATAAGTAAAAACCTCTGGAATAAAGAACGTTTGAAGGTTTCTCTGAAAAACAAAACAAAACCCCAAACGAAAAACGATTGTTTTTGTCACTGGTTGAAAGAAAAGAAAATAAATGGCATTTGTATCTTTTCTCTTTTTTTTTTTTAACTTCCCATTAGCCAGAAAAATGGAATAAAATTAAACTTGTGGTCACCCAGGAAGATGTGGAGTTGGCATATCAAGAAGCAATGATGAACATGGCAAGGCTCAACCGAACAGGTAGGATGAAGGGGAGTCTCTTGTGTCTTGAATTCAATTAAGTCATGACTAGAACCTTAAAATCTATAAATTATGTAAGTCACCACAATATAGTTGTTAGCCTTTCTCCATCTTTGTACTTGAAGATCCCTAAGTAGTGAAAGACATGAAACCAACATACTTTATGATAATTTGTGGAATCTTCTTCATTCCAAGTAAGTGCTATTTGCAAACCTGAGTAAATATGTATGTAAAAAGGTGTATGAGCTAGTAGGTAGCACATGTTCACCTGACTGTTTATCTGGATTGATTTTCTTGTTCTTGCTTTTTTTTGAAGGGTTTAGTAAAGCTCAGTGTGTAGAGAATTGAGGATAGTGAAAACCTCAGTCATCTATAAAGGTTTCAGCATAGAGAAGTTATATATAAATTGGGATGGAAGTGTTTGTTTTTAAATTTTGACATGCTGGCACTTCATTGTTATTTCCCTGGGCTCTAAAGTGACTGATTTTATACCTGTCATAGGCCAGCTATTCATCTTTTGGTTCAAAGTTTTGCTAAGTAAATGATTAAACTCTGTTTAACCGGCATTTACTTTGTGTCTTGTGTACAAAATGGTGTGCTAGGCTCTGAGGAAAATACTAAGATAGACTCTATTTCCTTCTCTACAGTAGCTATTCCAGAGCTTTTCTGAACTTCTCAAACATCCAACTTGATCATCACCCCTTAAAAGTTGATTCACTTCCTGCTGCACTGAGAAGATTGAGGCCATCCAAAAGAAATTCCTTTACCTTCATTCCTCCCTCTGTTATCATCCATTCTCTCTTGCTTTGCTCTCATCCCAGAAGAATCTTCCCTGTTGCTGTGTACTTGTTCCCATTTCCTCCTGTCACCTCCAGCACTTTGTTTAGCAGCTTTCTTTCTTATTTCATCCAAGTTCAGTCTTTGTTTTGCCCCTGGCTCCTTCCTGCCTGCCCATAGATGTCCTCGGGTCTCCCTAATCCTGTCCCTTGGTCCTTTTACTCTCACTCTCCCCTTTTACTATTAATCACTTCCTTATACCTCTATTTTCCCCTTGACTTCTTGCAATCTGGCTTTTGTCACCACCACAGTTTGTTTTTTCAGTGCTCCCCAGTGACTTCATCAGTGATCCCAGTAGCCTTTTTCCCCCCAATCCTTATGGTTCTTAAGCACTTTGTTGAATTTTGCATAGTTGATCACTACTCTCTTGACTTCAGAAGCACCCAGAGAATCTCAAAAAGTATGTTAACTCCTTTATTTTTTTTAAATAATTGAGGATGACCTTTTAAAATTATATTTGCAAATTAGCATAGCATGTTTACAACAGGATCACATCTATAGGTGGGTAGATCAAATAGTTGTCCAGAATCCAGTAAAATGGTAATCACTGATGGTCAGTGTAATCACTAAAGCAAGATCCATAAATATAACAGTCCAACTTGACAAAGCCAATGTCTTTCACAAACTGCTGGAAGCACTGACAGCACATGTTCAGGGACCATGCCTATTTGAACAGACTCTGGAACAACCCGAGACCCTTGGCCAGATTTTCGAGGGTGACTCCAGTAGAGCTGCTGGTGACCTGTGACGCCACTAGCAAAAACCAGAGACAAAATCGTGTTAACTCCTTTAAATGGAATGTAAGCTCCTTGAAGGCAAGGAGTATTTTATTTTGGTCTTTCTGTCCCTAGTGCTTTGTACATAATAGGCATTTGCTGTTTTTTCCATTGAAATATGCATAGATCTGGTCATGTCACTATTCAGAAATCTTCAGTGGCTACCCTATTAACTACTAAATACTTTTTTTTTTTTAATTATTTACTTTTAGTTTTCAACATTCAGTTCCACAATCCCTTGAGTTCCAAATTTTCTCCCCCTTCCCCCATGGCAGCATGCAGTCTGATATAGGTTCTACAAATTCTTTCACATTAAACATTAGTCAAGCTGTAAAGAATTATAACCAATGGAATGAACAGCAAGAAAGAAGGAACGAAACAAAACACAAAAGAGAGAGAGCAAGTAATTTGCTTCAATCTCCATTCAGACTCTAGTTCTTTCTCTGGATGTGGATATCCATCTTTTGTAGTTGCCTTATAACTGAGAGGAGCTCAGTCCATCAAAGTTAGTCATCACGCATACGATGTGTCTGTAATTGTGTACAAAGTTCTCCTGGTTCTGCTTTCCTCACTCAGCACTACTAAATGCTTTTGCCTGGCACGTAAATTTCCCTTGCTTACAACATTCTCTCATCCTAAAATGTCTTCCATTCCTATCTTTTCTGGTGAATCTCTTTGTTGTTCAACTCTTCATGAACCATAGCACTCCAGTGCCATCCATGGGGTTTTCTTGACAAAGATAGTGGAGTGGTTTGCCGTTTCCTTCTCCAGTGAATTCCAGCAAACAGAGCTTAAGTGACTTGCCCAGCTAGTAAGCATCTGGAGCCAGATTTGAAATCAGGTCTTCCTGACTCCAGGCCCATTGATCTATCCACTAATCCACATAGCTGCCTCCTGGCGAATCCCAACCTGTCTCTAAAGCCCTTCTGAGATTCTTTCCCATCAGCAATAACCTTTCCCCCTAACTCCGTATAGCAAGCACTTTGTTCTGATCCTTCCCTAATATATTTATTACGTAGTGTTTTGTGTTCTAGTGGTTTGCACTTGTTCTATTAGATTACTTTTTTGATAAAGTAGAAATTGTGTCTTGTCTAAATTTTTATTTTCTCCCAAACCTATTACAGTGATATTGCATTCAGGTGCTTGCTTTATAAATGTTTGTTCAGTTGAATAAGATATGATCCCTCTACCTAAAGCTGATAAACATGTTAGAATTGATACTTCAGGCAGCAAACCTTTTTTGTGCCTGCTATGTGCAAGGTATTGGGGGAGGTGCTGGATAAAAAACAAGGATGAAACTTCCCTTAGTCCCAATTAGCTTATGTTCTCTAGGGGGAGAAAACACCCACATGCATAAGTGTATACAGGGTAGATGCATAATAAACATTGGGTGATTTAGAGGGGCAGGACTCTAGCAGTTGAGATCATGAGAGGTTTCAGGCTTTAGCTGGGTCTTGATGTAGGTAAAGGATTCCATGAAGCAAAGTTGAATAACGAAAGCCCAAGGACTGTGCCAGGAGCTAAGAATACAAATGCCAAGAAGGAAACTCTTCCTACTTAAAATAGGTACGTTTTGTGTCTCTGGAGAGGTAGATTAGAGCTCTGTCATGAAGAGCATTAAGAGTCAACCAGAGGAGCTTATATGTGATCCCAGAGGCAACAGGGAGCCAGTGCAGGTTAGTAGTATAGTCAGACCTACATTTTTTAAAAATCGCTTTTCCAGTTTTGTTGAAGAATGAATTGGTGCAGGGTGATACTTGAGGTAGGGAAGCCAATTAGGACAAATAATGAAACATGCTACCTAGCTCCTGATAGAGAGGTGAAGGACTCAGAGTACAAAATGAGATAGATAGATGGGTAGACGGATAGACAGATGGGTAGATAGATTGATAGATTGATTCATTCCCTATGAGAGGTGAGGAGGGCCTGAACTAAGGCAGTGGCTATATGAGTAATGTGAGAAGAGTATGAATGAAAGAGGGGTTGTTAAGCTTTAAAAAAAAAAGCAGGATTTGATGACTGACTGGATATATGAGATGATGCCAAGCTTTCAAAGCTAGTAATTTGAAGGTTGATGGTGGCCTCAAATGAAATAGGGAAGTTTGAAAGAGGAGGGGGAGGTAATGAATTCTGTTTTGGACATGTTGACTTCTTGTGGAATCAGTAGGATTTATTTCTACTCTGAGACTAAGGCAGCACCAGCATGTGAACATTTACTTCTTTGTAGAGCAGTTTAGTAAAATCTTGGCGTCTGGTGCCCTAGAATTATGAACAGCTAGATATAAGGGACTTGTATGGTAGAAAGAGCCCTTGCCATTGGAGTACGTAAAGTGGGGGAGTTGGACTAGAAGAGGCCTTGCTACCACCACATCACATGATACTGTGCTTCAAGTCTGGACTCAGGTACTCACTAACTCTGATCGATCTTAGTTTCGTCATCCATATGATGTTTGCCCTGCCTAATCTTACAGGATTGTAGCTCTGTGGAAAAAGAACCTAAACCTTGGAGTCAGACAGCTTGGGTTTGTTTCTGTCTTTGCCACTGGCTGACTAGGCACCTTGAACCAATCTCGTATCTCCCTTGACTTCAGTTCCTCTTTTGTAAAATGACAGGTTTTAACTAGAGGATTTTGACATTTCTTCTAGGCCTAATATTTTGTGATGTAAGTGTTTTACAATCTTGAGATGCTATGCAGATGATTGCTTTTGTTATATGTACCTTCAAAATGTCAAAAATGAGGGCAGCCAGGTGGCGCAGTGAGTAAGAGTGCCGGCCCCAGCATCAGGAGACCTGGGATTGGTTCCAGCCTCAGATATTCAACACCCACACTAAAATAACTGGCCGTGTAACCTTGAGCAAGTTACTTAATCCTGATTGCTTTAAAAAAATGTCCAAAATGGTGCTAAAGAAGACAAAAAAATGGCAGGTTGTTTGTGAGACTGATAGAGACTGTGATTTGCATTTAACTGTGTTGAAAAGTGTGATGGTAGAGGAAGATAGTGATAGTTTCCTTACCTGCAAAGTGTGGGGACCAGTTCAGTTGAATTGTCAGTAAACATTTCTTAAGCACCACTGCACGCCAGGCACTGTGCTAAGCACTAGGGATACAAATAAAGGCATAAGACAGTCTCTGTCCTTTAAAGAGCTTACAGTCTGATGGAGGAAGACACATAAAAGGAAGTAAGAAAGGGAAGGGGTCAACCAGGGTGAATGAGATTATCCAAAAACTGAAGCAGAATGTGATCAGAGGAGGTGTGAGTTACAGACTTGAATTTATTTTCAAAATGATGAGATTCTGTACAGCAGGAAATCCAGGAGAGCAGCCAGGTGGGAAATGAAGAGATTAATTCCCTGAATGTCTTCCTTAAATGGTAGAGGATCTGGTTGGAGCTCTCCAGTGTCCACTTGCCACCCTCTCCAGTCAGAGAAAGGGAAGGACTCCAGGGACAGGGAATATAAAGATCTGAGCTCCAAAGTTGATTTCATCTTGCAGAATAATGAGTTTCTGAGGATCATGAAAGGGAGAGCAATTGGGTGGGAAATGATGAGTTGACATCTAAGCTTACATTCGGATCTAAATTTTTATAATTCATATGTCCTTGAAGTTTCAGGAAATATACAGATGAAATAAAAGAAAAAAAAGTTTATGCAGCCCCTAATATTTGCACAATAATCATGTTAACACTATTCCATTTGTTTTGATTCTTTGACTTGGGATATGTAAAAGGGTAATTCCATGCTTGTCATTCCTTAACATCATTCCATTTTTCTCCCATTACCTTTACTGGAATATGAGGTTTGTTGTTGTTTGTGTTTTTTGCTGTTTTAGTGATCTTGTTATAATTAAAGCCTTTTCACTGTTTTGTGTATATAGTTATTATGACCTCCACTAAGATAAGAGCTATTAAAAAACTTCACTATGAATGAAACAGAAAAATTAGAGTGGTAAGACTGTCTCCTACAGAGGGGTAGAAATGCATGACAAAGATAGTAACTTGATTTTTAAGTCAGGAGTTCATTATCCTCAGATGGCCAATTCCTCTCTAATGTCACCTTCTACCTACTTTATCTTGGATATACGTTTTTATGTACATGTTGTCTCCTCTATTAAAATTTTAAGTTTCTTAGGAGCAGGGGCTGCATTTATTTTTGCCTTTCCTCTGTATTCCCAGTACTTAACAAAATCTAGCACATAATAAATGCTTAATAATATTTGTTGATTGATTGGTTACCTTTCATTTATACTTAGGGAGTACCATATTTCAATTCTAGAATCAAGAGTGAAGCACTACTCATTTTTTTTAAGTCTTACAACTTTCTAAAATAGCAAATGAATACTTCCCAATAAAGTTTTTGTTGTGTTTTTGTTTTTAATATTTAGCAAAACAAAAAACGAATTAAAAGAATTCTACCCCAAAACATTTTCTTTATTCACATAGAATTGAATTGATCATGCATTGTAGCTGAGGAGTGCTCGGTCATACAATGGTCTACCTTTAGATCCTCTCAGATGTGTGAAATAAATAGATGAAGTTATAAGAATTTTTGTCAAGGAAACTGTCAATCACAGTTTCACTATCTTTTTCTCTCCTTCCCTGTCTCCTCCTCCTTCTGCACATTATTGTCATTGTATAAATTGTTCTACTGGTTCTGTTCATTTCACTCTGCATTAGTTTATTTAAGTCTTCTCAGGTTCCTCTGAAGGTGTCCCATTCATCATTCTTTTTTTTTTCTTTTAAAATTATATAGTTTACAACGTTCAGTTCCACAAGTTTTTGAGTTCCAAATTTCCTTCCCCTCCCCCCCAAGATGGCATGTAATCCAATATAGATTCTACATATACCTTCACATTACACGTTTTTTGTTTTTATTTTTTTTTTAAATCCTCCAATCTGCTCTCTCCCATATTTTTTCCCATACCCCTTTGGACTTTTTCAGTGGATCTCTATGCCTCAGTGCCTGTATATCTTATTTCCCAATTACATGTAAGATGGTATTAATAATAGTATATATATATATGTGTGTGTGTAATATATATATATATATATATACATATATATTTGAATATTTCATTTTAAAACTTTCAATTCCAGATTCATTTCCTTATTTCCTTGTCCCCCACCCTTACTGGGAAGATAAGCAGTTCAGTATAGGTTATACATGTGTGGCTAATGCAAAACAATAACATAGTAGATATATTGTAAAAGACTGACTATATTTCCTTCCCTCCTATCCCACATCCCACTTGTTCTATTCTCTACTTTGATCCCGTCCCTTTTCAAAAGTGGGTGCTTCCAACTTCCCTCCCCCCCAGCCTGCCCTCCTTTCCATCATCCCCCCTCTCATCCCCTTCCTCCCCTACTCTCCTGGAGGGTGAGATACCCTTTGTAATGTGTATTTCACTTCCTCCTCAAGCCAGATTCAGTGGGAATAAGGTTGATCCGTTCCCTTTTGCCTTCCTATTCTTCCCCTCCGTTGTAACCATTTTCCCTTGCCTCTTCTGTATGAGATAGTTTACCCCAATCTGTCTCTCCTCATCTCCTCTCATTATATTCCTCTCACCTCTTAATTTCACCTTTTAAGTATCATCCCTTCCTGTTAAATTGGTCCTGTGCCTTCTATCTATGTATACCTGTAAACATACATACATACATTCACATGTGTATTCATATACCCTTATATATAGACATATATATATTTCTAATCCATTCAACTACTGAGAAAAGTTTCATAAGTTACAATTATTGTTTTTTCCATGTAGGAATGTTAATAGTTCAACTTTGATAAGTTCCTTATGATTTCTTTTCCCTGTTTACTTTCTCATGCTTCTCTTACTTCTTGTATCTGAATGTCAGATTTTCTATTCAACTCTGGTTTTTTCAGCAAGAATGCTTGAAAGTCCTCTATTCCACTGAATGACCATATTTTCCCCTGAAACATGATACTCAGTTTTGCTGGGTAGGTGATTCTTGGTTTTAAACCCAGCTCCTTTGACCTCTGGAATATCATATTCCAAGCCCTTCGATCCCTCAGTGTAGAAGCTGCCAGATCGTGGGTTATCCTGATTGTGTTTCCACAATATTCAAATTGTTTCTTCCTGGCTGCTTGTAATATTCTCTCCTTAATCTGGGAATTCCAGAACCTGGCTATAATATTCCTAGGAGTTTTCTTTTTGGGATCTTTTTCAGGAGGTGATCGGTGGATTCTTTCAACCTCTATTTTGCCCTCTGGTTCTAAAGCATCAGGCAGTTTTCTTTGAGAACTTCCTGGAGGATGATTTCTAGGTTCTTACTTTGGTCATGGCTTTCAGGTAGTCCATTAATTTTTAGATGATCTCTCCTGGATCTATTTTCCAGGTCAGTGGTTTTTCCCATGAGATATTTCACATTGCCTTCTATTCTTTCATTTGTTTGGATCTGTTTAACAGCATCTTGATTTCTCATCAAGTCATTAGCTTCCATTTACTCCAATCTAATTCTGAAGCAGTGATTCTCCTCAGTGAGCTTTTGAGATTCTTTTTCCATCTGGCAAATTCAGCTTTTTAAGGCATTCTTCTCCTCATTGCCTTTTTGAGCCTCCTTTGCCATTTGAGTCAGTCTGTTTTTCTTCAGTCTGTTTTCTTCAGTATTATTTTCTTCAGTCAGGCTGTTGACTCTCTTTTCGTAATTTTCTTGCATTGTTCTCCTTTCTCTTCCCAATTTTTCCTCCACTTCTCTTATCTGCTTCTTAAGGTCCTCTATGGCCTGTAACCAGCTTGTATTTTTCCTTTGAAGGTTTTAGTGCAGGAGTTCTGACTTCACTGTTTTCCTCCTGTTCCATGCTTTTGCTCCTTTCTGTCCCCAAAATAGGAGTGTAATGTTGGAATCTTCTGTCTGCTTTGTTTCCTTTGCCTGCTCATTTTGCCACTCAATTACTTGACTTTTGGGCTTTTTGCCACAGTAGGACTCTGCCACCAGACAGGGGAGCTTTTGTCCCAAATGCTGGGGTTTTCTCAGCTGCCAGAGGTATTAGATGGGTGCCCTCTCTGAGGTCTCCACATGCTCTGGCAAGCTGGACACACACCCCAGGACCTCCACCCTAGACTGCAATCCAGATCCAAGCAGGTTAAAGCAAGAGCGATGACCCCTCAGACTGGTGCTTGATCCCCCTACACTCTGCAGGCCAGGAGCTGAAGCTGCCACATGGGGCTGGCTGGTTGTGCTGGTGTCTCAGCGGCTTCTCACCCCAGGGGGTAAAAGCCAAGCACTCCCACTTACTGGTCCAAAGGCCAGACTGCACTGACCTCTCACTTTGTCCTTCGCATCTATGTATTGATAAATCTGGAAACGGCCATAGTTGCTGCTGATCTGGAGTCCCTCTGGCTGGCGCCTGGTCAGGGCCGCCCTGGGGCTAAAGCCTCTGCATGGGGCTGGGCTTGGCTCCCAGAGTGCTGTGCTGGATTCCTGCTGGCCTGAAGGGCTGTCCTCAGCGGGAGGTTAGCTTCTCTGTGTCATTTTGTGGGTTCTGCAGCTCCAAAGTTTGTTTAGAGACCCCTTTTTACATGGGTTGGGGAAGGTGGAAGCTGGAGCGGTGGAAAGGTCCTGTTTCTACTCTGCCATCTTGGCTCCACCCCCCAATTCCATTTTTTTTTTAAAGCAATCAGGATTAAGTAACTTGCTCAAGGTTACAAGGCCAGGTGTTTCTGGGTGGGTGCTAAGTATCTGAGCCCAGATTTGATCCCCAGGTCATCCCAACACTGGGGCCAGTGCTCTTACTCGATGTGCTACCTGGCCGCCCCCACATTACACATTTTCACAATAGTCAAGTTATAAAGAAGAATTATAACCAAAAGAATGAACCATGAGAAAGAAGAAACAAAACAAAAAGAGAGCAGATAGTTTGCTTCAATCTGCTTTCAGACTCTGTAATTCTTTCTCTGGATGTAGATAGTCTTTTCCATCATGAGTCTTTTGGAGTTTTCTTAGAACTTACAATGTGTATGTAATTGTATACAGTGATCTCCTGGTTCTGCTCCCCTCAGTCAGCATCAGGTCACATAAGTCTTTCCAGGTCATGAAGAAGTTCATCTGTTTCTCATATAGCACAGTAGTATTCCATTACATTCTTATACCACAACTTGTTTAGCCATTCCCCAATTGATGGGCATCCCCTTATTTCCAGTTTTTTGCCACCCCAAAAGAACTGCAATAAATATTTTTGTGCATATGGGTCCTTCTGTTCATAATTTCTTACAGAACAATATTCTATCCTATTTGTAAACCCTAACTTGTTCACCAGTATTCCCCAATTTATGGGCACTCATTCAGATTTCCAGTCTTTGACATGTGAAAAAAGAGCTGTAAATAGTTTCCTATTAATCTTTAGTTAAGAGTTTGTTTTGCTTGAACTAATCCCTCCCTTAATCTCTTCTCCCTCCAATTCTCCTCCTTCCTTCTCTCCTTTCCCTCCAATTTCCCTATTGAGCAAAATGTATTTCCATACCCAAATGTGTATTTGTATATGTATATTCTTCTCTTCTTTGACCAGTTCAGATAAGAGTAAGATTCAAGTGTCAGCTGCTCCTCTTAAATTTCCTCTTCCGTGTTTGTATTGATGTCTATTTTTGCACCCCAATTATGTGAAAGAATTTTCCCTAACCTCCCTTTCCTTTCCCCACCCCATTGTCTTCCTCTTCCCTTCTCCTTCCATTTTTCTTTTATAATTATCCAGACATAACAGAGCCACTCCTGGGCCTTGTCTAATTAGACTCCTATGACTCCTGATGAGAATAGAGTTCAGAGGAGACACATGTATCACCTCCCCATATTTGAATGTAAGCAGTTTCTTTTTTTAGTCTCTTATAGCTGTTCATTTGTGTTTATCTTTTTATGCTTCTTTTAACTCCTCTGTTTGAACTTCAGAGTTTCTGCATAGCTCTTCTTTTCAACAGGAATGCACAGACATCCTCTATTTCATTTTTCCCCCCATAGGATTATACTTAGTTTTTCTAGGTAAGTTATTCATGATTACAAACCTCATCTTTACTTTGTAGAATATTGTATTCCAGGCTCCAAAATGTAATGTAATGCCAAGCAAAGGCAACTTCCCAAGGTTCAAAATACAAGCATAGGTGCTCTCCATTTTATTCAGTGAAAAATTAACAACAGAGAAGATCAAAATATGACATAATTCAAAATACAGCATTTACTAAGTATGATTCAATAATCTCCAAGTACTACCTGATTTAATCAAGTACTACCCCACCCCAGGACATTACATTTATTTAATCAATTACAAAGTCCCTTTTCTAAATACTACTCCACCCCTAGGCTGTACATTCATTTAGTCCATCACAAAGCCCCTCTTCTCAAATGGTGATTAGTTTCCAATCAAAAGTAAAGTACATTCATTTGTTTAATCACAGAGCACAAAAAGGTCAAAAGTTCCCCACCCTTGGATCACAATTGAATCTACCCCAGAGTTACAACAGAGCTTACAGCACTTAATACCCAAATGGAGGTCTTTTCTTCATCTTGACAAGAGGCAAGTTCTCAGCAATCTTTGTTCCTGGGGAGACAAAGCTTAGCAGGGCCACAAGATACATTGCCAGTCTCTTCATTAATTCATTCTCTGTCTGCAGAACAGTCCTAGGACCCCTGAAAACATTAGCAAAACCCTCTTCCAGGATTTCTGTAAACATACAACAAGAAAATCCTTCTTCAGGGCTTTGGAACCAACAGCAAGGCTCCAACACTTCTGCAGCAACAGGACTGTCTTTCACCAGTGGACAAATCTGGCAAAACAACATCAAAACAGACAAAGTACTAGCAAAACAGCCATGTCTCCTCAGTCCTTGGCAGCTCTGGGTGGCAGCTCTCAAAAGTCCTGGGCAATTCAAAGTGGCCCTCAGCAATCCTCTCCGTCTCTCTCTGCCTCCAAAGGTGCTGCTTCCAAAAAGTTCTTCTGCCTCTCTCCTTTCTCGTGTCTCTCTAAATTTACATCACCAGCTCCTCCCAGTCCAGCCCTCTCTTTTCACGTCAACAAGTCCATCCCACAAGTTGGATTCACAAGCTCTGGGTTTTAACACCAAAAACCAAGCCAATACAGGGGGATCTTTATATTCCATTACTATTACACAAGAGTAGTGGCTGCCAAATTGTGTGTGATCCTGACTGGATCTGTTGGTATTTGAATTCTTTATTTGAGGCTGTATGACAGTATTTTTTTTCTTTGCCCTAGAAGCACTGGATTTGGCTATGATGTTCCTGGCAGTTTTTGTTTTGGAGGTTTCTTTCAGGAGATGATGAGTGGATTCCATTTATTTCTGCTTTGCCCTCTGGTTCTATGAGATCTGGGCAGTTTTCTCTTAAGATTTCTTGAAATATGATGTATAAGCTCTTTTTTTGATTGTGGTATTTAGGTAACACATTGATTCTTAAATTTTTTCTTCTCAAACTGCTGGTTAGGGCAGTTTTTGCTACAAGATGTCTTATGTTTTCTTCTATTTTACCCAATCTTTTAACTTTGTTTTAATATTTCTTGTTTTTGTGAATCATTTTTTTCTCTTTGGTCCATTCCGATTTTCAGGGAGTTTGATGATTGGTTAAAGTTTTGTACCTTTTCTGCCAAGCTGTTAATTTCTGTTCCAATTCTTGCTTCCGTAGCTTTTATTTATTTTCCTATTTTTTTCTTCCAGCAATTTCTTTTCATTTATTTGAAAAAGAATATCCTTACTCTTAAAAAAAAACTTTATTTCTTTTAGGAATTCTTATTGAATCTGTGCTCAAGCTTTGGGTTTGTTTGTTTTTTGAGACTTTGTAGATGTTTTGGAGTCCTTCTTTTCTCCTTGGTTTATGTCTTTAGTGTCCCTTCCTATAGTGGGATTCTTTTTTTATTTGCTTATTCTTCCCTCTTATTTTCAGACTTCAGACTTTATGTCAGGGCTAGGGTCTGCACATTTCTTGGAGGAAGATTTGGGCTTATCTTGTTGCTGTTTTTTGTGAGTGTTGAGTGTTGTGTTATTCCAGGATCTCGGGGACAGCTCAGCATAGGGATCTGAAAGCTGGTCCCCAACTGATCTGAGGATAAACTGATTTACTGTTTGAAAAGGTAAACACAAATAAAAATGACTTTTCAGTGCTTCCAAAGTGATCTGACCCATAACAAAGTCTGTTTTCTAGCCCTTGGTCTAAACTTGCAAATTCTTGACCTGGGTGTGGGTCTGACCCAACTGACCCAAATAGCTATTCTCCTGCTAGATTCTTAGCCAGCTGGAAAGCTCTGATGGTTCAGTGACAGAACTGCTGCCTCCTCTTTGGTCTGGAATTCTTGCCCTGGTTATTCCTCTGCAGACTTCAGACTAGGCTGAAAACTGGGACTAGGACCCTGCTCTGCTCCTGAGATCTGTACCACTGTGCTACTGCTTGCTTCTGAACTTCTTCCATATATAGCCTAGGACCTGCAAACAATCTTAACACAGAACGCCACCACTAGGTGCAGGTATCCCCTTTAGTCTACTTTAGATCTCTGACCTGGAAAAGTGGGCAACAGAGCTGCCAGTTGGCACTTGTTTTTGTCAAGGTGCCGAATATGGGTCTGGGACCTCCTCTTGTCCTGTTATACAGCTGCTCGTCAATGCTAGAGTGCTTTTCCTGGCCATTGCTGGCCATACCTAGTCTCTGGTGTCCACAGACCTCTACATTTGCTTCCTGTCCTGACCTGGGCTAGAAATAACTTGTTCACTGTGCCTTTTTCTTGGATTTCACCATCAATGTTCAGTCCAGTGCATTTTCTAAATCTTGAAGGGGTTGTGTTGAGGAGGGAAGCTCACTGTATTGCTTTCTACTATTCTGCCATCTTGACTCTGCCTCCTCACAGATTACTTTCTTTTTTTGTTTTGTTTTGTTTTGTTTTTGCTTTTTGGAAGGCATTTGGGGATTAAGTGACTTGTACAAGGTCACACGGCTAGTTTTTTTGTGTTAAGTGTCTGAGGTCGAATTTGAACTCGGGTCCTCCTGACTTCAGGGCCAATGCTCTATTCACTGTGCCACCTAGCCACCCCACACAGATTACTCTCTAATTGAAATTAACTTTTATTTATATATATGTCATATAGAAATCCTTGACTATAAAATAAAAATAATAACTGACATTTTACATGATGTTTTAAAGTTTGTGAAGTACTTTACATATATTACCTTTTTGTCAAAAATACCTCATGGTAATCCTGTGAGACAGTTGCCTCTGGTGGTCTTATCCCTATTTTTTCAGATGAGGACATTGAGGCTCAGAGATTGCCAGTGTCTTGTCCATGGTCATACAGCTATTAAGTAATGGAGGGAGGATTTGATCCTTATCTCACCCGCCTGACTCAAGATGTCCAGGAATATCTATAGTTGTGATGCCTCTCTAGGGATTATTTCCAGAATCCTTCCCAGCTCTACTCTTTTACTTCTGAGTTTCAAAAAAGTTATAAGAACTATGAAAAAGGTTTGGGAATAGAAATCCCTGAACAACTTTGTGTCTTGTATTTCCTTTTTCTGTTTTTACTCTAATAAATTGCTTTTTTAAATAAAAGTTTATCTTTTATTTTTAATTAAAAGGCAACTTTTTGGCTTAATTGATAGAATACTTAGTAGAAATGTGACCCTGGGCAAGTAATTTAACCTCTCTGACTTACTTTCCCCATTTGTAAAACAGGGATAAGGTCATCCATTTCACAGAATTATTATGAGGCTCAGAGGAGATAATATATGTAAAACCTCTTTGCAAACTTTAAAATGCTATATAAATCTTAGCTATTAATTGTTTAAAATTATTTGATTCTTTCCATAAGATTCCATTTCCTTCTTCAGACTTCAGATTCCTGATTGATGGCTCTTCCTGACATCTTCTTCTCCCCTAGTAACTCACGGTTCAGTTTTTTAGAACTTCTAATAGTTTTCTCTTAAGGCAGATAGATCTTAATTACTAGGTAACAGTTTTTTAAAAATTTTTTAAAATGATTTTTGAGTGACAAATGACATCTATCTTTATTTTTCATGTGGATTATTTACTGAGACACTTAAGCCTTGTATTGCAAAAAGAATACAGTTCCTCAGTATAGACATTCCTTTACTGACTTGGTCTCTTGATAATGGATAGTTCTGTCTTCTACTATCCTACTTTTAATGCCTCATTGTGGAAAGGAGATGACCATCAAGAGTTGTGTCAGTGAAGCAGAGCCTCTGGCTAATCCTCACAGCTACTTTTTTTTTTTTTTCACTTCTGACAAAGCTTATCAAACTGAAAAGATTTTAGGTGCAGACCCAAAATTGGACTGTCTATCTGTTGCCTAAGGACCAGTACAGTTAAGTGGAAAGAGTAACATCATCAGAGAGGTGGCCACAAGGTGACATTTTTTGACTGTGCATCTCATGACCTGCCATTTCACAATTGAATAGTAATATCCTCAGCCTACTTTTGTGGAACAGAATATACTTTTGTGGAATGAGTCCTCACACGTGTGAACACAGATTTTTGAGATAGAACTACTTTTAGAGAGATGATGAAACACTTTCATCCTCTTGATAGAGAGATGGGGAATATTCTAGACACTGAATGAGGCTTATATTCTCAAGCATGGTCAATGTATCCCTTTGTTGTGCTGTATGTTACTCTTTTATCACAAGGAGATGGGGAGTGATAGTGAAATTAAAAGAAGAAACAATAAAACTTGTTTTCAAAAGCATATCTCCTTTTATGATCTCCTATTCAGTAAGTATAAGAGATAATTGTGAAAAACTTAGAAAATCCAAGTCAAAGTTTTACGAAGTCATAGTCATCCCTTATTTTTAAGTCTGCCTGTTTTGCTGCTGGCAAAGTACCTTGAATGGACTTTGCCTAAACTGTTTAATCATGACAATAATTAGGACTGTTACAATTACCTCATTCAGATTAAAAGGTCATCTGAGGGTTTAGAGTTGGAAGGATTTTAGAAATAATTTAGTCCAAACTCTTCATTTGCAAATGAAAATTTAGCCCCAGAAAGGGGAAATGATTTTCCCAATATCACACGGCTAGTAAGTGGCAGTTGAGGGATTGAAACCCATGTGCTCTGATGCCAGATCCTTTTTCCAGTCTGCATTTTAGAAGATGTCACTACAAAAACAGCTTAATTTTGTGTTATCTTACATTTGAAGATGTTCTAGATAGTCTTTTGTTCCATCATCTCCTGAAGTTTAATCTTTAATAAATCCCTTCACAAATTTTAAATCTGTTAATTACTAGTAATCAAAGTTGTGGTTCATACAAGATGGAAAACTAGGCCCAAGTTTTTTTGTTTATTTAGTTTTTAAAGAGGGAAAATAGAGGAAAGCATGTGAATTTTGTGCCAGCTACCTGTCAGATGAGAAATCTTAAGTTCAACAGCCTATGTATGATTTCCAGTTGAAGGGAAACATGGAAAATTTTGTCTTTTTATTAGATAACTAAATACATATAATCAGTGGCATCTTTTTTTTCCCCCTCTTTTAGCTGCTGGACTTATGCACACTTTTAATGCACATGCAGCCACAGACATCACAGGGTTTGGGATCTTGGGCCATGCACAGAACCTTGCTAAGCAACAGAGGAATGAAGTGTCCTTTGTCATCCACAACCTGCCAGTGTTGGCCAAGATGGCTGCTGTTAGTAAGGCCTGTGGAAACATGTTTGGCCTTATGCATGGAACCTGCCCAGAGACATCAGGTGAGATTACTTGGCACATTTTGCCTATCACTAATGAGATCGAAGATATTGGTTCAGTTTCTGGGTGGAACAACATCTTTAGCCTTACTCTGTGCTCTGACTAAGCTGGACCCTATAGCTCTGGTCTCACAGTTACATGCTCCGCATGTGAATTTCTGGGGTTTGGTGATGTTTGTTGGAGAGGTGGGGAAAACTAGTCAAGAGTGTGGGTGGTTCAATCCAAATTTATCAATAATGCTGGCAAATCTCAAAACTCATGCTTCATTCTGATGGTGGGTCAGTAGGATTATATTTGTCTTTTTTTTTTTTTTAAGGCATATTGCTTTATGTACCAAGAAATTCTGTGGAAACTTCAGGGAAGCAATGTAGAAACAAAAGACATGATTTTGATGTCACTTTTTTTTTTAAATGAAAGATTAGTGTAGATGTCCTTGAGCTTCTTTATAGTTTGAGGGTCAAATGTACCTCTCCTATGGCTTTGTCAGGCAGTTAACTTCAACTTCTCTCATGAAATGGAAGGTGGGTTGTGATCACTGAGTTATCCTTGGAAGCTTAGTCTTTGAATTGGTTAGAATCAGAATCCCACAGAAACATGACCTTATAGACATGACCACCTGCTACATAGTACTAGACCAGGAGTAGACTCTAAGCGTCACACTGTAAAATGTGTTTTCTAGAGAACTCATCTAGTGTTATTACCCTCTCCATCTGTTTCTTTTCCCCATTTGCTGATTATACTTTATAATCTTTTAAGTCTTCTTGTTCCTCTCTCTGTTTCTTCACTCTCTGTTTTATTTCTGTGACCATGACTTTTGTTCTTTTTTCTGAGCCCATGTAAAGACAGATACAAGGTACATTGAGATGGTGTGTTTTTTAAAAAATTCTGACAGGCTATGTTAGACATCAACTTTTCTAGTAGTCTTCCTACTATTACAAAACTTTGAGCACTTCAACAGTTCTTGTCTTAGAAAATTACCAGCAAATTAAACTTTGTTTTCCCTATTCAGAATTAATAAAATTATTTTCAACACTTTTTCTGTGGAAATGTAATTTTTAAAAAAGATCAGTTTGTATTTGTTTTACTCTTTTTGCAGCTTGGGATGGCAATGAAATGAATATCCAGTAAAAACAGTGGGCTAACAAATTTGGAATGATGTTTCTATGAATAGCAAAGATAGGCAGATAAGTTTCATGTGCTGCCACTGATTCCAAAGAGGTTTCTTCGGCCAGATCCTAGCAGGCAGGGAGAAGAGCTCCCTAGATGTATCTTAGGGTTGTTATTAGTTGGGTCATAGGCACATTGGATGTGAGAATTGAAAGAGAACTTAGAGATCATCTAGTTCAACTCCCTCTTTTTACAGGTAAGAAAACTGAAGCCTACAGAGGCGAGGTGAATACCCACAGTCAGGCCCACAGGTACAGAGCATTAGAACAAGGGCTTGAACTAAGTCTCTTGACTCTCACATTAGTCTTTAATCTACTCTGATTTTTAGAAAATATATTTTCAGATATATTTTAAGGTAAGACACGTTTATAGAAAATCAAACAGATTAAATCAATCAACAAACATTTATTGAGTACTTACTATGTGCCAGGCACTGTGCTAAGTTCTGGGGATACAAAGAAAAAAACCAGTTAGCTCCTGCCCTCAAGAAGCATGCATTCTGATGAGGGAAACAACCAGTACATGTAGAGCACCTGGGGGGATAGAAAAGGCCTCCTACAGGTGATAGGCTTTGACCTCTGTGTTAAAGCAAGTTATGGAGTCATTGAGGCGGAGTTAGGAGAGAATGCCCTCTAGGCATGGGGTTATATTGAAAGACAGGGAGACAGTAAATGGAACATGGAACAGTGGCATCTGTTAGAGAAGTTGAGAAGTGATGAGGTAGGATCCAGGGTAGATGCAGAAAGACTGGCCTTGCTAGCTCATCATTGGAGACTGAAGTGAAGGAGGAAATAGTAGAGATTATGTCATGTGCGAAAAGGGAGCTCTTGGCAAATGGCCTCAAATTTTTCAATTAAATATGAGGTGAGGTTTTCAGTTGTCAGGAGAGAGGGGGAGTGGTGCCATATAGAGTTTGAAGGGAGAAGAAAAGGTATGTATGTCGTAAGTGAGATAGGGTAGGAAGTCAGTTGTGGGTCTAGTAGGTCCTCTAGTGAGGACCCAGTTGAGGTTACTTAGTGTAAATTTTCAAAGGACTGTCTGATTTCATTATTTCCTCCAGTTCCATTTAGCAGTATACAAGTATGAGCCAAGAATTTTGGATGGTGGGAATGATCTCCCATTGGTATTTAGTAAAGACAGGGGAACTAGAGATTCAAGAGAAGAGGATTATTTAGAATTAGAAGAATTAACTTTGGTTTTTTGGTTTCATTTTAATTTTAATCATAAACCAGAAAAAATAGATACTAGTCCAAATTCCATAACTCAATGCCTAAACACACCACATTTACCTGCACAGTTTCATGAAAGGCTTTCAAAATTAAAGAGAAAGCCTCCAAATATTTCATCAGAAAATAGCTAAATAAAATGAAAATTTGTTTCAGAAGGAAATGCAGAACAGGCTGTAGGCCTCAGCTTAAGGAAAATAAAAGAAACGTGCTTCATAGAACAGAAAAGTTGGTTTCTATTCAGTTTATTTCTCTGAAGAGGGTAAAGAGACCAGAAATACTTTGTTACTCAGAAATAGTAAAAAACTAATAAATGATCCTTTTTTTCTTTGCCAGGAGGCCTTCTGATCTGTTTACCACGTGAGCAAGCAGCTCGATTCTGCGCAGAGATTAAGTCCCCAAAATATGGGGAAGGTCATCAAGCATGGATTATTGGGATTGTAGAGAAAGGCAACCGTACAGCCAGAATTATAGACAAACCCCGGATCATCGAAGTAGCACCACAAGTGGCCACCCAAAATGTGAATCCCACACCTGGTGCCACCTCTTAATCTAGACAAAAATAGCTATTTGGTTTTGTTTTTAAATAGATCTATTCCTTTATCATCATTACAATTAAAGACTGTAAAAAAAAAAATCTCATTGTGTCTACGCATCTGGTGACCATAGGTCAATTTGTGAGTGGATGCAATTAATAAAATAAAATCCATTGCCTTTTTTTCCTGTTACATTAACTGAAGATGCACCTAATCTTGAGGCAGCTTCTGAGTTGAGAATTATATTGTTATCCAATACTGTTGATTCATTTTGAATCTTTAGACACTTATCTCTCGCCGCATAGGCTCTTTTTAAAGGTGCTTTCACGTAGCACAGACATTACCAGTAGTAGTGTCCTTTAGCAGTTTGTGTCTTCATTACATGTATATTTATCATTATAAGTCTAATAATTTTTTGATGTTTTGAATGGTATTCTGGAAAGGCAGAATGGGTAGGTGACAACAGTGGGTATACCCAGTAGTAGTAAGAGGGTTGCATGATTACTTTCAGTCTTTTATTTGTAAAGTCTAGTCTTATGATCCAAGAGCATCTCTCCGACCCCGGATTTAGTAGTGCACTCAGTTAAATAAGGCAAGTGCTTAACTCTGCATGGAAAGCACTTTGAAGTTGAAGGAGAAATTTTCATTTCATATTTGTAGACCTTATAATATTTACTGTAATATCAATAATTGTTTTCTTTATTAAAAGGGGGGGAAATTGCTAACTTTTTGCAATATAATTGGATGTGCTATAGTTTAGCAAGAAATTGCCGACCAAAAGGGGATTAATGTATAATATTCATTTACAATTCAGTATATAATTAACTACACAAACAATTTTTAAGTATAATCAATAATAAAAAGACTGTTCTGTGGATGGTAGTGTTTAATACATTTTATATTTTGTATAGTGGTTACAGATCTTCGTTTTCTTAAAAATCAGCAGCTGTTTAGCATAATTCCTAGCATTATTTTGTCCTTTTCTCCAATACTTTTTGTGCACGCTTTTTGTGATCTGTGTTAAAATCTACATTGCCAACATTGCAGCTTGAACTTAAAACTTGTTATTCAAATAAATATTTAATTTTTTTTTTATTGCTCTTGTATAAGCAGATACCCTTTTTAGTTTTGTTTTGGAGGGAGTTGGGAGGGTTTTGCTTAAAATCTATTTCCCTCCAATAAATTGTACTTTAGTTTTATAGAAGTTTTAAATTTTATCTGAACCATTTGTTCTTTAACTAAATTTTAGAGTTCAAGGATAAGGGCATCACTTTTTTTTAAAAAAGTGTTTCAAGTGTCCTGAAAACAGATATTCTTGTATTTCCTGATCATTTTGGAGGGATTTCTGCCAATAGCACAAGAGGATTGAATCTTGAAATGTCTATCTTCCTGAATGAAGCATCACCAAGTCTTTGGAAAACAACCTGCTCACAGGCACCACAAGCACCACAGACCTTTTCAGAGAATAAGCTGTGAAGCTGTCCTCCTTCAAAGAAAAGACAGTAGCTTATACAAGCATAGCAGTGGGACTCTAGCCAGAATTCTGCTGTACAGAGCTGATATTAATTGGAGTAGTTGTGTTGAAATGTACAGATAATGTCATTAATTGCCGCACAGCAAAAACTAGACAGATAAAGTGGCCTTCCCAAAAAGTGGTGCTAGAACTCAGATAAAACCTGAACGCTTTCAAACCTTCCCCCCTCAAAAAGAGAATATTATGGATTCCTAAATTTGAGTTGCTCTTAAAATGTAAGCTTTCTGTAATCCTGATGTTTTTTCATTTTTGGCAAGCTTTCTTTGAAGACAAGAGCTCACAACTTAATGAGATGATTCAGGTTATTTTACCAATAAAATGAAGATGGACACTTTGAAGTCCAATTAATGGTGGCTTAGGAAAAATTTCTCACAGAAATATTGTTGGGGGAAGATAGGGTAAACTTATAAATCAAAGAGTACAAGGTCTAATAAAATACTTGGAGCTAGGTGACTTGATTTTTTTTTATTCTCTGACCATCTTGTACAACAACCCTACTCAATATCTGGGTGGTTTATCTCATCAACCATGTCTGGTGTGTTGAAATGATATCTGAAGAAATCAAGTAGCTCTAATTGTATCAGTCTTTATGCACAACCTGACCTTTCATGGTGTAAATGTGCCTTTAATAAATAAATATATTGCATATACTTCCAAGGATCTGTGGTTTCATCAGTGTGGATATTCCCTCCACCAATACAGATCTCTAAACTGGCCTTCCCACCTAATCCTAACACCCTGCCTCCCCCTATTTCCTAGTTTATATAACAGTCTTTAGGAGTTGCTTTTCCTAACTTTCTCACACTCTGCAGCCAGCCTGGTAACGAACGTCTTCAGACTTAGCCATGATGTTCCTCTGGAGATAAACATTTTAAGTTCATTAAAAGGGCTATACTAATAGTTTGGTAGGACTTAGAAAAGCTTCTGTTCCATTGGCATATCTTTGAAAAGCCTAGAGACACTCTTACACCATAATGAGACATCAGAGTGGGCCTGTATGTTCTTGGCGAAATTTTAAAGGTATGTTGTCATAAAATGAATGATTATGTAATAACTGACAAGAGTTTTACTTCCCAGGCTTATTGTAAAACTTGATTAGGATTTGTACTTTTTTCTCAAAAAGTAAATTTGGATTATAATACTGAAGATCTACACTGTGATTGTTGCAAAAACTGAACCCATTAGTCTGTCATGGCGAATATTAAGGCAGAAAAGGCTTGATGGTTTAATAGTGATTGTGAGTATTCTCTGGTCAATGAGAATTATATTTACTCTGGAGTATTCACATAATCTTTCCTTAGCCAACTATTTGAAAATTTTAAATGTTCATTAAAGTGTAACTTTTAGTTTAGTAGAAGTATAATGGTCACTTTCTTAGTAAAATGCCATAATATTATAGGGTATTTTAGGTCTGCAGGCCTAAAGACCAAGAAGTTTATGGATTGGGGATTCTTCTGTGTTTTAAAAGCATTAGCCAAGAGCTTATAGTCTGAACCATAGTACTACATTCATTTGTAATACATGAGAAGAAAGATTATAGTACAAGTAATACCTTAGTCTCCCTTTCCCCTATCATAGCCTTCCTCTCCTTTAAGGATATCTTCATTTCTTCTTCAGAAGTGGAATGAGTATACATGTTGGATTTGCTCTCCAATTCTGCCACTTACATTTAACATATATGATTTTACCTGATGATTATTTCTCCATCACCCACCTATACCATTTCTCTTTCAGCATGGATAGCAGTTGAAGAGATAGCACACTTTCTGTCTACAACTGTTTCTATACAACTAGAATATACTTACCACATTTTCTAGTTAGAGAACTCCATGTATGAGCCAGCCATTCAGTATAGAAATGAGAAGTTCTAAGGCCTAGACTTTAATCTTAAACTAGATAATTTTCCTGTGCTTTAATCTCTCCTGAAATGTGAAAAGAAAACCATCCTACAAGAAGATAAGTAATAAATACATTGCATGAACCCTTTGTTACATGATGTCTTGCCTTTAGTAATGAAAATTATCTTTTATAGAGGTAGGATAAAATGGGAAATTGGCTTGCTATCAACTAATCCATTTCAAAAAAGCAGTTAGAGTCTGAGCTATTACTAAGACAGTGAAATTGCTAGCGACTCCTACAAGTGATGGCAAAAAAGTTATCATTTTCGTTCATAAGAAGGATATGAGCAAATAAACTTTGGAACCAGGTCGTTATTTCTGGGTTAACTGTAGAATTTCATTGTTGATAGAAATTAACATTTGCTTAGTTTTGGTATAGCGATCTTCCTAAGATTAGAGATTTAGAGCTGCAAGAAACTTCAAAGGCTATCTAGTCCAACCCCTTCATTTTACAGATGAGGAAACTGAGACAAAAGAGGGTCAGTGACTTGCCCAAGGTCATGTAGGTCGTAACTGTCAGAGCTCATATTTGAACCCAGAACCTCTAACTAGAAATCCATTGTTCATTCCATGACACCTTGGTGCCTCTCAGGCTAGGGTCGCTAGGCATGATAAGTACCATTTATTGTAACAACTGGTATTGATATTGGTTCAGTACTCTTTTCAACAGATCTTGTTTGAAGTAGAGCTTTCTAATAATTTTGTCTTCTGAGTAATTTTCCCTGAAAAGTGAAATTATAAATAAGCTTGTTCACTTGACTCTATTATGTAAGTTGTTCGTAAAAAGTCACTGTCTTAACATTTATAGCTGCTTTCCATAGCAAGCATATCATTACTGTGATATGAGTGTAGATATTATTGTCTTTACTATTTAATGATGGTTACTAACAGTGTTTCCATGGGTGTAACTGAAGAAACAAGTTTCTAATCAGTCTTTTATGTACTAGATAATAGTAATATATTAGGGTCATAGATCCAGAGCTGGAAGGGACCTCTAAGACTACCTAGGCCTACTGTTTTACAGATGAAACAGACACAGGGAGGCTCTGTGAGTCGTCCAGTGCTACGCAGCTAGAGGTGTCAGATGTGGACGTTACAACCTAACTCCAGTGTACTTTTCACTGTACAGGAGGACCCCTTATCCAGAGCTAATACCAGGTGGGACTGCCCATACTCAACTTTTCCTGCCAATGCTTCCTTCCCCTTTTCCCCCGGTCCTTCCTGGCTAGACATTGACCTTTCTTCCTCCTCTCCTACCACCTACTGCTAGAAGGAACTCAGGTCCACTCTGACCTTTGATCCCACTCCCCTGCCCGTTGGTGGTAGGCAAACACTCTGAGACCTCCTAAGGACTGCTGGACCTCTCTATCCACCCTTTAGCTGAGTTCTCTTGTCATGTTGTCTTCCCCAATTAGAGTATGAATTCCTAGACAGCAGGGACTACTCTTTTTTTTCTACTTGTATTCTCAGCATATAGTGTACTGAGATCAATGGTAAAAGCTTAATAAATGCTTTTTCATTCAGCCATTTGTACCACAGTCCCTGTCATTTATGTAGTGCTTCAAGATTTATAATCTTTCTTGAACAATCCCAAGGGGAAGGTAATAGGAGTCTTCTCATTTTCTTTCTTTTTTTTTTTTTTTTAAAGCAGATAAGGCAATTCAGCTCAGAGAGAGGCCCAGTGCCTTGGCAGAGCCAGGTTTCAGACCTGGTCTTCCTTCTTCAAATCCAATGTTCTTTCCATTCTACCAACTTGCCTCCTGGGTACAGATGAAAACTAGCTTCTGGCTTCCTTATACAGTCACTGCTGTACCAGTCCTAAATTCTGGGGGTGCTCTGCAAGGGATTAAACACTACAAATGTGTGGTTTGTCTTAAAGGCCACTGTTGTGTTGGGTTCACCTCTATTCTTCAAAGGTTGTAGGATGTTATTCAAAGAGCCGGTTTCTTGCTACGTATGAATTTGGGCCTTCTGCATGTCCAATTAAAGTTATACGTAAAGCACTTCCTTGCAAGTCCTGCTTTAATCAGTAACCATACTGCCTAATAGAACTGGGTTATAGTGTTAGCTCTGTGCACCTTTATCTCATTCTACTCCCCTTTACATCTACTACATTCTAGCCAAACTGAACCATTCTCCATCTTGATCCTGCCTGTGCCATCTTTGTGTTGCTTCTCACTCTCCTATTCCTAGATTGGATTTCCTACCCCACCCAATTACATGTAAAAACAACATTCTATTTTGTTTTTTTTGGGGGGGTGGGTGAGTTTCAAATTCTATCCTTCTCTCCCTCCTCCTCCCCCTTACCTGAGATGGTAAGTAATCTGATATGTTATACATGTGCAGTGAGTCATGCAAAACATTTCCATATTAGTTATTTTGTACAAGATAAAAAGGAATGAGAGAGAGAAATGAGGGGAGGAAGGAAGGAAGGAAGAAAGAAAAGGAGAGAGAAAAAATAGTGTGCTTTGGTCTGTATTCAGACAACATCAGTTCTTTCTCTAGAGGCAGGATTTTTAATCATGAGTCCTTTGGGATTGTCTTTGATCTCTATATTGCTGAGAATAGCTAAGTCATTCACAGTTCTTCATCATACAATATTGCTGTTACTGTATAAAGTGTTCTGGTTCTGCTCACTCCACTTCGTATCAGTTCACATAAGTCCATTTTTTTCTGAAATCATCCTGCTCGTTATTATGTATGGCACAATAATATTCCATTTCAATCATATACCACACTTTGTTCAGCCATTCCCCATTTTATGGGCATTCCTTCAATTTCCAATTCGTGGCCACCACAAAAAGAACTGCTGTAACTATTTGTGTACAAATAGGTCCTCTGCTTCCTTTTTTTAGAAATTTCTTTGGGATACAAACCTATTATTTATATTATATATTTATTATATATACAATACATAATATGTTATATTATATATTATTTATATTATAATATTATATATAGTAATATCTATTAATGGTATTACTGGATCAAAAGGTATGGACAATTTTATATTAAAATACCCTTTGGGTATACTTCCAGTTGCTCTCCAGAATGGTTGAATCAGTTCACAACTCTACCAACAGTGCATTAGTGTCCCAATTTTTTTACATTACCCTCTAACATTTGTCTGTCATGTTCTGATATGTAAAGTGGTATCTCATAGTTGTTTTAATTTAATTTCTCTAATTGATAATTATTTAGAACATTTTTTTCATATGACTATAGATAGCTTTGATTTCTTTGTTTGAAAACTGCCTTATATCCTTTGACATTTATCAATTGGGGAATGACTTGTATTTTTATGAAGTTGACTCAGTTCTCTATATATTTGAGAAATGAAGCCTATATCAGAGATACCTGCTATAAATTTTCCCCCCATTTTTTTTGTTTTCCTTCTAATTTTGGTTGCATTGGTTTTGTTGGTGCGAAAATTTTTTAATTTTATATTTATAATTTATGTTATATATCATTTATAATCATCCATTTTATATCTTATAATGTTCTCTATATCTTGTTTGATCATAAATTTTTCCCTTATCCATAAATTTGACAGGTAAACTATTCCGTGCTCTCCTTATTTGCTTTTGGTATCACCCTTTATGTCCAAATCATGTATCCATTTTGACCTTATCTTGATATACAGTATGAGATATTCTGCCTAAATTCTGCCATACTGTTTTCCAGTTTTCTCAATAGTTTTTGTCAAATAATGAGTTTTTGTCCCAAAAGCTTGGATCTTTGGATTTATCAGGCACTAAATTACTATGGTCATTTACTACAATATATTGTGTACCTAATATATCCCACTGATCCACCTCTCTATTTCTTAGCCAGTATCAGATTGTTTTGATAATTACCACTTTATAATATTAGGCTGAGATGTGGTATAGCTAGGCCACCCTTTTTCATAGTTTTTTGTCACTGATTCCCCTGATAATTCTTGACCTTTTGTTCTTCCAGATGAATTTTGTTGTTGTTTTTTTTTTCTAGCTCTATAACATAATTTTTTTGTAGTTTCATTGGTATGGATTCCTGGGGAATTTCTTGGGGCACTGAAAAATCAATTACTTGACCAGAGATACAGAGTAGCAGGTGTCAGAGGAAGGATTTGATGAGAGCAGCTCTCTAGCCACTACAACAAGTTGCCTCTTAGTGTTATTCAAAGTATTCTAAATAATTTTGTTTAAGAACATAAGAAAGAGTATAGAAATTGGTTTCAGATTATGCTTCCCTTCCACTAGGAATTTTTTCCTACTCAACTAACTTTAAGAAGAGATGTCAGAAATCCTCAAGAGATTGTCCAGAAGCTTCCTTCCACTTATGTATATGAAATATATAAATTAACATATAAAAGGACACGAAGGAAACCATGGGCTAATTTTGCCCACTGGTCTAATGGATGAATCTGAGAACAACCAAGCTTTGTATTAGGACAATCTTTCATACAGTCAAAGACATTCATAAACAATACAGGCCTGAGAATGTGTCTTAAATTCTGCACATCCTAATTTGATAAAAACCTTAATTAATCTGAAGCTAATTAATGATACCAACAACTAGCAATTTTTTTTCACTCCTCTTATAGGATCATAATACAACAAAATGAACTGATATCAAGAATTTATTCAAGATCCCCTTCTTTCCAAAATATATTTTGGCGCTAGTACTAATACATTCACAAACATTTACTGTCCTCAGCACTATACTAGGAAATGTACAAAATTTAGATACAAATCACTGTAGTTATAGCTAACTTGATGAATAATATGTCTGTCAGGAATGGTAGATCTGATCTTCTTTCATCAAAGAAAGATTCAGTTGTATTTAACATTCTCTATTTTTATTTTGGGCTGCTAGGTGGTACAATGTATAGAGTGATGTGTCTGCAGTCAGGAAGATTCATCTTCCTGAGTTTAAATCTGTCCTCAGACACTTAGTAGCTATGTAACCCTGGGCAAATCACTTAACCCTGTTTGCCTCAGTTTCCTCATCTGTAAAATTATCTGGAGAAGGAAATGCAAAGCATTCCAGTATCTTTGCCAAGAAAACTCCAAATGGGGTCATAAAGATTTGGACATACCTGAAAAATGATTGAACAACAGCAACAACCTACTGTATTTACCATAAGTGATCTCATACTGAAATACTTTGATGATTTGTGGTATCCTTGATGAGGGTATTCCCTCCAACTGTACAGGTCAAATAAAAGTGGTGTAGCTAGATCAAAGGTTATGGTACACAGTAACTTTGGGGGTATACTTTGTTTTCCTGAGTACCTGGACTAATCAAAGTTCCATCCAAAATGCATTTATTGTGCCTGTTTTTCCAGAATCCCTCCAAAATTTATAATTTTCCTGTTTTGTCAATTGATAGATGTGAGATAGAACCTTAGAGTTCCTTTGGTTTGAATTTCTATAATTATTAGTAATTCAGAGAATTTTTTTTCATGTTTGTCATTGATAGCTTGGATTTGTTTCTTTGAAAACTGCCCATTATGTCAGTTCCTTGTATATTTTGGATAAAACCTTTATCAGAGAAACACACTCTGAATATTTTCCCCATTTGCCTATTTCCCTTCTAATTTTATTATATCAGATTTGTACAAAGTCTTGTACAAAATTTTATTATATTAGATTTATACAAAGCTTAAAAAATTTAGGTAACCAGATTTTTATATAATTTTTATAATCATAATTGTCCATTTTATCTTGTGTAATCTCAATCACCTGAGTTATCAAATGAGATGATATTTATAAAGTGCCTGGCGCAGTGCCAGACACATAATAAATGGTTATTTCCTCTCCCTTAACTCCCCCTGCTTGATGATGATAGTTAGGTGTCACAGTGGATAGAGTAAAGGGCTTGGAGTCAGGAAGAAGACCTGAGTTCAAATCCCACCTCAGACACTTACTTAGCTATGTGACCCTGGTTAACTAAACTTCTCAGCCTTAGTTTCCTCATATGTAAAATGGAGATAATAATAGTAACTGCCTTACAGGGTTATTGTGAAGATCAAATGAGATAATATATATAAAACAATTTTCAAACCTTAACGTGCTATACAAATGGTAGCCATTATCATTATTACTTCATTAGGAATGAACTCTTCCCTTATTTGTAAATCTGAAAAGCATTTTCTTCCTAGCTCACCTAATTTATGATATGATAGATAGATTTAGAGTTTATATTGGTATATGGTGTGAAGTGTTGATCTAAACCTCATTTCTGCTGTTTTTCTTTCTTTCTCCTAGTGATTGGGGTCTATTGTATACTATGTTCCTGTTTGTTTGCTTCATTTTGTTATGTATCTAATTTTTCAGCTGATTAATCTCTCAATTTTTTAACCCTTCCTATTA
Organism: Petaurus breviceps papuanus; assembly: GCF_028583685.1. Lineage (NCBI taxonomy): Eukaryota > Metazoa > Chordata > Mammalia > Diprotodontia > Petauridae > Petaurus > Petaurus breviceps. The sequence goes on along the minus strand of NW_027186540.1, from coordinate 5,491,180 downwards.
AATTTCATCCTGTTAAATTTGGTTAATTATTCTAGCATGTATTACTGTTCCACCAATTAGAAATTATTTCAAAATAAAAATTATTTTTGAGGGAAGGGGAGAGACACAAAGGATTATAACTGTTAGAGACTGATGAATTATTTTGAACTACTTAATTATTGGTATGTGTGTTCCATCCAGTTTATAACTACACTATACCTTAGTGAATAGTCTTTTTGAGTTCTGTAGCTGAAAAAATTCATCACTTTAGGTGGTCAAAATTCTTGTGATAAGTTTGTCTAAACTTATCTGATCCTTGGGATGCTGGTCCATGGAAGAAGACACAGTACAAAACAACACTTCACTGCATTCAAAAACTTTCCTATCTTGGTTGACCCTGGTTAAATGTCTTTAAATAGTAAGTAGTGGGATTATGTATTATTTTAATCAAATTGCCTAAAACATAGCTAACAACTTACTGAAATGACAGTTTTGATTAAGGAGAGAAGGGGGAAGAAGATATAAATTTTAGGCTGAGGAGCACTTTGGGGAAAGCAAGTCTAGATTCAGCACAATATGGTGGAGGTATTGGGGAGTCCATTTTGGACAGTCATCTGTCAGTATCAGAATACTGTGTAACTTGAGTTGGAGAAGGTGGAAGATGGACCCAAAGGTAGAAAAGGAGGGTGGAAGGCACCACATTTTACCTGTTTTAAAATTTTACCTACTGGTCTAATAACTATAACCACTTAAAATTATCTTTATGCCTCCTCATTAGATAGTTTACTAAGGTTGAATACCATGTCAAAATAAACCCGAGAATTGTAGAAATTGAAACATTGCCCATATTAAATAAAATCTGTGTTATGATGAGTCCATGTAAATGGCCATCCAACTGTAGGTATTTAGCATAATCATATAATAATAAAGTATAAATGATTCATGTATTTTCAGAGTTAGAAAGGACCTCAGTATTTATCTAGTCCACCCCATTCAAAACTTCTGCATATTTAACAAGTGGTCATCCAGTATTTTCTTGAAGACCTCCAATGAAGGGGAGTCTTTTACCTCCTGAAGGACTTGGATAGTTTTAGTTGTTAAAAGGTTATCCTTATATCATTTCTCCTTTGTAACTTACATCCCATTACATTTTTTCTGCTCCCTGAGGTCAAGCCAAACAAATCTAATCTCTTTTCCTTGTGATTACCCTTCAAATTCTTAGATAGCTGTCATATCCATTTTTCTCTTCCATATTTTTTACCTCTCCACCCTGGGCCAAGTTCAATTCATTTGGCTTACTCTACTATAGCATTGTAATGGTAATGGGAATTTGAAAATCTTCCCTGCCCCTTATATTTGCAATCAAACAAATTCTTAGCACATAATTCCAAGTTCGTGATTGTTGTAAGTATCAAGACCCAGAACTTGTGAATCCCACAGTAGGATGGACTTGTTGACATAACAGGATGGGGCAGAACAGGGAGGAGCTAATACCATATATAAGGAAAAGCTCAAACTGAGAGAGGCCAGAACTGCTGGGAGCAAGCATCTGGAGGCTGGGCTGCCACTGCTGGAGAGAGAGAAGATAACTGAGAAGAACTGAGAAGAGAAATGAGAAGTGAGGACTGAACTGAGAGTTGAGAAGAACTGAGAAATGAGAAGAGAGGAGAACTGGGAGGAGGCATGGCTGTGGTGTGGGTACTTTGTCTGTCTGTTTTGATGTTACTTTATCAGATTCATATACTGATAGAGGACAATGCTGCTGTTACAGAAGCCCTGAGACCTTGCTGCTGGTTCAGAAGGCCTGAAAGAGGATTTTCTTGTTGTATGTTTACAGAAATCCTGGAGGAGGGTCTTGCTGGCATTTTCAGAGGTCCTGGGACTATACCAATGATTTGTGCTGATTCCTCAGACCTTGTTGTTGGGTTTATGTTGATTTCACAGGCAGAAAGTAAATTAATGAGGATGCTGGCAATGTATATGAATGTTATTGTGACTTTGTTGAGCTTTGTCTTCCCAGGAACAGAAACTGTGAAGGACTTGAGGTGGACTAGACACTGTGAGCTTTGGTATAGAAGAGGAACTGGACAAGAAGCTGGACAACAAGGAACTGGCAGGAGCTGGGACTATGGAAGGGGAACCATGGAAGTGGAGAGCCAGCCTCCAGTCAAGATGAAAAGATCTCTCTTTGGGTATTTAATGCAAACTGAGAAGATCATGATTTACTAGGGTTGGAGAATTTTGACCTTTATATTTAGATGATTGAGTTAAGAACTTACTAATTAAGAATGATTGGAAACAATCAAGAAGAAAGACTTTTTGATTGAAGAGATTAAAACAATGTGACCTAGGGGTGAAGAACTTTTAACCTTTGTACTTTGTATTAATTGAGAAGGCTTGCCTCCTTAAGGATGATTGAATTAAGGACTTACTAAATGATTGTGTTACTAAATGAATGTTAACTTTTGCTTAAAACTATGTGACCACTTTGGTGAAAACTATGTGGCCATTTTAACAATAAGTTGTTAAGTTATAACATTGTGAATAATGTACTTGTATTTCTGTGAATGTTTTGCCTTAATTTGTTACTGAATAGAGAGTTCACTATACTGTGTAATCAGAATCTTGAAAGCTGTTCACAGTAGCAGTCCTTTGGAAAGCTGCTCGTACTTGACTTTACAAGCATGAACTTGAGATCTTTCACAATTCTCCTTATACTCCTCTGAACATTTTCTAATTTATCCATTTTTTCCTAAAATGTGGCACCCATGACTGAATATGGTACCCTAGATACTGTCTTACTAGGCAAAATATGGCGATATTATCACCCTTGTACCTTAAGTACTCGCTAAGCTAGGAAAACAACTGATGCAGTTGCCTAGGAAAATCAGACAGAAATTTGATATGACGTAAAGTTGCCTGAATGAAGCTGCATACCTTGTTATTAATCTGTGTAAAATGAAGACAACCTTAAAGAGAGATCCTTGTTTTCCTCCTGCTGTTGAGGCCTTTGAAGTTCCTTCTTGTTTTTCAAAAGTTCAGCTTGTGTATCAGACAAATTCATAGGTATCTATTTGTGTGTCATGTGTGTGGTGGAGGCGTGGGGAGTTGGTATTTTAAACTTTTTGTGGGTGGGTGGGTATTTTAAACTTTTTGTTCCCTGTGTAGTTTGGTGATAAGACATTCCTGTGAACTTTAGTTAAACCTGAAGTATGTAGTCATAGGGGAAAGCTGCTGGCTCAAAAACATTGTATTTTGAATCTTTTAGAAAGAATTAGTAAAGTTTCCAATCCAAATAGAGGACAAGAAGGAGGAAAAAAGGTATTTGCTGCCAAGTCATGTGCACTATTTAATCCTGGCTAGTCATTTGGATGGTGACATTGTCCATACTATGGGGACAACACCTTTATGCAATGCCAAGAATAGTGCTAGCTGATCATGCTCCATTCTTTGGTAATCCTCTACTCTGTCCTCAAAAAAAAAGAATACTCAAATTGCAAGAAAAAACATGTTTTTGCCTAGTGCAGCTTCAAAAGTTGCCTAAGACATATATCTATTTGGAGCTCATCTTGGTACGTATAGTAGATACTGAATAAATGCTTATTGAATTAAACTGAAAAAGAGCTTGGAACTAGAATTTGTGTATTGTTTTAGTGGTATTAAGCTCTTTTCAAATCCAAATTTAAAATACTTAAGATAAAAATGTGTAGAGTTAGCATAAAACTCATGTCTTCTGTTCCATTCTTAATCATGCTAGAATGTTTTGGACTAAGGCAACATCTCAAAGGAACACAGGACTTTGTGATTAGGAGGAAAGACCAAGTTCAGGGATCCTGAAGAACAGACCAACTCTAACCAGGCTCTTCTTATTACAGATAAAACTATCCAAGAAAAGACCAAGAAATCAATCAATCAGTCAGTCAATAAGCATTTATTAAATGCCTACCATGTTCTAGGCAAGAAGTGAAACAAAACCTCTGCAATACCAGCTCTGGATCCAAAACATCTAGAATTTTAGATGAATTTGGATAAATTTGTGACTAAGTGCTGATATAAAACCAAGAAACAGGATAATTCCTGCATTATTTCATGTTATTATTGATAGCTTAGGTTTCTTTCTTTGAAAACTGCCCATTTATATCCTTTGATCATTTATCAATTGAGTAATGACTTTTAGTTTCATATATTTAATAATCCCTGCATTATTTTATTTTAGCCAATAGGTAAAAAAATAAAAGCTGAGCAGAAGTCACCAAGTTCTACAATTTAATTCATTGAAACCTACATTTATTAAGTCTCTAATATATGCTAGGTACTTTGAATATAAAATTTCAGATTTTTTTAAAAAATGACACAGTCCTGCTTTCAATGGCTTTACCATGTAGAAGAAAACTAAGACTCTTAAGAAAATAACATTAGAATTATATTAAGTTTGTAGGAGAGGGGCGGCCAGGTGGCTCAGCGAGTAAGAGCTCCGGCTCCAGTGTCAGGATGACCTGGGGATCAAATCCGGGCTCAGATACTTAGCACCACACCCAGAAATAACTGGCCGTGTAACCTTGAGCAAGTTACTTAACCCCGATTGCTTTAAAAAAAAAAGTTTGTAGGAGAGATCCAAAAGTGGCATAAAGAGATTCTGGAAGCTTGGTATCTCCTCTAGCTGGGAGGATAGGTACATTCCAGGCATATACAATGATATATACAATTTTTTGTACATCAAAGAAGGTAAGACTAGATTGAGGAATTATAGTAATACAGTTTTGCTGGAATATAGAATGTGTAAGCAGTAGAGGGAAATAAGGAATTCATTCTTTTCTCTTTACTCCTATAATAAGGGTGGATTGGTCTTTGGATGGATGGGTGGGGAAAGTCTTTAAAGTGTGCACAGATATGCCCTGCCTGGTTCCATTTCAAGTAACCATGTAGAAACTTGCAGGGAGTCCCTATCTGGCCAGGTTTGACTCAAGAAGTTGTGTGATGATGAAGTCTCCTAATTGCCTGTGGAGTCAGAAGAATTGATGATTCAGATATTGCTGAATTGGAATTGAATGGGCATGAAAAACTCATCTCTTTGTCACTCTTCTTTGTAGCTTCAAGGGGGCAGGACTACTTAGAGTTGGTGCCAAAAATCAGGTAGTGGGAGACAGCAGTCTCCCTGGTCTTAATGGTTATGAGCATATCACCTCTGTCACTTTTGTTTTTTCCTGCCCTTAGGTGAATGGGTCTTCCAGGATGGAAGTGTCAAGGAAGTGAATTTGTGAATTTAGTAGATCCAAAGGTTGCATCACAAGTCCTACCTTCAGCATCACCAACAAGGGGGTGACGAGGCATTGTATCAGACCTGCACCTCTCAAAACTTTCTGAAATAAGAATAATGCACAAGAGAGAAAGTTCTCAGATATCTCCACAAGCTAAGACATGAAGAACCCTACGGAGGCAACAGCCTGGTGAATTAACAACAGAGGAGGCCATTCCCTAACACACTCAGCACTACCTCTCCCACCAGCCTCCACGGTCTGCCAGGGGCGCAGCATGGTGTCCTTGGACTTGGACTCTTGGATTCACTCACAGTGATTCCCTTGGTGCTGCTGCAGACTATGTCAGCATATCCACCTTCCACTCCCTTCACCATAACATTCTGTGACAAGCGACAGAACTCAGCTCTACTTCCTTTATGAAGAAGAGGTGAAATAAAGGAAAGCAGGACCTGGATTGGCAACATATGTGCTATACTACAGCAATACTTAGATAACTAAAGAACAGGGAAATGGGACAGTTCATCAGTGTGTGTGTGTGTGTGTGTGTGTGTGTGTGTGTGTGTGTGTGTGTGTGTGTGTGTGTGTCGGGGATGGAGGTGGGGGGCTCAACCAGGCCTGAAAGAAAGGGACTGGCATCTAGCTGGGATTAGTTCTGTCCTGGAAAAAGTCACCTGGGGCAGGGACTGAAGGTGAAGAATGAATTCCCAAGTGTGGAAAAAGGCTAAAACAGTTTTGAGGTCCAGCAGTATTCAGGAAATTTGACTGTGTGAATTGCAACAAAATGTGGCAAGTCCTCAAAGAGATGGGAATACCAGATCACCTTACTTATCTCCTGAGGAACCTGTATAGAGGCCAAGAAGCAACAGTTAGAACTGAACATAGAACAACTGATGAGTTTAAGATTGGAAAAGGAGTGCAACAAAACTGTATGTTGTCACCTTATTTAAGATATATGCACAGTATATGCAAAGTGCCAGTCTGGATAAATCAAAAGTCAGAACTAAGATTACTGGGAGAATATCAACAATTTCTGTGTAGCAGCAAGCACCCCAAGCATCCCCAGGGTTTGCTGCCAACACAGGTTCTTGGATCTGCTTTGATAAAGGAAAGCAACGCAAAATGGGTTAACAAGCTTACTTTAATCAGTCAAACATATATCGTTTACCTAGTTCAGGGGGAAAAGGTCAGCACCCCGAACTTCAGAATACACAGACAGAATTATCAAGTCAGAGAAACAGATCAAGTAGACAGATTTCCAAACTGTCCAACCATTACATCCATACTAAATCAACATCTGGGTTTCAACATCTGGGTTTTTCAAAGCCAGGGGGCTCTGGACAACGGCTTCCCAGAATCCAGATCAAATCACAAAACACTTCTCAAAGTGAGCCCCAAAACAAAGCCTTACATCAGGGCTTATATAGCGTTCTCCTGGCTCAGAGAATGTAACAACCTTATTGACCCACTGGCCAATCAAAAAGTATCTACTGAATAACAAGCCTCCCACCCCAGGATCCAGGTGCACTTTAGCCTGGGGCAGGGAAGATCTTTAAAATTTACATTCCCATTACACTCTGAAATGCAGATGATCCCACTCGAATGGCAGAAAGTGAGGGGGATTTAAGAAGCCTCTTGATGAGGGTAGAAGAGAAGAGTATAAAAGCTAGTTTGAAGCTTAACATAAAAAATACTTAGGTATTTCATGCAAAGCTGTCTTTCTTCCTTTTATTTTTTTTAGCAATCGGGGTTAAGTAACTTGCTCAAGGTTACACGGCCAGTTATTTCTGGGTGTGGTGCTGAGTATCTGAGCCCGGGATTCGATCCAGGTCATCCCAACACTGGAGCCGGTGCTCTTACTCACTGTGCTACCTGGCTGCCCCTAATGTCTTTCTTCCTTTTGCCCCCAGACTTGATAATAATCTTATCTTATAAACTATCCCCTCCCCGACCTCGATCTAATCCCTGCTCATCTTTTCCCTGGTGTTATGATGAGGTCAAATTTTTATCCCTATGGCCTAAGTCCTAAGTCCTGCCTAAAAAAAGTGAGGGCATGGAGAGGACACTCTTTAATATCACCACCCCCAACCTTTGAAACAAATTCTGTTTGTTGTTTTTTATCATTTTTAAGGAATATAGATTATGATACTATTGATAACTCCTTGCATTTTCATAACTTTTAGCACAATACCTACTATTCACTGTGCTAAGTTCTGGGGATACAAAGATAGCAAAAATGATAGCCCCTCCCTGCAAAGAACTTAGACTTTGGTGGAGGAAGATCATGCAAAGGCTGCTGGGGAGGAGAAGAAACAAAGAAGTCTAGAGAGAGTGGAGCCAGTAGTGAAAGGAGCACGGCTGGGGCCCCTCATGAAATGGCAGTTTAGATTTGGAACTCATTAACAACAGTTTCAGCACTATCATAGCACTTTGCCATTTTACCCAGACCCTAACCTAGCAAGATATTTTGAAATATTAATCAGCCAGTCACTCAACAGGCATATATTTACTATATACCAGGTAGGTAGTTTACAGTATTAGGGTTACGAGGTCTCTGTGCTGAATGACCTGCTGTGTTTTGTTGACAATATAGGAATGTTAATTATTTCTGTGGACTTATTTCATATCTTGTGACTTTGCTAAATTTCTTATTCAGTTAGTTTTTAGATAACATTAGGGTTTTCTAAATAGACCATGTCATCTGAAAAAAAACTGATAGTTTTTCTTCCCTTTTCCCTATGTTTATTACATTGTTTATTACATATTACTGTAGTCAGCATGTCCATCATTATGTTAAATAATAGTTGTGATAAGGGATGACCTTACTTTACCCCCTTTTTTTTTTGCTTTTTTTTTGGAGGGGAAATTGGGGTTAAGTAACTTGCCCAACGTTACATGGCTAGTATTTTTTTGTGTGGGTATTATGTGTCTTAGGCCGGAACCGAACTCAGGTCCTTCTGACTCCGGGGCCGGCGCTTTACTCACTGCGCCACCTAGCTGCCTCTACCCCTTTTCTTATTGGAACTTTCTCTATTAAATATAATGTTTGCTCTTGATATTAGCTAGATAATATGTACCATATTTTTTAAAAAGTTCATTTATTCCTATGGTTTTTATTGTTTTTAACAGAAAGGGCAAGTTGGATTTTGTTAAAAACCTTTTCAACATCTATTGATATAAATTTGTCTTTTTTCCACCATTTTTATTATTAATGTGGTCTATCACATTTATAGTTTAACTTATATTAAATCAATTCAGCATTCATGGTTAAATCCAACCATGTCATATGTGTTGCAAGCTATTTTATTTAAAATTTCTGCATCAATTTCTATTAGGCATATTTGTGTATAGTTTTCCCTCTCTGGTTTGTTTTTCTCTGATTTAGATATCAAAACCATTTTTGTATCATAGAAAGAATTTGGGAGGGTCTTTTCTTACTTCTGCAAACAGTTTATAAAATATTGGAATGAATAGTTCTTTAAATGTTCAATAATAAATACTTATTAAATCCATTTGGTCCTAAGCTTTGTTTGTTTTTTGAAGTTCATATATTGGTTGTTTGGTTTAGTTTCCTGAGGCTGGGTCAGGTTATCAGTTTTGTTGCTTTATATTTGGATGAAATAATTTTTATTAGTTTCCTTTATTTCCTCTTCAATTGTTATGTCTTTTAAATTTTGGATAGGAATAATATGACTTTCTTCTCTTGTTAAAAGTCAGATTGGCAATTAATTTTTAAAGAAAATTTCCTAGTTTTGTTTATTAATTCAATAAGTGTTTGTGTTCAATTTTTTCATCTCTTTGGTTTTCAGAATTTCCACTTTGGCATTTAGTTGAGGGATTTTGACTTTTTGCTTTTCTAATTTTTTTAGTTAAATCTTCAATTTATTTATTTGTTACTTCATCTGGAGATATGAATTTTTCTCTAAGGACTGCTTTAGATGAGTGCCATAAATTCTCATTGTTATAATTTTTCTTTAATGAGATTTAAAAATATTTTCTATTATTTGTTTTTTGCCTTATCAATTCTTTGGAACTAAGTTATTTCCAATTAATTCTTAATTCTATCTTCAATGGTCCATTTTAGAAAATAATTTCGTGATTGTTGCATTATAATCAATGGTAAAGGACATATTTAGTATTTCTTTTTTGCATTTTGGGTGAAGTTTTTTGTCCCTGTACATGATCAATTTTTGTAAATATGCCATAAGCTAAGAAGTATGTAAATTCCTTTCTGTTATCATTCAAAAATTGCCAGAGATCTAAATTTTCTAATATTTTGATGTCCTATTCAGGTCTTTAACTTCTTTCTCATTTCTCTTTTTGTTTGATTTGTCTAGTTTTGAAAGAAGAACACTGAGGTCCCCCAATATTATGACTTTACTCTCTTTCTCCCTGAAAATTAACTTTCCTTTAGATAGTATGCTATTCGGCACATATATATTTATGTGTGTATATACATATACCTTATATATGTGTGTATATACATACAAATAAGTACTGGTATTGGTTCATAGTGGTTTCTCTGCTGATCCCTTTTTATTGTTAAAGTTATGATTATTATTTCTGTTTTTTTTTAATTCTTCTGAAGCACAATAGATTCTCTATCAGCCTCTCATTTTAAGTCCATGTGAATCTTTATGTTTCAAGCATGTTCCTTGTAAACAACATGTTGGATTTTGCCTTCTAATCCCTTCTGCTAACTTCTTCAATTTTATGGGTGAGTCCATCCCATTCATGTTTATGGTTATGATTATTACTTGTTTCTTTCCCTTTATTTTATCCTCTTATACTTTTCCCCCTTTTTGGCCCCACCCCCATGTACAAAGAAAAAGAATATAGTAAAAGAGTAATCTGCCTAATATTTTTCATTTATTAAATTAAGCCAACCATTTCTGCTCAACTACTCTTCCCTTTGTCTCTTTTCTAATCACAGGCTTTACCTTTTTTTCTTCTTTTTGGAGGGCAGTTGGGGTTAAGTGACTAGCCAAAAGTCATGTGGCTAACATCAACATTGTGTCAAGTGTCTAAGGCTGGATTTGAACTCAGGTCCTCCTGACTCCAGGGCTGGTGCTCTATTCACTGCACCACCTAGCCATCCCTCTTCCTTTCCTTTGAATACTACCTCCACAATCCTCCTTTTGATGTTGAAGACTGGATTTCTTATGATTTTTTCCTGTGTCCAGTCCTCCCTCTTAAAGTCCCTTTCCCTATTTCTATTTATTTTCATGTTGAGTGAGTTCTATATTCTATATATGAATACTTCTCTTTGAATAAACCTCCATTATGTGAAATTGTTAGTTTTCTCCCCTTCTCTTTTTCTCCCCAGCTTAGTCCCCTATCTGTCCCATTTCTAGCTCCTTCTAAAACCAACAAAGTATTCCCAGTATCTCTAATTATCTTATTTAACTTTCTCAACCATCCTTGAAGATATTCCTCTCCAGTTTGCACTCTTGAGTCTCTGGACTTTCTTTTCCATGCCATAAAAACTCCTTCACCTTGAAAGTTCACATCATCCCTTGGCTACCTCTCACATTGTAAGTACCCTGAACCCTTCCCCATCTCTGGCTGATTACTCTCAAATTTTAATTACTCTCCATTTTAAGGAAGATGCTCAGGCCAATCATGAATTCATTTCTCTCCAGATTGCACTCTTGACTTTCTGGTCTTTTCCTATCATGCCCTTGCATCAAGTAGTTTCTTCTCCCTCTCTCTCTCCCTTTTTCAGATCCCTTTTAAGTGTGGTCTTCCCCCATTAGAAAGTGAACTCCTTGAGGACAGGAGCTTTGTACTGAGGACAAGAGCTTTGTATTCCCAGTGCATGGTACAGTGCTTAGAATGTAACAAATGCTTAATAAATGCTTCTTGACTTAGCATTAGGGTTCTGCAAAGATGTCTGTTTCTCCTTTCCACATCGGCCTGTGAACAATTCATCCTTGTATTGTACTTTCCAATTGATCAAATGTGAGTACTTCTCTCTGTTTCTTTTGATTCTTACATTTCCATTTCAAAGTGTCCAGTCAGTTTTGGCCTTTTATCAGAAATGCTTAGAAATCTTTCATTAAAGCTCCACATTTTTCCCATATAAGATTACACTCAATTTTGCCAAATAGATTATTCTTGATTGTACGGCTTTACCTTTTGCCTTTTGGGATGTCATATTTCAAGTTCTCCTCCCTTTTATCGTAGTAACTATCAATTCATATGTAATCCTGAGTGTGGTTCCTTTGTACTTAAAATCTATCTTTTTGGCTGCTTGAATTATTTTTTTTTGCCAGGAAGTTCTGGATTTGGGCTATGACTTCTAGGTATTTTCCTTTTAGGGTTTCAGGAAATAATGGGTAGATTCTCTCTATTTTTCACTTGCATTCTGGTTCAAAGAGATGTGGGTTATTTTGACTTGGGATTTTTTGAAATATAATATCCAGGCCTTTTCTGGTAGCTCCAATAATTCTTAGATTATCTCTCCTTCACCTCACTCAGTTAGTTAGTCAGTAAGCATTTATTAAGTATCTACTATTATGCCAGCAACTGTGTTAAGCTCTAGAAATACAAAGAGAGATAATAGATAGTTCTTGCCCTCAAGGAGCTAATAGAAGGACACAAGCAAACAAATATGTACAAACTATACAAATGGGAAATAATGGACAGAGGGAAGGCACTAAAGTTAAGTGATTGGGAAAGCCTTTCTGTGGAAGTTAGGAGTTTAGTTGGAACTCGAAGGAAGCCTAGAAAGTTGGGAGGCAGAGAAACAAAGAGGAAGAAGAGCATTCCAGGCATGGCAGAAAGCCAAAGGAAATGCCCAGGGCTGAGAGGAGGGTCGTTCACAGAACAGCAAGAAGGCCAGAATTACTGGATCAAAGAGCATGTGGGGGAACGGAATATGTAAGAACTTTATATTTGATCCTGGAGGTGACGGGGAGCCATCAGAATTCACTGAGTGTGGGAGTGAGATGGTCAGACTGAAGGAGGACAGAATAGAAAGGGAAGAGGTTTGTGGTAGTCAGACTCACCAGCAGGCTATTGTAACATTCCAAGCATAAGATGATGAGGGTCTGCAGCAGAGTGGTGGCAGTATCAGAAAAGAGAAGGGGTGTATTTGAGAGATAGGGCAAAGGTGAAATCAAAAGGTCTTAGCAACAGATTGGACATGTGGGGGGGGGAGAGGGGGTTGAGAGAGATGGTAAAGAGACAAGAATGACATCTAAATTGCAAGCTTGGGGAATCGAGAGGATGGTGGTGCCTGGACAATAATAGGGAAGTTAGGAGGGAGGGAAGGTTAGGGAGAAAGATGAGATTAGCTTTGGACATATTGAGTTTAAGACATTTTGATGAGGATACCTGAGCAGTCATGTCAAGATGTATGTAAGGCAGTTGGAGATGCAAGACAGGAGGTAAGCAGAGAAGTTAAGGCTGGGTAAGTAGATCTGAGAATCAGAATAGAGATGATAAATAAATCCATGGGAGCTGATTATGATGTTATTGGCCTACAGTTTTTTTCTCCACCATATCCTTCCCTACTTTATGTATTAGTTTATGCATATACAAGTCATATATACTACGTATATTATATAATAAATTCATTTTCTTCCTTCCTTCTTTCCTTCCTCCCTCCCTCTGTCTCTTCCTTCCTTCCTTTCTTTCTCTTCCTTCCTTCCTTCCTTCCTTCCTTCCTTCCTTCCTTCCTTCCTTTCACTTATTCAGCAGGAAATTTGTTATCTAATTTCTTCCAGCTTGCTTATATGGGTGGGTAGGGAGTAACATACATTGCTCCCATGATATCACTTCTGCTTTGCCTTCCTTTAGTCCTTACTCAAAAGCTCTCCACCATTTTTCTCAATGTCAGATTCATGAATTTCCAAAGAAGATGATATTTTTTAAATCTACAATACTACAGTGCTATCCCATAAGGCAATTGGGGACATAGTAGATAGGGTATTGACCCTGGAGTCAGGAAGACCTGACTTCAGACACTTACCAGTTGTGTGACTTAACAAGTCATTTAGCTTCTGTTTGTCTCAGTTTCCTCTTCTGTAAAATGAGGGTAATAATAGCAGCTATCTCCCAGGGTTACTGTGGGGATCAAATGAAATAACATGTAAAGTGATTTGCAAACCTTAAAGCAATATGTAAATATTAGCTATTATCCATCTTTTATACAATCTGTTCTGATCCAGTTGTGATTTGCATTCTGTCAAGTCTCCATGGTCTCCATGGTACCTGTAAGGTCACATTTATTTTTTACAAAGATTTCTAGCTCACTTGGTTTATTACCCATTGATACAGGCCTGCCAGACCTTGCCCCTTCCTGAATTGAAAGGAGCAAGCAAGTGACAGAAAGAGTCGTGATGTCTAATAGATCTATAAGTACAGGGATTGGCCCCTACCCCCTTCACTTTGAAGGAACTCTACATACTCCCTGTATGCTTCCTTAGCTTCCTTATTTGTAAGTAGCTTGTTTGGGAGTTGCCTAGGGCATACTGGTACATTTGAAAAAGTTTCCAGTTGCCCCTGTTCTCCAGGGTATTAAATAGTAATATGCAATCTTTGATGCTGACTGGGCCTAGCCTGTGTCCTGGACAGATCTAGGATTGCCTGTGTTTATCAGATGTGGGGTTTTTTTGCCTCTTGGGGATCAGGATAGATGTCTGAGATTAGGATGCCCAGCAAGCCTGACTAGCACAAGTATTACTTGTATCTTTTGTGTGTGCACCATTGATGGTTTGTATACTAATCAATATTCCCTGTAGAGTTAGCTTTGAAGCGTCTGTGATTGTATCTCTGTCCCTTGAGATCTATAACTGGATTTGTTTACCCATGCTCTGCACACTGTTGTCTAACTATCCAGGGTTATGTGTCTAGGTTCTGCTTCTTTTCCTGCTCATTGTCTCCTATGAATTGAGACCCCCTTTTGTTATTATGATTAATTATTATTATTAACCTGCTGCTCTGTAGGTTATCTGAGGTTTTTCTTCTCCTTTCTTATTCAATTTTAAGTCTTTATAGTTAGATCAGCCAGTCTCCAGGCAAATATATCCTCCCCAGGTCATACTAGATGTACTCCATTCCTGGCTTGGAGCCCATCCTTAATTCTTTTATTTTAAGATATTGTCCAGAAAGCCAAATCCCATTCTGCAGCACCAATCTTCTTATCCTTTTTTTCCCTTCACTTCTAACTTCCCTACCATCATTTGGCAACGGTGATGAAAACACCACCTGCTTCCTAAGTCCTTCTGCTTTCTGTCCAGGTCTTCCTAATCCCTAAAGGTTCTTTCCAAATGGTTCCTGGCAGCGCCGTGTGTTCCCACATGAACCACCAAAAATGCTTCTATGATTCTAGTCCTTGGAGGAGATCCCTCTACTATCTCTCTGACCACTATATCTCTTAAGGAGGAAGGCTCTCAGTCGGTAGTCTTCTCTAGGAGAATGGAGGCAGCTGGAGCTGGCTAGCATCAGGGTATTGCTTTCAAGAAAGAGCTGCACTCATCAGCTGACTGCAGGCTACCACTAGCAAACACATGCTTGAATTGATTGCTCTGAGCCTTCCCTGCTGGTGTTGTAGAGAATGTACCCTAGGGAAAGGATTAGCCTCTTTCCTATCACACAGAAGATGATCATTCCTGTCTCTGTGCTTTTGCTTACATTGTTCACACAGATGGAACTGACCTCAGCTGTCTTTGTTTATTTCATATGTGGCTCATTTTTTTAAGGCACTTCTATCTTTGTGTTTTCAATTAATTTTTTTAATCAGCAAAAATCTTCCTTCTCTCCATCCCATCTCCTTTCCTATCTGTAAATGAAAATGAAAACAAGAAACAAAACCTCTGTTACAAATATATATAGTCAAGCCAATAAATCCCTGCATTAGCTGTGTTAAATGTATATGGGAATATGCATAATATAATATGTATAATATCCCCAATACAGGGATTTATATGTGTACACACACACAAGTATCTATGTTTCTATCTGTACTCTAAGTACTTCGCCTCTTTACCAGGAGGTGGGTATCATCAGGAGCCCTCTGGAATTGTGGTTGGTCATTTCTTTGATCAGAGATCTTTAATCTTTGAAAATTATTCATCTTTGCAATACTTCTGTCATTGTATAAATTATTCTGCTAGTTCTGCTCACTTCATTCTCCATCAGTTCATATAAGCCTTCCCCTTAATTTCTTATAGCGCAGTAGTATAAAACATCACATTTATAAACTATAACTTGTTCTACCATTCCCCAATTGATGGGAACTTCCCCTCAGTTTCCAATTCTTTGCCACCAAAAAGGAGCTGCTATAAATATTTTTGTTCATGCCTATAGTTTATTTTGCTTAATCACTCCCTTAATATACCCTCCCTCATTTCCCTCTTTCTCCGAACCTTTGTAACTCCTGTTTTTCTGTGTATTTTTCCACCTTTGTTTGTGTTTATATTTTTCCTTCCTTGACTGGTTCAGATGAGAACGATTTCATGGCCAATAGGAAGATTCTGATGCTTCCCCAAATTCTCCCCTCACACTGGTGGATGCCTGAAATTTTCACATCAGAGCTTTAAAACATACTTGAAGGTCCTGAAGGTAAATTGTATTCACTTCATAATTTTTGTGTGCCTGGCTAAGTCAAAGATGCTAAACCAAATATCCCTAATACATCCACCAGTTCCTGGAGCACTAAATGTCAGAAGAGGCTATTGACGCTTAAGACATATGCTTTGTTATATTGTTATCTATCTGTTTCCTGTGTGTATCCTGTCTTGCTAACCAGACTATAAGTTCCTTGTAGACAAGAACTATTTCATACTTCTTTTCATTCTCCCACAATAGTTCTGGTGCTTTAGTAGAAACTCAGTTAAATATTTAATGAATTTGGCTAATATTGAAATGTTTTGCCTGACAACATCAATATCAAATCCCTTGCTTTTTCAAGGAGGGGGAATGGAAAAAAAAACATTTGGAAAGCAAAATTAAAAAAAATCAATGTTGAAAATTGTTTTTACATGTAACTGAGGAAAAAGGAATGCCCTCCACATGTCCTAATACCAGGAACCAACGGACACAAGGAAATACATATGCTTGGGTTAAACACTGGAGTTTAGGAGCAAAACTGGTTCTGTCAAATATAGTTTATAACAAAATAATGGAACACACTTAGAAACAGGCACCTGTCACACCCAGTCAAAGGTGAAATAGGAATAATTCAATTTGTGAAAAGCTGCTTGATGCTGCTCAACGGATTAAAGCACTCTGCATTTTTGGCCATCCACTTTCATCTCGCCTTCCTTTCTCTGTGACCATACCTGGTTACTCTACCTGGTTTCATAAACAAGATGCCCCTCCCAGGTTAACCTCATTACTTCTGATTTCCTCTCCATGCTGCTAACTCAAGCCTTGAATGACACCACCTCCCTCAGCTTCCTTTCCCCTCTGATTGGAGGGTTAAAGGTGGAGTACCAAACTCCTCCAAATGTATTCCTTTATGGAGGGCAGAAATTGGACTTTGGCTCATTCCCACTCTGCTGCTCTGCCTAGTTTCAACTCCCAAACCAGTCCTCTCTGTTCTCTCTCCTCTCCCAGGCCTTCTTGCTTCTTCTTGTGTATTATCTCCTCCCCTTGTGTGAGCTCCTTGCTATCTTGAGAGTGGCCTTATATTATTTCTTCTGACCACCATGTGAGCACTCACCTTGTGTGAGTTCTCTATAAAATACTATTTTGGGTAAGCATGAGTTTGTCGTTTGGGCTACATGGCCAGCCCATTGGCATTGCCCTCTCTACATCAGAGTTTAAATGCTTGGCAGTTCATCCCTAGAGAGGACCTCAGTGTTCAGTATCTTATCTTTGCAGGTAATCTTCAGGATCTTCCTGAGAAAATTCAAGTGGAAGCAGTTCAGTCTTCTGGCATGGTGATAATAGATTGTCCAGGTTTCATAGGCATGCAACAGTGTAGTCAGCACGATAGCTCTGTAGACCTTCAGTTTGGTAGGCAGCCTAATACCTCTTCTCTCTCACACTTTCTTTCAAAGTCTCCCAAACACTGAGCTCGCTCTGGCAATACATGCATCAACTGCACCATCTATGTAGGCAGCCCTAGAGAGAGAGAACTGCCAAGGTAAGTGAACTTATTGACAGCATTCAAAATTTCTCCATTTACTGTGACCAAGGTTACACCTATGGATGGAGTGGTGCTGGCTGGTGGTGGATCTTTTTTTTCTTGGTGTTGACTGTCAGACCCAAATTAGTACAACAAGCAGAGGCATCTCAGCCTCAGAGTATGCAATCATCTGCAAGCAAAAAGTTGCCCACAAACTCCTTCCCTTTGGTCTTGGCATGGTGAGGAGAAGCCATGTGAGTACACTCTCAAAGTATCTCTAAAGAACTATAATATTGACTGTGAGAAATGGGAAATGCTAGCACAGGACTGTCCAACGTGAGCTGTGCAAATCCAGAGACTTCCACTCTACATGTTCTAATGGACCACTTATGCTCAATTTGTGGTAGTGACTTTTGACCTCCTATTGGATGAACAGCCACAACCCAACACTCTATCCTGACTCCAGTATTGTGATGTCATTGGTCTTTGAAAACAAGGGACCAACAAGCTCCTGGAGGAGGAGTTTGTCTTTCTTTTTAAAAATTGTATTCCCGGCCTTAGCACGTTACCCGGCACACAGTAGGAACTTAATAAATGTTTACTGGAATGGATTAGACTGGATTGGATCATGCATTTGTCTTTCCCCACTCTGAGAAATACATGTTGTTGTCTGGTCATTTCAGTAAATGTCCGACTCTTACTGATCCCTTGTGGAGCTTTCTTGGCAAAGATACTGGAGTGGTTTGCCATTTCCTTCTCCAGCTCATTTTACAGATGGGATAACTTAAGACAAACAGGGTTAAGTGACTTGCCCAGGGTCACACAGCTAATAAGTATCTGAGGCCAGATTTGAAGAAAAGTCTTCCTGACTCCAGGTCCAGTGCTCTATCCACTGTGCCACCTAGCTACCCATGCATACACACATACATACATATATACATACATACATACACATACATTATCTGTAAGTACTGTGGAGGCACTCAAACCCCCACTCCAAGTTTTGATTGATATATGTGAATTTTTATGTTAAGCAATTTACTTTCTCTTTATTATTCATAGACATTGCAGCATAGTGGATAGTATTGGACTTGGAGTCTTAAATACCCAAGTTCAAATCCTGCCTTGGACACTTACTCAGTGTGTGAACCTAGGCAAGTCACTTAGCTTCTTAGTTGCAATTTCATCTGTAAAACTGGAATAATAATACTATCTATTTCATAGGATTATTATGAGGATCAAATGAGATTAGATATATTAAGTGCTCTGTAACAAATATTCATAGTCAAGTAAAACTAATTCCTATATCAGTCATGTCCAAAAAATATGTTTCATTCTGCACCCTGAATCCATTACCCTTCTGTAAGAAAATGGGTAGCATGTTTTATCATGGGTCCTCTGGAACTATACAAACCCTTTACCCTCAACAAACAATTTTCTACATAAAACAATACATTAGATATAGTTTTGTCTATGTAATTTGGCTAAGATGATAGGAGAAACTGGCTTTGTTTCCACACCTGAACTGGCCACTAATTTTATTTATAAAATTTCCCCTGGAGTATTTTCCATCTCACATTTTAAACATGGTCCAGTTTATGCTGACCAGTTCATATAGGTTGGAGTCAGACTTGCTGTGAAAAATAATCCCTCACCTTTGTAGTTTAAGATCCAGACCAACTTCTTTTTTTTTTTTTTAAGCAATTGGGGTTAAGTAACTTGCTCAAGGTTACACGGCCAGTTATTTCTGGGTGTGGTGCTAAGTATCTGAGCCTGGATTCAATCCCCAGGTCATCCCAACACTGGAGCCGGTGCTCTTACTCACTGAGCCACCTGGCCACCCCCAGACCAATTTCTGATGCTAATTATGCCCCCTTGCTACTTTCTCTATGTAGCAGAAAAGTCCTTTGACCAGTGGCTTTGACTGATATAATGTTTTGTCATTAACATTGTTGTTCTGTGAGATGCTTTTCTGTGTCTTCATTGGACCAGGTTGTTAATTTTTGTATTATTATTATTATTACTGTGGCTGCTGCTGCTACAACAACAATCACCACTAAGTGCTGGAGCTGGTAGGGGCCTTAGAGATCATTCATCCCAGGCTCTTTATTTTAAAGTTAAAGAAACTGAGGCCCAGGGGGATAAAGTGACTGTTGAAGATGCTACAGATGTAAACAAGTGATAGAGCTAGGACAGGGACCCAGGTCTTAGGACTCCCAGTCCAGACCTCACTTAACCATCCATCTCCTCCTTACTACCATTATTCCTGCTTAGTCATTTACCATCTCAGCTGAATTTTCCTCTGTCCCTCACAGATTTGTTTGTTGTGAGGGTTAAATATGATTAGGGATGTGAAAAAAAAAAAAAACCTTTGAAAATATCAAAGAACTATAAAAATGTAGGGAGGAGGCAGTTTGGCATCATAGTGGACAGAACACTTGTCTTGGAATCAAGAGGACCTGGGTTCAAATCCAACCTCAGACACTGACAGCTGTAAACCTGGGCAAGTCAAGTAACCCCAGTTGCCTTTCAAAAAATAAATAAAATGTAAGGAAGCAATGAAACATTGTGAGTTAAAGGTTGACCTCTGAGTCACAAAGTCCTGGGTTCAAGTTCTGCTTCTGACATATACTACCGTGTTTCCCCGATAATAAGACACTGTCTTATTAATTTTTTTGGACGGAAAAACACCAGAGGGCTTATTTTCAGGGGAGGGCTTATTTTAATGAACATTGACAGCAATTTTAATAAACAGGTAAATGTGAACAAAAAAATGTACCTTTATTCAATAATGATCATGTCATCTTCTTCAACAACATCGTCATAAGTGTCTATACCCTGAATTCCGTCCTGGATGTCTTGCGCCTCCATTTCTTTCAGAAGAAGTGGACCCAATCTGTCATGTCCAGCAATATAGCTCTCTTTAAATGAATATGTCTTGTCCAGGTAACCTGCTCGTAGTGCCTTGGCGACACAGCTGTCAGTAATTTTATCCCATGACTTCTTCACCCAAGTCACGACTTCTTGCAGACAGGGCTTCACAAAGTTTCCACGCTGATTTCTTTCCATTCTATTTTTAATGTAGTCATTGACTTGCATGCGCAAATGGTCCTTGAATGGCTTGTTTATTACAATATCAAGGGTCTGGAGATAGGCAGTCATTCCTGCAGGAATCATTACTTGATCTATTCTTCTCTCTGCAAGGAAGTTCTTCATTTCTTTAGCGCGGTGAGTGCTGGCTGAATCCCAGACTATCAGACCTCTTTGGTTACCTCGCATAACAAGTAGCAGCATTAAATCAACCCACTTTCTTATAATGGCTTGTGTACACCAGGCTTTTTCAGTTTCAAGAACATAAATGCCAGATACACGTTCAATCTTATCTTTCTTGCCCTTACTGATGATTAGAGGTGTGGCTTTCTTTCCATCCAAACGAATTGCCAAAACACAGGTGACCCATGCACTTTCATAGCCAGTGGTGGGAATGTAGATTGACGTTGCACCCCTGTGATGAATTGTTGTTTGAGATCCTTGTCCCATAAACACTGCAGCTTCATCCATAGCAATCATATTGCAGGTTTGGTACTTGGAAATGTCGATCCTATCATAAAGGACTTGAATGCAAGTGCACGTTTAATAACTTCAGCATCTTTCAGCTTAAACAGTGTTGTTGATCTTCTAAGGGACAGTTCATACCATTGAAGGAAACCATCCAACCAGTGTTGTGATGCTTTGAATCCTTCTGAGACCATTTCAAACTCTGGTGCCATTGAAAGGGCAAATGCTTGAATGCCGTATCAGCCCTGTGCACAACCAAGGCCTTTGCTCTCTTGTCAGCAATCCATTCACCAATGAGGATCTCCAAGCCAGGATACAAGGGCTGCCGACCTGATCCAGACCTGAGCTTTTTCCCTTTTCCCTCATCCACCTGTTGATTGAGGTTATTATAATCTGCTCTCCATTTTCTGACCATTAGAAGATCCAAAAGTTTTTCTTTATAGAAAACTGCAAGATTCTTGCCATGTGACTCCTCTACAATTGCTTTCTTATACTCAACAGTATAGCTCTTCCTTTATGTACTCATGTCTGGGGGTCAAAACAGACAGAATAATAAAATTATGACCATCAGTCCTTCTTTTCACTCCATCATGCCCCCTGAGTTCTTCTTTTTTCCTCCATCATGCCCTTTTTATCCTCCATCATGCCCCCTCACTCCCGCTTACATGCCGGGTTTTTATGTTGTCCTGCCTCAGCTCTCCTCCGTGGCACTGCTCTCAATGGCGCCAGCAAGCAAATCACTGGGGAAGAACAGGATGATGCGCTCACTGCTGCAGCTCTGATTGGATGCAGCTCAGAGCGCGGCGTGCGTTTCACCCGGGGGGGAGGGGGGACGGTGCATACAGAGGGTACCGTAATGTAGCGTGTAGCGCAGGGGATCACCTTCACTACAGTAGCAATCTCAATAGGGCTTATTTTCAGGGGAGGGCTTATTATCGGGGAAACATGGTAGCTATATGTCCACAACAAAGTCAGTCTCTTAGTACCTGCAGAAATTTTCATATGCTTGGGAGCTCTCCCCACATTGAGGAAATTTCAGGTTCATACTCTTTAAAGTAAGCTATCATTATGATTATTATAAATATATAAAGTAAGCTATTATTATGAATAATGAGCTATTAATAAATAAAGCAAACTATTATTATGATTATTAATAATACTAAGTGGTTGAAGAATACCAGAATACCTGGTTTCCATACTATGATAGGGTTCATATATCAGTATACACACGTATGTTGTTTTTTTGAGGGGGGAAGATGAGGTAATTGGGGTTAAGTGACTTGCCCAGGGTCACATAGCTAGTAAGTGTCAAGTGTCTGAAGCTGAATTTGAAGTCAGGTCTTCCTGACTCCAAGCTGGGTGCTCTATTCACTGTACCATCTATCTAGTCATCCCACATGTATGCTTTCACACACACACACCTTTAAAAGATGCTACAGTTGGCCAGAATTGAGCAGAAAGAGGAAAGTAGACTGAATTTCCTTTGAGAAATTGGAAAATTATTTTAATGGTCTTGAGCTCCCTGAAACAAAGGCACATCTTTTTAACACCAATTTTCTTCTGGTGATACTGTATGGTAGTGAGACATAGAACATGACAGTGTCCAAAGATTTTAAATTAAGTATAACCCAACGAGCAATAGAGAAGTTTATGGTAGGCATGAGCTGGCAGCAGTACATTGTTAAAGGAGGAATTATATAGGAGAAATGATATAAAGGATTTTATCAAAGAAATGTGTGATCAAAATAGAAGATGGACCAGTCACATATTAAAAGCAATGGATAACCAATGGGCAGCCTACATGCTTCATTTGGTATTCTTGTGCTTTCAAGAGAGCCCAAGAACATTGGTTGGACCCCTATCTGTGGTGAATTTATGGGATGGATAAATATACCTGTAGTGAATTTGTGGAATGGCATGGATAAATATCACTCAGTATGGGCAGGTAAGGATGACCTGTGATCTTTATCATTGAAAGGATATCATTATATCACTATATCATTAGTAGAACACAGTTACATTGGAGTATTCAAGATAAATGGCTTTTACATTTTATACTATCTGAATTTGTATAGGTGATTTTCTACTGTTGGCCAATGCTTCTACACTATTATGAAGAGAATGTTCCAAGAAAGGGTTAAGAAGAAAATTACACAATTATAAATTTAAAAGAAAAACTGTTACATTAAGGACAATTTCTAATCACATAACCAACTGAAGGCTGTCAACACAGAAGGACAGGGGTGAAGATTTATCTATTTTTTAAGCTTCAGAGACCTGAGAAAATAAAATTAACTTGTTCTTAAAATGTCATCACTTTTCATGGTTTACAAAGTTTCACTTTCCTGTTTTACAGCTTACAAATAGTTGTTGGGTTATAAGTTGATGTTTTGTGAAGTTTGGCTGTAAATTTTGATGAAAATATCTGTATTTCTAGTTCCCCAAGTCTTGGAAATGAAGATTTCTATGGCACTTTTTCATAGAATTGAGAACTAGAAGGAACCTTAGAGATTATTTAATCCAAATGCCGCATTTTAGAGATGAGAAAACTAAGGTCTAGAGAAGTAAAGGGACTTGCCCAAAATCACAAAGGTAACAGCAGAGGTACTAGGTTTTCTGACTCCAAATTCAATACTCTTTACTATTCAGTGTTGCCTCAAAGAACATTGTAGGGACTTTCATTCAATTCAACAAATATTTATAAAGTGCAAAACACTATGCTCCCTAGCCTCAGGGAGTTTATAGTGTACCAGGGAAGATAAGATATTTACCAATAACTTTAATACAAGGCAGAATGTAATGAGCAATATGCACTGAGAAAAACTACTTTTAGCAGGGCGCAGAGGTGGGGTGGGGGTTCAAAGAAAACTTTGTGCAAGAAGTGGCAATTGACAGTAAAAGAAGGTAGAGAGTTAAACAGGCAGGAGGGTTAGGTCAGTAACCAGGAACTGTGGGTTGTCTAATTTGACTGGAAAGTAGAGCAGATAAGTAGCACTTGTGGCATCCTCAATTGCACATGGACCCCCCCCCCCACACACACACCCCCTGCCTCAGACAAGGTAGCTAACATTCCAAGTATTCCACAGAACTTCAACTTTTCAAAACTGTAGCTTTGGAGCCCCCACTGATATGTTTACTTTTACTAGTCAACCAGAAGATGCAAACAGTTAAAAAAAAAACCTAAGGCATTTAATAAAATAGCATCATAAGAGAAGTAGTAATAAAAATATTTTCCCCATAAATCTGAGGCACGCTTTCCCACAAATACATGTACCATCACTAAGAAGATTGGAAACATCTGAGGAGGATTCATGTAGAAGCTCATCTCTTACCTCTGACTTATAAGGGCTAGAGATATCTTCTGATGATGTCATCATGCTGCTCCCATTGGGTCCTCTCCATGCTGGGCATGGTGTGTGATCTCTCCTATGTTTGTAGTCTCTGTCAGAAACTTCTCCCCCATAGTCTCAAGGGTTAATGCTAGATGATGCTCTGTTGACTATATGGTCACTTAGTTCCAGAGCCCTTCTCTGCTTCTAGTTCATGGCTTCAGCTGGAGTCCTCAGTTAAGATACTGCCTCTTCTCCCATAAAAAGAGGAGGGGGCTCTCTTTTAGTTTAGAATCCAAGGATTTATCCTTTATTTCTTTTAGTGAGGGAGACAAGC
Source organism: Petaurus breviceps papuanus (assembly GCF_028583685.1). Classification (NCBI taxonomy): domain Eukaryota; kingdom Metazoa; phylum Chordata; class Mammalia; order Diprotodontia; family Petauridae; genus Petaurus; species Petaurus breviceps. The sequence continues at coordinate 5,466,643 of NW_027186540.1, read as the reverse complement.
TCTTCACTGCTTCTTTCTGCAGAAAGAGAGAGAGAGATTTTCAGTCTGGTGTCTTAACTATGAGAAGCTTTTCTTTCTAGAAGGAGGACCTTTAGTTTAAGGAATCAAATCTTTTGGAACAGAACAAACAACTGGCTCAATAGACTAATAGGCACTGAACTTTGCTCTCATGCTCACAGTGGCAATATCTTAATCTAAACCCCCCAATTAACTTAGGCGTAGATATTACTTCTAATTCTTCTTAATCTGTTGTGAAAGTTTCTGCCCTCACATCCACTTTATGGATGAAGGGTTCTGTCAAAGAAACTGTACAAGAGTTGTGTGGATCCCAAATGCTATGGTTTCCCCTTGCTAACATAGCCCTTTCCTCAAATTATTTCCCCTTCCAAGAAAATGAAAAGTGAGGAAGGCAAAAGAAAAACTCTAAGTGATTCCTAAGAAGAGCCACATTTTGCCACTCACCTCAATTCTTTGATGGTTATATTGTAGGTGGGGTCATAAAATGATAGAGTGAAAGGACTATTGGACCAGTCAGAAAATCTTAGTTCTTGTACCCAGTAACAGCAATATTGTATGATGACCAACTGTAATGACTTAGCTATTCTCAGCAATACAATCCAAGACAATTCCAAAGGACTTAGGATGAAACATGTTATACATCTCCAGAGAAAGAACTAATGGAGTCTGAATGCATATTGAAGCATACTTTAAAAAAATTGTCTTTATTATTCTTAGGTTTGGGTTTTTTTGGTCTTTGCTTTCTTTTGCAATATGGCTAATATAGAAATGTTTTTGCATGACTATACATATATAATCTACATCAAATTGTTTGCCTTCTCGAAGAATGTTAAAAATTTTATTTACATGTAATTGAGAAAAAATTAAATAAAATGTAAAAAACACAGAAATAAAAAAGAAAACCTTAACTTTAGGCCTAGCTAATTATTTGAGCTCACTCTCTGAGAGACTCGGCCTCTTCATCTGTAAAAAAAAAAAAAAAAAAAAAATTTCCTGTCTACCTCACTAGGTTGTACCAAAGGATCAGCAGGGAAACATATTTGAAAATACTTTGAAAGCTTTCAAACACCATATGTATGTTAGGCCTTATTATAGTAATTTGTATATTTTACAGTGGCTTACAAAAGCACCTGGAATCCTACAGAGTATCATCAAAATACATATCAGCACTTAACAGAATAAATATGATTAATCCAGTATCCCAGGTAATTTTACCTTGGGGTGCTTTTCACAGCAAATATACATAAGCAATATATTCAATAGATATAGTACAATGCAAAACATCACTTGACAGAGTGTTTCAGTGACTACTGGTCTAAATTACATGCAGGACACAATCCATGTACGTGTCATAGGAGTTCATGAATATCCATAGAATACAAACAAATATGCATAACATCAAGAAAAATTAAAGCAGTGATAACATCAGTTGGTCCACTAACTAACAAAATATGCCAAACATAAAAATTACATCCATATAGCTAACAACAAAACTAAGTATTGGTAACAGATTAAGGTAGTTATAGTATAAGCATAATAATAGCACAAGAGCAAATTAGCAAGAAAATAATAATAAAACTTCTGTATACTCAAATAGGCAGTAATTAACTATATCAATGATTGTATGTAAAAATATTCAAGGCACACCCTACATGCATAAGCATTAGCATTATCATCTGGCTATGTGTGCAACCAACTCATCAGTTTTACCCAGCACATCATAAGTCAGTATGGTCACTGGTCAGTTGGTCTCAGTTCCCCTGCAGCCTGCTGACCTATCTCCTTCTTGACCTGAGCTAGACAATGGTAGGAGCTGATCATAATCCTCGTTGAAACTATAGTCTTGCCTGTGTAAATCTAAATTAGTAGATTGCCCAGGAAGACTAACAGTATTTCTAAGTTCAGCGGTATATATGTATACCCTAGAAGTATATATGGTGGGGGTGGCTAGGTGGCTCAGTGAATAGAGCACAGGCCCTGGAGTCAGGAGGACCTGAATTCAAATCCAGCCTCAGACACTTAACACTTACTAGCCGTGTGACCTTGGGCAAGTCACTTAACCCCAATTGCCCTGCCTTCCCCCCTCCAAAAAAAGAAAGAAAGAAAAGGAAGTATATATGGCTAAAGTACTAGACAGAAAAGATGTCTCTGAATTCAGTCCCCTTCCATTATTTGAACTGATTGTTGGGGGGTATAATATACAATCTTTTTCACGTGAAATGCCTGTTTCTCAAAGTAGATGCACATAGATTAGAGAATTGCTAAATAAATTGTGGTACATGGGTGTAATGAGATATTTCTGTGCTATAAGAAATGATAAATATCTTGATGAAGATAGTCATGATGAATGATGAAAACGATGAAATGATGAAAACAGAGAAGCATGGACAGATCTTTATATGAACTGAGGTAGAGAAAAGTAAACAGAACCAAGAAGACAATAAAGAAGTAACAACAACAGCAATGTAAATGGAAAGAATAACCATATAAAATTATCAAAAGTAAATGTTGCAAAATTACAAAGAACAAGTATGAATCCAAAGAAGAAATGAAAAAAGATACCCCCACCTGCACCCCTTTGTAGAGATGAGAGGTACATAACAGTAGTACATTGCATGTTATCTTCAGACTTTTATAATGCGGTGATCAGTTTTGCTGATTTGTTTTCTTTATAATTTTTCTAAAAATTAAATCTTTAAGAAATATTAAACAAGTTGGAGGCTATTGCAATAGTCCAAGTGAGAGACATGTCCAAATAAACCTCTAAGAAATGCAAAAAAAGAAATTCCACAAATATTATATGGGGTGGGTTTCTGGGAAGGGAAGGGGGAGAAACACTGGGGAAAAATTTGTTATTGCTAATAAAGATATCAATAAAATTTTATTTTAAAAATATTTACCAAAAAAGAAATGACTTTTAAATTAGTCTATATTGGGTAGTCTCTGACTGGCATGATTTCTGTCATTGTCTCAACAGCGAAGTCCCTTCAAGAACTTGGAACCTGAGACTTTCAGCATCCATTCATCCCCATCACTCACTCAGTCTTTCATTAGCCATCTGTTCTCTTTGCTAGTCACCTACAGACAAAAGAAGCAAAGGAGATTGATTTTTTTTCTGTTTCTCTTAGAGTTCATTGAAATCTATGTCCATTAGTCTCAACTTTTTCATTAAGAAATCTAATTAAGTCACCTATTAGCAATAAGAGATTACTGTGGGTTGTCTTTATAGGTCCTCCTCCAGGCTCAGGGGCTATTTTGTTAATTGGCAAATTGCTGTTTCTCCACAACTAGATATGGAATCACTTTCCATTCATCTGCTAACCTCTGTGTCCTGTGAACACCAGGATCTCTTAGCAAAACTCTGTCACCTTATTGAAGGGCTCAACAATAAATTCAGGCATCATACTGCCATTTGTTTTTTTCACCATTTTTCTGGGCTGAAATTTTAGCTAGGAGGTAAACTTCTTTCAGCTTCTCTTTTGGCTAAGAAATAGACCTGTTGTAGCTGCAGCATCATCTCATTCTCTGAGGCTACAAAGCACAAATCAGTAGAAAAGTGTGCCTCGCACCCAGGTAGGACAAAGCATCATTCCTCTGGAATTATATACATGTGGCTAGGAAAGCCTTATGTTGGTTCTGCTGAGATTTTTGTTCTGGTCTCAGTTTTGCTAATGTTGAAATATTCAGGTTATAGATTCTCTAGGTGCTGCTCCAACTTTTTTGGTGCTAGCCAAAGCGAAGATCTCCTTGGAAAGTGTGCTTTTAAAGTATCTTCTTGGGTCCAAATGAATCCTGGCAGAAAATCCATATGCTGAGAAAAACTTCTCCCAAAATATTTAAGCAACTGAGGAGGCTTTGTGGTTCCTGGTTGGGTATGTCTGAGCATACTTCATAAAGCTTTCTTTGCCATTAATATATATGATCTTTGTTCTTGTAATCATCTTTCAGAGGTAGGAAGTCAGTGCTGACAAGCTCTAAAGATTTACCACTACTTATATCTTCTAAATATGCAGCATGAATTGGTAGTACTTTTCTTTGTGTACAGTGAAAATATCTCACACTTCTCAGTGACTTCTGCAGCTCTCTTAGGTCAGAAGAATCTGTTCCTTAACAGCTTTCTTGGTCCATATGTCTAAAGTCATCATGTAAACCTTTCATGGCCATAAAGTGATATGCCTTGCATATCATTAACTGCTTTCTGCTCCCATCTGTAGGACCAGTGAGTCTGGTGTAGAAGTTTGGCAAACCTCCAATTTCTGTCATTGTCTCAACAGCAAAGTCCCTTCGAGAACTTGGAACCTGAGACTTCCAGCATCAATTCATCCCATCTTAGTTTATATCACTTCACTCAGTCTTTCATTAGCCATCTGCTCTCTTTGCTAGTCACCTACAGACAACAGAAGCAAAGGAGATTGATTCACATATGCTAAATAGTGAAAGTCCCAAACTTTCACCTATACTGCCATCTACCTGTAATCCAATCCTTTGCACATTAGATATAACTTTCACCCTTTCTTTAGGTATCACCATAGTTTTGGTGCCACACTGCATTCTGGACATGCATCTGCATTACTCTTTCTTGGCCAGCAATGAATGCTGAATTTATAGTTGGCTAGACTTGCCATCCATTTCTAGCAAAAAGTATCAAACTTGGCACTGGTCAGAATCTACCAAATACATTGTCAATTCATGCTTGCAACTTTACCTCATATACATAGTCTTTGAATTTCTTAACTGTGGCCACTTCAAAGCCAGGAACTCCAGCTTAAAATTAGGAAAATGAGTCCTGCTGTCACTCAAGCCAATGCCAACAAACACAACTGATTTTTGGTGATCATTACTCTCTTGGTACATCTCTTCTCCCAAGGCCTCCAAGTTGGCATCTGCATGTAGAATATAAGGCTTGTATGGGCCTGTATAAGCCAACACTGGTTTATATGTGATAGAGTGGACCACGTGGCTGAAAGCTTCTTTGTATCTGTTTGTCTACAGCTTTGCTGGTTTTAAGACAACTTTGTGTTTCTTGTCTGTATGCTCCCTGGGTCTCTTCAATCATATATGCTTGAGTGAAGTCATTCAGTGACCTAGTAATAGCAGCACAGTTTCCAACAAATTTCTGAAAATAATCAAAGTCAAGAGTGCCTCTATCTTCTCCAGTGTTCATGCTTTGTTTCCATACTATGAAATCCACATACTTGACAGATGCTCTAAAAACAGACACTAGGCAATTGGAAGTGTCCACCATTGTACTTCTTAGCTCAAGGGTTTCTTAACCCTTTTTGTGACATAACCCTTTGACAGTATGGTGTGAAGCCTATGGACCCTTTATAAGAATGATGTTTTTAAATCCATAAAACAAAATACAGAGGAGTACAAAGGAAACCAATTCCTGAAATACATTTATCAAATAAAAAAAGCAAGTTTGCACACTCCAGGTTAAGAATCCCTGTGCTAGCTTTTCCTATACATTCATCAGTCATTCCTCACATTTTTCCAGTATCTTCCCAAAGACAATGATGTTAAGGTACACCAAAACACTTGAACATAGTTTATATCTCCAACTATTTTCTCTGTCAGTCTTTGAAAAATGGTAGGTGATCTTGTGGTGTCTTGGGGACCTGCACTCAAACTGGCAAAATCCATTAATGGACATGAAACCAGTCTTTTCTTTGTTTTCTTCTGCTGTAGGAATATGGCAATAGTCATGCACAAATCTAAAATAGAAAACCTGGGCTGATAAATTGGCAATCCAGGGAATCTTGAACTCCTGGCATAGTGAACTGAACCACTTTAGTTCTCTGGTTCAAAGTCTGCTTCTCTGCTTCTCCCTCTTTCTCATTCTGTCTGTCTCTCTCTCCACACACACACACACACACACACACACACACACACACACATCCTTCCTTTCTTTAGTACTACAACTATGAATGACACATGCAGTCTGTTTGATTCTATGATGTTGCCATTAGCCAACAGGTTTTTGAGATGGTCTCTGAGGTCATCCAGCACAGACAACTCAATTTTGATAGATCATTCCTGGAATGGTTGGGAGTCAAAGAGCAGGATCTTGTGGGCTGGTCCTCTGGCACATCATATATCCCATTTATTTAGTGAGAATGCAACATTCTGGTCATTGTGATGAGTTTCTGCCCCAAGTGCCCCTTACATTCCTCTGGATCCATTTCACATGTTAAAAGCTAATGTTTTTATGATGTTTATGGTTACTGCTTGATTCCATGCTCCTATATGCTTTTTTACAGGCTGCATGGATGGTCAGAGTTTGCAAGTACCAAGTATCAGTTTGTTTTTAAGTATTCTGCAAATATTTTATTAGATAGTTATAATGAGAGCTGATACTCTATTGACACATAGTGGGTCTTTCTAGATGCACAAGAGCCAGGAAGTATATTGCATTGTTAACACCAAACATTTCTTCAGGAAGTTCCAAGGTCACTTTAATATATCCCGACTAGAAATGGTTTTTGTTTTCAGTCTTCCAAGGACAAAACCTTTAAGAGGTTATGAAACTATTTTTTTTTCAAATACCTCTCACAAATCACTAAGAAAGCGACTTGTGCTCCACCATTCAGAGCAGCAATGCAGTCTGCATCCTCAATTTTGAGAAACTTCCATGTGAAGAAGTCCTATGAGTCCAGATGGAAAAGACACATTAAGAATCACTAATGGGGCAGAGCCAAGATGACAGAATAAACAGAAGTACTATGAGCTTTCTCCCCCACCCCAATCTCCTACAAATAAATCTAGAAAATGAACCAGATGGAATCCTAACGTGAAATCAAAGAAAAAAATCAGTGAGTTGGTTTTCTGTCCCAGGTCAGCACAGGGAAACATACAAAGATGTCTGTTGACCCCGGGGATGGGGTCTGCCCCCAGCTTGCTGAGCAGAGCATCTAAGTACTGGGAGAGGCCATGCCCCAGGGCAAGCAGAGGTCCTAGATTTGGTATAGAGGGGCATAAAATTACAGACATTGCAGGAACAGGTATCAGCTAGCAGATCTGACATTCACTGTGGGAACCAACTGATTCTGATCTGCCAGCAATGGGGTAAATAGGAACTTTTTGACAGCTGGTGGTACATTCAGACACTAGCTGACCAGAGCCTTACTCCTTCTCTTTGTGTGACTTCTTCCTGGAGGATGGCATCTATTGAGAGAAGAAAGATGGCTTCTATGAGGGAAGTGACTTCCGGCCCTTTCCATGTGAGGCCAACATGTGGCCTTTGAATTTGGACTGAGGTTCTTTTTGGTCCTGGCATCTGTTTTCTCATTTTATGTGAAGAAGAGGGAGATGGCTATGACCTTCGTGAGTTTCCAAAGCTTAGAAAACAGGCCAATTAGGAGCTCTAGGAGTGGTCTCTGTGCTGGGTTTTTCAGTCATCTGCTCCAGTTTTGAGGTCTGAAGGAGTAGCCTTTGGGACTCTGCCCAGCAGTAGCTGAGACACGGGCATGGAGCAGCGACGGTCACGTTTGGACATGAACTATATGGGATCAATGTTATGTAGAAATGATGTCTGGTCTGAGCATACTCTCTCCAGAGACTGAGGTGTAGGAGAGAGTGTGCCCTTGAGGGGGTGGAAAGAAATATCTGACAATCCATGTTAATTGGTTAAATGGAGCTGGGATATTAATCACTGGAGGTTAACATTTGGGGGAATATACTAGAAAGAGGGACTTGAGTGGACAGCACTAGAGAGACACCCTAGTAACCACAGTCTTTTAAACAATTTCACATGTTCTATTAATTTGTCATTGGTCAATATTCATTTCAATGCTGTTACAGTCTTTATAGATCCCCTTAATTTAAGACAACTTTATAGTCCTTTTCCCACTTACATCATTCTGATCAAATCTACAGTCTCAGAAGACTGTAGACTTCTTGTTACTGGTTTAGAGAAGTGGTTATTCACCCACAACAAGAACTGGGCTGACAGCTTCCCTTTCCACTGAATATTCTTGCCAAATTGAATTAACACCATTGAAGCTAATTAGTCAGGTTTGTAGAACAGCTTGAGTTTCTATATGCATTCTAAGTCTTAAGTAAATCAGGGTTTCTTTTCTTAACCTCCATGGATGTTCAGAAGCAAGACCTTTAAGTTTTTCCCTCAAAAATGAACCTTGTCATTGTCACGAGCTCACCTGTCATGCAGGAGCTTTGCTGTATAAACGGCTTAGATCACTGTGGAATCTTCCTTAGGAGGGTTAGGGAATCTTTCCTGAAGCTTTTCCTCACTTGGGCTTATCTTTACTATCCATTACAAGCTATCTAGGGGAGGCTTCCCTGTGCTGCTAAGGGGAACTAGCCCTCTCTCCATAAAAGTGAGGTGCTTCTTTCCACCATAAAGGATCAGGCTTTGGACCTTATCACAGGTGTCAATGCCATCTGACTTAAAAGTCACTCAGTCATACAGGCATAGGTAAAGCTCTCATCAATGTTTTAGATAGAATACAGAATCAATATCACTCACAATAGAAGAGTCTGATTCTGAGGGCAACAATAGGTGAAAACAATGGGTGAAATGTAATTCCAAGCCTGGACTTCAACAGCTGTGCAATAATATCCTTACCTTTATGCTTTAATCCTTTAATATTTTTCCAGGTATCTTCCTCAATCTGGATCTTGTCAGGTGTTTTAAAGGGGTTAAATGAGTCTGGTAATTCCTTAGTGGATTCTCCTGTCCTTTTCCCAGCATAGACTCTTCTACAATCCCCCAACTCTTGTATTTGTGTCCTTTAAAAAAGTTTTTTAATAACATCTATAGTCCCCAAATAGTTTCCATTTCAAATGTCAGTAATCTCTTGTGAATATCACCATTCTCAACATGACAGCATTCATAGTACTGAGTCCATAACACCAATATATTTAACCAATTACCAAAAAGTAATTCCCTAACAGACCAATTTGGCAAATTCCAAAAACGTAAATTTGCAGTAATATCAACAAAAACATGTCAGCAAATTATCAGTGAAGAAAATCTGCAAAGAATTATAACAACAATGCCCTTCTAATTCCATGTCAACTGAGAATTATATAAACATGCACTTTAACATTGTTAAGCAATAAGAATTAATATCAACATGCAATATGATATTGCATAGGTTTAGCACAATGGAATATGACACATAAACAAGAAAAACTAAAAAGCAAACAATTCATAAAAGTAAAGGAAATACTGCCAAAACAAAATAGCATTCAAAACAAAAGAAAATTCAAATGATAACTTATGAGAGACATAAGAAAATCATATATTGCAACAAGAAATAAGTGAATTTCATGGGGAAATCCCACACCAAATTGAAGTAAAATGAAGAATTAAAATTAAAAATGAAATTCAATAACCAACAATCTGCCTTAAGATATATGGTTAAATTTAACTTTAAATTCAAGTTTAAAAGGAAAAAAAACAGAAAAATTGAAATAGAAATTCTGGTGGAAATTAGAATTAAATACATGTAGTAACAATTCAGGAAATACTGCTTTAGAAATAAGTTAAAAAATAAAAAATGAGAATGTCATGATAAAAGAGGAGATTCCCACTTACTACCAGCAGGTGTCACTGTAAATGACTGTTTGACCAAGTAGAATTTTCCCTCCTCCCTTCTAGTTAGGGGAGGGGTTGATGCCTTCCAAACCGCACCTGCATCCTTATAGTCAAATTGTCCACCATTCCCATCTCTTCATTCCTCTCCCGCTGAGGTTGGAAATTCTTGCCCAAGACACCCTCCATGAATTAGTCATACCTGGCTGCAACAATGAGTTTGTTGGCCTACAAACAAAATAAAGTAATGACCCTCAGGTCCACATGGATTCTCTTTCTCTGATATTTTGGGGAATTCAAGAAAATACAAGTTATTAATAAAATCATCAAATATAAGCCCTCAGATCAAATTAACTTTAGATTTCTAGAATGGTATTAGTCCCTGACCTACTTACATTCTTGTGTATTTAAACTAGGCACTGCTAGTCCTCCTATTTATAATCTCTGTAGTTGATTAAAAATTCAAGACCAATTAAGATTAATTTTATCTTTACATAGGGAAATTTGGTTTAGGTACTACTAATTAAAACAGGAAGTGTAATAATATGACTTTAAAAAAATAGAAAACTTTTAAATAGAAACTCACTGTCCTGGAGAGAGAAAAAAGTAGGGAAGAGGATCATAATCTCTTCCACCTCAGCAGAACCATCTAGCCAGTGTCATTTATCCTAACCCTAGGTAGCATCCCCGTGGCTTAAACTCTAGATTGTTCTTTTTTAATGATAGCTTCCATTTTACTTGAAAATCATTAATTATGTCACTCCTTAACCTCCCCTTGGCTAAAGGACACACATTTTAAAAAATAATTAACATTTGATTTTATGACTTTATTCAGTTATGATTATCTTCTGAATCTTTCCTCTTTTTTAGTTGTTTTCAAAATTCATTTTTAAAAGATTATGAGTTCCAATTTTTTTCTCCCTCCCTCCCTTACCTCCCCCCTCCCCAAGATGGCAAGCAATCTGATATAGGTTATACATGTGCAGTCATGGAAACGTATTTCCACATTAGTCATGTTGTGAAAGAAGAAACAGAACATAAGGGAAAAGTCACCAAAAAAAAAAAAGTGAAAATAGTGTGCTTTGATCTGCATTCAGACTCCATAGTTCTTTCTCTGGATGTGGATAGCATTTTCCATCATGAGTCTTTTGGAATTGTCTTAGATCATTGAGAAGCCAAGTCTATGAACAGGATTGTTTTTTCTTAGCAGAGTTCACTGGTCTACACTTTGCATAGCCTGTGAAGTTAGTTCCTAAAATACAGAGGTAAAGCTTAATGTGTGGAGAGAAGTTCAACATCTTAAATATAACTGAGATTTGGAGGGATGATATTTAGACTAGAATGTGACTGAGTCACAATATACCCTTATTGTATATGTCAGAAAAACATAAGAGATGATAGAATATTATTGTAAGCTTAATATATTGTATGAGGAAATATAGGAACTAGAAGAAGGAAACTGAATGGAGCCTCCTTCGGTCAGAATCAATGAAAAAAAACCTTAAGGGATATTGTAATGGGAATACAGACCAAGACTACCAAGTACCACAAGAAAGCAACTGAATGTAATGGAGTTTTGTTGTGCTTGCCCAAATCAACCAAGATGGAGGTACCCATGCAGGACACAGAAAAGTCTTCCTTCTTGGAGAACACATCCTGCATTCCCCTACCACATAGCTAGGAGCAGCTTATTTCTGTTAGCTGCATAGATGGAAGACACCATGTCTTAAAACAACCAGTCTGGGACAGTCTCTCTCTTTCTGGCAGCATCTAGGCAGTGAAGGTCCTGTTCAGGTTATAGCATGCGGCCCCTGAACTAAGCTACTATGCTGGGAGTGCAGAAAGAGTTACCTTCCTGCTCCCTGACTCCCACTCCCCTGCCCTGAGAATCTGGCTTGGAATTTCAATCTGTTGTGATGGTTGTTTTCAGTTCTAGGAACAAGTGATAGAGTCTTTGGACCTAGACACTTGAGCCATAGCTATCTTAGAGTCAGGATGTCAGCCCCACGGGGAAGCTTTGAGAAGGTAGGATGCCAGGATGCAAGCCCACAGGGGCTTTGAACTTGAAACTTTTTGAGGAACTAAGTTAAGCTATCAACCTAATTCCCCAATCCTTCCAGATACTAAGGTGGTGTAAGAAGGATTACCAGGACCCCCAGGTGTTGGAAGGGGGTTATATGTTTGTTCTTTCTATGGCTTTAGAGTAAATATTTCTTAGTAAAAGCTGATCTTTTAGTAGTTAAATGGAACTGGGGTGCAGGAGACCCCTGATAGAGTCAATGGCATAGACACTTTCAACTCCCCTTACAGGTTATAGAGGACCTTAGGGGAGGCATGAAATGTAACATTCTTGGCCTTTAAGAAGCTGAGACCAGGGTAGGCACTGTCATAACATAATGAGTTTGGGAAACTGCTTATATACTCAACTCAGAAGGATGATGTAGTAGTGATGGGAAATTTCAGCTAGCCAGACATCTGCTACATTCTCTGCCAAAAGCAGTGTAGGTGATAAATTCTTGCATTTCTTTAAAAATAGAGAAGGGAAAGAGGGAAACTATCATTCTGTCCGATAAAGGGAGGAACTTGCTACTAAAGCAGAAATGATGAGAACTTTGGAAGGTAGTAATCATTTTATCTTAGAGTTTGTGATAGTAGAAAGAAAGGCCAGGCATAGTCCAATGTGCTGATTCCAAAGAGTTTAGAGGAAGAATATAAAGCATTTCTTTGCCTAAAATTCTACTGAGAAAGTCAGTCCATGAGATATTCGAAGCTCTCAGGACTGAAATTCTGATGATATAAGCAATTATGATGAGAATTAAAAGAGAATTCAATCTACAGAGACTCATGTGAATGTGCAGAGAATTCATTAACCAATTTAGATTTTTTTAAAAAGATGTTTAGAATATGGAAAGGCAGGTAATTAATATTTAATACAAGAAAGGCATGTGACTATGACAATAGTCAAGAATCCTGAAACTCAGAATAGTCTGAGGTTGCCTACAAAAAGGGATTTGGGGGGGGAGGGACAGGGCAATTGTGGTTAATTGACTTGCCCAAGGTCACACAGCTAGTTTTTGTGTTAAGTGTCTGAGGTTGGATTTGAACTCAGGTCCTCCTGACTCCAGGGCCAGTGTTCTATTCACTGTGCCATCTAGCCACACCAAAGGAGGATTTTTTTAAACAGCTATGTTAAGGAAAGAGATTATCAAAGGATAGAATTACTACTTGGAGGTGATTGGAATGTCAATAATGAATGACAGGGGAAAGGCAGAGTCATTATTTTATTTCTACTTCCTCCAGCAATTAGAACAATCTTTGTTCTGGAAAAGATAGAAGAAAAAGAACTAATTCAGAGCTGTTACTCAAGATAAATGAGAAGAGAGAAAAAGAGCACCTAGCAGTCCTCAAAGAGTTGGGGCCTCTTGAAAAACTTGTGGAAGGGAGCAGAAGTACCAGACATGTAAAGGGCATGGTGGTATCATGGGGAAAACACTTTAGAAACAGAGAACTTGAAATCAAATCCCAGTTTGCTTCCTACTATTTCTGTAACGTAGAGAAATCCCACCCAGATTCACAAGCTCAGTGTCCTCCTAGACTCCTCATTTTACCCCACATATCTAAACACTTGCAAATCTTGTCATTTCTGCCTCTACAACATCTCTCAATGAATCCCCCTCCACTGCCATGGTAAATATCACCTATCAGGTCTCATCATCACCTCTAATCATTAATTATTATTCAAAATTCACAAAATTAAATAAGGATAAAATAAATTTTAAAAATTAAAACTTCAAACAATTTTTAAAAAAAGTTTGTAACATTTATACCTCAGAAGTTATTAAAGCTTAAAACTGCACTGAGACTTTGGGGACAACCTGTCAGTGCATATTGTCTTTTCCATTAGATTGTAATCTACTTGAGAGCAGGAGCTGACTTTTGTTTTTATATAACAAAAACCTAATACTCTGCCTACCTGGTGCATAAAACCACTTAATCTTTCTCAGTTCAGTTTTCTCCTCTGTAGGATGAAGAGGATAGAGTAAATCACCTCTAAGCTCTCTATGATCAAAAATCTGAAGAATGTTAAATGTCCTGATTTTTTTTTTTAAAGCAATTGGAGTTAAGTAACTTGCTCAAGGTTACATGGCCAGTTGTTTCTGGGTGGGTGCTAAGTGTCTGAGCCCGGGATTCGATCTCCAGGTCTTCTCAATACTGGAGCCGGTACTCTTACTTGCTGTGCTACCTGGCCACCCCAAATGTCCTGATTTTCAAAAAAGAAGATGATAGAGCTCCATATTACAGCCTCTGTCCTTGGCTTCCATTTCTGATAAAAAATTTAAGAAAATATCATTAAAGAAATTATTTGTGAGTGCTTAGAAATGGATATAGTAATCTCTAGGATCTAGAATGGCTTCACTGAGAATAGGTTACATGAGAATACACTTATTTCCTTCTTCAACACGGTAATTTTTGGGTTTCTAACTATGGAGATTGATGAAGATGTAACATGCCAGGATTTCAGCAAAACATCTGACAAAGTGAAGTCTCTCCATGCTATTTTTGTAGATAAAACAGAGATGTAGATTAGATGATAGCATGGTTAGATGCATGTGGAACCGGATGAACAATGTTATATATCCATGGTGACCTGAAGGGAAGTCTTAATAAGGGTACCTGAGGGATGACATTGGCCCTTTGCTGTTCAACATATATTTTTTTTTAATGTGCAAGGTCTCATTTTGAGCACTGGCAATGTGAAAAATAAACACTTATAACAACAATAAAATAGGCCCAGCCCTCATGGAGCATATACTGGGGTATTCCCAAATATGCATATATAAGTATATATGAAGTAATACAATGGGATCTGAAGAGAAAGTCCTAATAAATAAATATAGAATTGGAAAAGCAGAAAGAAACAAGAGTTCATCTGAAGAAGAGCTGGGGGTTTTAGTGGACAACAAGGTCAATAAGAATTAAAAGTGTGATGTGGCAAGGAAAAAAGTCAATTTGTTCTTAGGCTACATTAATAGAAGAGTGATATCCTGAATGAATAAGGTGATAATCTTGTAGTCTGCCTTTATTAGGAAATGTTTGTTTGGAGTATTGCGATAGTGTTGACAAATGTGAACATCTCCAGGATAAAGACCACAAAGGTGTGAGGACTTGAAATCGTGGCATGTAAGAACTGGGTGTGTTCATGGTATTTGTCTTCAAGTATCTGAAATGTTTTCATATGGAAAGTGGATTGGATTTGGGCTTAGATTTGGGCTTGGCTCCAAAGAACATAACGAGAAACAGTAGGTAGAATTTGTGGACGCGCAGATTTAGGCTTAATAGAATGAAAACCTGAACGATTAGTTATCCAAAATGGGCTGCCTCAAAGGTCATAAGTTCTCTATCAGTGCAAATACATTCAAGTGGTGATTAAAATGGTGGTGCCCATTGTCAATATGTCATAGAGGGGATTCCTGGTCAGGTATGAGCTGTTTTGCATGAGTTCTGAGCCTCTGATCACCTTAGTTCCATTATTCTCAATCCCTAATCCCAGAGTTGGGGAGAAGTAAAAAAAATGACTTGAAGATTTTGAACTTGGGAACTAGAAGAATGATAGTATCATTGACAGAAAGAGGGAAATGTGGATGAGAGCCCATTTATAGTAGTGAAATATTTTTTTAAACATGTTGTTTTGGAGATGATGTTGGGATATCCAAATGCTAATGTCCAGCAAGCAGTTAGAGCTCGGGAGAGGTAACAGAGTAAATGTGGGATTCATTCATATGATAACAAATAATAATTAAGATTTACATAATATCTACAATATACCAGCTTATTAATTTATTTGATACTCAAAACAACCCTGTAAGGAGGGGTTCTTATTATCCCTATTTTATAGATGAGGAAACTAAGGTAGACAGAACTTAAGTGACTTTCCCAGGGTGACACAGCTACCAAGTGTCTTGAGGCTAGATTTGAATTCAGATCTTTGTAACTTCAGGTCTGACTCTCTATCCTATGATCTTTATATCAGAATGTCTGACTTTGACAAACATTCCAGGTTCACCTTGGGAAATTTCTTACTCCTCTAGTTCACTGTCTTTACCCAGACAATCTGGGAACTTCATTGTCAGATAACCACCCCAGTGTACTATCACCAACTTTTCATGGAAATGCAGGTTCACAAGTCTCAAAGACAAAACAGGCTTATTTACACTTGAATTTTTTGTAAAAAGGAAGCGGGATTCACTAGAATTTATGGAAAAATACAACAGCCTGTTTGCATAAGCAACCTCATCTGAGAAGCTTCTATAGTCATGCCCAGGGTAGGATTCCCAGAAGACTGCTCTTCAGTATGTGTTTCTTACTCCATGTTCCCAGCAGGGTTGCCTGTTTTTGCTTAGGAGTTCCCCCCTGTAGTTCTTCAGGCAGTGCCATTCTTTGTACTACCTATAATTATACTTCGTTTCCAGCAAATAGCAAGGGTCATCCTTTTCAATTGCCAGTTGGTATGCAGTTCCGCCACTGCCCTGCAGGAGGAGCCACTCTGCCTGCAGCTCTCCAATAGATACCACCGATCAGCTTCTGCATCTCTTAGCTTGCTGTATTCTAGCTAGTGGCGGGCGATGTAACAGTAAAGTCCATTTCAGAGTACCAATGTCTTTGCAAGAGGCATCTTGCAGCATAAAAAAGGGGGCCTTATTGCAGATTTATCCCTTTGGCACAGGTACAGTTCAGCCATACTTTGGGCTTAACGGAAAAAAAAATGCGCTCAGAAGTCAGGAATTCTCCCTCTCTCACTCCAACCCCTAACATTTTCAGTCAGTTTCCATCCCCTATCCGAGAATGCTCAGAATCCAGAGGTCTCCCTTCCCTAGGTGTCCTGGGCTCCTTCAGATCCCTCTGTGGGACCTTTTGTGAGTCACTGTAGCAGCAAGCACCCCAACCGTCCTCAGGGTTTGCAGCTACCACAGGTTCTTGGATCTGCTTTGTTAAAGGAAAGCAACTCAAAATGGGTTAAAACAAGCTTACTTTAATCAGTCAGACATATATCGTTTACCTTGTTCAGGAGAAAAGGTCAGCACCCTGAACCTCAAAGTATACGGGCATAATTATCAAGACAGAAACATCAAGTAGACAGATTTCCAAACTGTCCAACCATTACATCCATACCCAGTCAACATCTGGGTTTCCACATTCTGGGTTTTTCAAAGCCGGGGGACTCTCAACAACGGCTTCCCAGAATTCAGATCAAATCACAGAACACTTCTCAAAGTGAGTCCCAAAACAAAGCTACACATCAGGGCTTATATAGCCTTCTCCTGGCTCAGAGAATGTAACAACCTTATTGACTCACTGGCCAATCAAGAAGTATCTACTGAAAAACAAGCCTCCCACCCCAAGCTTCAGGTGCACATTAGCCTAGGGGCAGGGAAGATCTTTAAAATTTACATTTCCATTACATTCGGCCCCAAGATCTTTCATGCCCATAGCATAGACAATTTACTTTTGAATTAGCTCTGAACATTTCTTAGGTCACATTTTCAAAGTACAGAACTAAAGTTACCAAAGTGGCCACTGGCCCTTAAACAAACACAAAGTACATTCTTAGGTTACATTTTCAAGGTACAGAACTAAAGTTACCAAAGTGGCCACTGGGCCTTAAACAAACACAAAGTACACAGCATTATCACTTCAATTCAGAACAAGAGTTCAAATAAAGTTCTGGGGGGAGGGGAGTGTCCTTCCCCTCACACAGCTCCAGCCCCAGCTTCCAAGTACAGAGAGGGGGCTGGGCAACAAAACCAACAAGGTGGGGTCCCTGGGGATCCAAGGCACTTCATCCCACCCACCATAGTCACAAGTCCATCCTCCCCCTGGGTCCCAAACTGTGGGATGCAGCCAGGAAACACACTCAGTGCCCCTGCTTTGCTGCTCAGTTCTTATCTTTTCCTGTGGCTGAATTCCGAACTCCTGGGCTCCATCTCCTCCCGCAGGCGGCAGCCACTCCTGGCTTCTGCCCAGGTCCCGATGCAGGCAGCTCACTATTCCTGCTCTCAGCTCAGCGAAGTCCGCATGCAGGCCATTCTTCTCTCCTGCTCCACAGCTCCACAGAATCACAGCTACCACAACTGGGAAACAAACAATTATCCCAGTCCCCATACTTTCCTTTTACTCTGCAGATCCTGTTCGTGACGCCATTTTGTAGCAGCAAGCACCCCAACCGTCCTCAGGGTTTGCAGCTACCACAGGTTCTTGGATCTGCTTTGTTAAAGGAAAGCAACTCAAAATGGGTTAACAAGCTTACTTTAATCAGTCAGACATATATCGTTTACCTTGTTCAGGAGAAAAGGTCAGCACCCTGAACCTCAAAGTATACGGGCATAATTATCAAGACAGAAACATCAAGTAGACAGATTTCCAAACTGTCCAACCATTACATCCATACCCAGTCAACATCTGGGTTTCCACATTCTGGGTTTTTCAAAGCCGGGGGACTCTCAACAATGGCTTCCCAGAATTCAGATCAAATCACAGAACACTTTTCAAAGTGAGCCCCAAAACAAAGCTACACATCAGGGCTTATATAGCCTTCTGCTGGCTCAGAGAATGTAACAACCTTATTGACTCACTGGCCAATCAAGAAGTATCTACTGAAAAACAAGCCTCCCACCCCAAGCTTCAGGTGCACATTAGCCTAGGGGCAGGGAAGATCTTTAAAATTTACATTTCCATTACAGTCACTTATCCTCCTTCAGCCTCAGCCTCCTCATCTCTAAAATGGGTATAAAATGCCGACCTCACAGCATTGTTGTGAGGATTAAATGATGTAAGTAAAATGCTTTGAAAACTTAAAAGTGCTATACAAACGTCAGATGTTATTTTTAGGCCTTTTCTTCATTGCCTCAAAGGTCAGAACTTTGTATTGACATTCATTTAGGTTGGATGTAAGGAAAAGTGCTCTAACAACTAGAATTATCTCAAAGTAGAAAGAACTGTATCAGGATGGGGTATAGTTTTCCTTCACTAGATGTCTTCAAGGAATAGCTGATCATCACTTGGCAAGGAACCCAGACACTCTCTCTGGTTCTTTCCAACTCTAAAATTCTGTGATACTCCCTGTGATTTTGTGTATACAATAGTTGTAAACAATTTATCTAAATTTTTTTTTGCTCAAAAATTAATCAGGATTTTCGTGACTGTACAAATATAACTATTATGATGTTTACTTTTTTTATTTTCTAAGAAATTCAAAGAATTGTTGATCATTAGATGATTTGAAAATCAAAGTTTGGTGTTATTTTCAGAAATTTTGCAAATCATTAGTCCAACTCTTTTAAAAGAAAAAGAACCAAACTTCTAAGTATTTCACAAAAGCCTCTTTTAAAAAAAGAAATTAAAAACTACTAGGTCCTCAAAGAGAGAATTTCTTAATTAGAAATGTTGATTCTTGTTGTAATAATTGCATTAATGCTCCTTTTTGATGGTTATGAAAGCAATAAAATTAGAATTTATTGTTGGGTCTGAGAGGAAAGTAAATTAATTTATTCGTTGTCATAACTAATAAAGATGTCTTCATGTGATTTTTAAATCATCTAAGTTCCTTAAAAAAAAGAACCTTGACTTCAATTAAATCTGTGTTTTACCCAAGTAGAAACCCATAATATAAAACCCCATGTAGATTTAAGTGGAAACACATTTTAGCCCAGAGTCCCTTTAACTGTAAACTAAACATACTAGTCAAAGATAAACAATTTCTATCATTATTTATTATTATTAGCATTTATGGAACACTTTAATATTATCCCATTTGATCCTCCCAACCCTGGAAGGTAGGTGGTATTATTACCCCCATTTTACAGAAGAGGAAATTGAGACAGAGGTTAAGTGACTTGCCCAGGATCACAGATCCTTTGGATCTGGAAGAACAATTCATAATGTATATAATGCCTGGGGTCCTTCACACACAGTGCCCAGAAAACTACCACAGATTTGAGGCAATTAGGGGGTTAACACTTTGTTCTCTCCAGCTGCCTTACTGAATAGACCAGAGATTATGCCCTGGAAGACTTAACCCTTTGAGTTCCAGTACTCTAACTGTATATGCCTCTCTTAAAGTGGATGGACCCATCACTAAACCAAGAAAAATGATGTTCCCCAGGAGTCAGATCCTTCTAGGTGGGGACCCATTGAACTAGAGGAGAAGGAAGGCCTTGACCTGAGGCCACAGACTCTCTGGAGGAGCTGTGACTTCATTTGTCAAGGGTACTAACACAGGAGAGACTCAGACAAGTACGATTTTGAATATACCACTTCCATTTAGCAATATAATCCTCATGTTCCCTATCCTTTTTTTTAGAGGGATCATTTTACATCACAAGTCAGAACAAAGTGTGATTGTATGACCCTGTATTATCTGTTCAATAGTAGCTAGGGCCTAGTAACCAGGAAGCAACTGCTTTTTAAAAAATTATATGTACATATGTATATTACATATATGTAATAATAACTAGGACCTAGGAACTAGCAAGCAACTGCCTTTTAAAAAATTATATACATACATATGTGTATATAAATATGCATATATATATATGTGTATGTATTTTCAATCAGCAAAAATTATCATTTTCTCCCTCTCATCTCAAACGCCAGCTCCCTGCCCCCAATTGAGAATGAAAGAAAAACAATAGTGCTGCTACAAGTTCTGACTGGATGCCAACACTGGCTCTTCTTCACTCTTTGTCTGGCTGCGGGCAATTCACTTAATCCATGAACGAATCTCAGTTTCTTGATCTGCAAAATGAAGAGGTTTTACTAGATAACCACTATGGTTCTTTTCACTTCTAAATCTACGACCCTCTCATCCTTCCTCAAACTTTGCCTGAAACTTTTCCTCAAACTTTTTTCCTTTGCACTTACCTCACTCTCCCTTGTATCAAGATTATTTGTGTACTTGTCTTTTCCTCTGTTGAATTATAAACTTCTTAAGACTAGAATTGATGCCCTATCTATCCTATCTCCAGTGCCAACCACACTGTTGTCATTGTTGTACATAGGAGGCACTTAATACTTGTTGAAATGAAGTGATGTGGATCACTAAATTGGGAATCAGTAACACCTGAGTTCAAATCCAGACTCAACCTCTTACTGGTTGTGACTGCCTCAGTTTCCTCATGTGTAAACGGGGGATAATAGCACCTACTTCTCAGGGTTATTATGAGAATTAAGAATATTAGCCACTTGCTAGTTATTGTTGTTCTGAGGACAGTGTAGTGCAACGCTTTCATCTCTAGAGATATATATGAGTTATTATCATTATTAGAAGGGAGCTCTGTTCAGATACAGGTTGAGCTAATGGACCTCTAAGGTCCCGTCAAACTCTGAGATTCTACGACTCCGTGACTCCCTGAGTCTCATTTTTTTTTTAGCTGTAAAATGGGTATAATAACACTTTCACTGCCTGTCTCAAAGAACTGTGCTTTACTATACAAGTTATAATTGTTCAGATTTCTCTAGTCACTTACTACCAGTTGAGGGCAGTAAGGAGTTCCACAATCTTCTCTCAGGTCTTAAATAGTAAGCAGAAAGATTCTTTTCTCGCTGCATGCTGGCGACATTTGTATTATCTTTTCTGTTGTGCCCATAAGGAATGGCTAATTGTCCTGAGAAATCTGTATTCCCTAGGTTAATCTCTGGTTCCAGTGGTGGCTTGAAGTTTTTGGGAGGGTGGGGGGAAAGTAGAAAATGAAAAAAGGCCTGAGGAGGGGCCTCCTGAGTTGCTGGCCCTTGTGAGAACAATGTGGGTCATGGCAAAAAGTGAGCAATGGTATATACATTTCTGACAAAGGGTGACGTACAGGGTCCAAAAACCTTGAGTTTCTCCAGCCGACCTCTGCCCGTTTGCATTCAGGACTAAAGGTAATAGAGGTGGAGGACGGGTCGCAGCTTCAGAGCTGGTCCGACCCCGGATGAGGAAAGGAAAGCCCAGAGCAGCTCACAACCACACACAGCTAGCAAGTGGCACAGGGCCAGAATTTGAAGCCGTACCCTGACTCCACCACCTGCAGGGACCAGCGAGCGGCGGCTTTCTTTTCTATTCACACACCGTACTTCCTAGCACTTTGAAGTGCGCGCCGCATGCAGTCTCCCAGGTGGCTCGTCCTGACCTTGAGAGGCCCCAGCCCAGCTGGCTAAGCCCCTTCAACCTCCCGGTCCGCCCTTCGCCCCTTTCCCCCCCCAGCTCAGGCTCGGGAGCGGCTTCAGGGAGGGCTGCTGCGCCTGCGCTCCTCTCTCCCCGGGAGGCGGAGCTGGGGAGCAGGTTAAGTAGGACTTTGGCTGGGCCCTCATCCTAGTTCTGTCCTCTACGCCCCTCACTGTATTCCTGCAGCAGGGATGGCCGCCACTGCTCTGAACGTCAAGGACCCGGGGCGAGCGGGCGAGACCGCCACAGCCCGCCTCAAGATCCTGCTGGGACACCTTCAGGGCCCTGCGGCCCCGGCGATCGTATCCTTCCAAAGCTCGCAGCGCGCGCCCGGGCCCGGGGCCGGCCCACTGGTGGGCTGGAGCCGGGGCACGGCTTCGCAGATGCGCGCACTGGCCCAGAGTGGATGGAAGCGAGGGCGGCTGGGGCAGCATCCGCCCCTTCCCCCTTCTTCCCCTGCCTCTGTGCTGAAGCCCAGGAGCCTCTTTGACCGACGTCCCAAAGGCCAAGGGATGAGTTAATTCGTGGCCAGTGCCCTTCCCCTTTCACATTCCGCCTCTTCTGCCCGGGTTTGTTTTATCTTGTGGCGCTTGGTTTTAGAAAATTTGTTTAGGCCACAGGGTGCTGCCCCGAGGGCCTCTAGGCCACCTCCTTCCCTCTCTACTAGTGTCTTCTGACTGACTCTCTTACCCTTGACTTCCTGGATTGTTTGCATGCCTTCTTCCTCCAAGATCTTTTTCCGTACTCTTTTCCCCTGCGTTAAATGATAGGCATCATGTAGGCCTCTCTGCCCACAGACTAGGAAGCCAAGTCATTGTAAGTAGACTGGTCCATAGGCTTCTTTGGATTCGGTCCCTTTGTTGATGCGCCTTCTAGTTTCCCTTCCTGGTTGGCTGAAGCCAATGAATGTCATAAATGGTTTATACTTTCAATAGTCAGGGGAGTGAGCATCTAACCCTAAACTGTTCCCAGATTAGAGTGCCCCAAGATTACTAATGTGATCTCAGATTCCGTTGGTTCCAGGGCAGAAAAAAAAAAAAAAAACCTCTGTCAATCCCCAGTCCTTTTGTTGATCTCCTTTAGATGGTTCCCTTTCCTACGTATCTTCTCTAGGAACTTGAGGCCCAAATTAGTGTAGTGACTTTCCCAAAGTCACACAATTTTAAAGATTTTATGTATTTCCCTCCCATGTGGATATCTCAAGTTGAAGGTTTAGCCTTAGCAATTTTTTAAAGGAAGTATATGTACTTCACTAGTTTCCATTGGCTCATTCTGTGTAATATTTAAGAAATATTGTTTCACAGTAAAAGAAAAGTTACCCACTTAAAATCATTTGTTTCTCTATTATCAATAGGGAAAATTTGAACCAGAAGGAATAAATGGAATGTTTGCCCAGATGTCTGGGTCACTTAATTTCCAGGATCCTCAATTTCCTCATCTGTAAAATAAGGGAATAGTTGGCCCAGGACCCTTCTCACTCTAGGTCTATGAACCAAAGATCAGTCGACTTCTAAGCTTCCTTCCAAAGCTGAAATTCTGTGGTTCTGTGATTATTCTGCCAGATCATGGCTCTAGTATTAAGGGTATACTTTGGAAAGTCTGATTGATAACTCTTCCTGAAATTTTGTTTGGATTTAGGAAAAAAATCCCACTTCTCTCACAAGATTGGTAAAGTTGTTTCTTTAACCTTCCCTGAATATATTTTTACAACTGACTTTCAAAATAATAGTGGCTCTAGGATATACATGTATGGATTTTGCATTTAAATTTTTTCCTCAGATTCAGGACTGGAAAGCCTTAGAGGCCAGATAGGCCAGTCACCTCATTCTACATATGAGGAAATAGCTGAAATGATGTGCCCAAAGTTATATAATAATTAGTGGTGTAAGTGAAAATAGAGAGGTCAGGTCTCCTGACTACCTCACTGTTGCTTTCTTCTATCTTCCATACTCTGTTGCTCGCATGTGCTAGTTCACATTACCTTCCTCCTTCACTCTCTGTGCTTTGATAGCTCCTCATTCTTCCACTTCTTCAACATGAATGTCCATCCTCCAATTTCTGTCTGTAGTTCTCTTCTCTATTCTTGTTCATAGATTCATAGATCTAGAACTGAAAGGAGCCATAGCTGCTGCGTCCTGTATTTTTCAGTGAGGAACTTTGACCCAAGGTAATGAAATTACTTAAGGTCATGAAGGCAAAAGCAGCTTCTCTGATTCCAGAGTCAATACCCTTTCCATTGCAGCATGCTGACCTCACTTTTCCATGGACAACTACCAAATTGATACTTCCATCCAATCTCTCCCCAGAACACCAGCTGCATATTGCTTACAGATTATCCTGCTGCCACCTCACATTTAACCTTGTTCAAAACTAAACTCCTCATCTGCTGCCTGAAACCTGTCCCTCTGACTAACTTCAGATATTTCTGTCGAAGTCCTCTTGGTCACCCCACTTCATAACTATATAGTCATTGTTGACTCTATTCTTTCCCTCACACTACATAAACAGTCACCTAAATCTGTCATGTTACCTCCAAAGTATCTTCATCTATCCTCTCCTCTTCTATACTCTCAATGAATCCTTCCTAATTCAGGAACTTGACTAAAATATTAGATTAACTTTCTATGTTGTCTTTGTGTTTCCTGTCTTCCTCCTTGACAATCTAGCCTTCACACTACTGCCCAAGTAATCTTCCTTATGCACCAGTATGATTAAATAGCTTTCCTTACCCAAAGACCTATGGTGGCTCCCCATTGCCTGCAAAATAAAGTATAAAACTCCTAATCCTGGCATTCAAGACTGACCACAGTCTAACTTCAAACTACTTTTATAGCTGAACGATGCATGCATCACATCTCTAGGTATTCCCAGTACTTAGCACAGTGCCCTGAATACAGTTGCCCTGAATTGAATTTGTTGAAGGAGTTATTTAATGCAAAAAACTTTGTAAATCTCAATATGTAGACTGCCTTTATAAAGTTATTTAGTGATTGAGTCATAAAGCTGGAAATAGAACCTTGTTCCCTGATGCTAGATTGTGTTCTGGCATTGAGTGTTTATCTTTGTCTTGTTTACTTTTTATTTTTTCAGACCCTGCCTAATTACTCCTAGTTTTTTGCTCTAGACTCCCACTAAATTAGATAACAAATTTAGAGAGTGTTTATGCCTCCTTGTATGTAAAGTCGAACATTTGGAACTTTGGGAAGGACATTATATTCTTCGGGTTATTCAAAGGTAGATTAGATAATGTGGACTGAGAGCAATCTTTCTGTGTCCAACCCAAGGCCAGACTGAAGAGGGAGTGTATGATGTAGGAGAATGAATGTGGTGTAACTGGAGCTTCGAATATCTATTTTGAACTCTCTTGTGTGACTTAGTTTTATTCAGTTCACATTTCTTGGCCTTAGATCCTTCATCAGTTCAACAAATAATGTGAAATAGAATATCAGAGGTTCCTAACTTGGCATTGATGAACTTGTTTTTAAAAAATATCTTGTTCACTGCACCTTCATATCATTTTGTTTTTTTTAATAGTCCTATGTATTCTATTTTATGCATTTAAAAAACTTTATTCTGAGACAGAGTCCATAAACTTGGCAGACTTTCATATAGGACTATGACACAAAAAAGGTTTGGAGCCCTGGACTCAAGGATCTCTCAGGCCCTTCCATCTCTAAAGATAAAGTGAATGCATATGTTGTTAATGGGAAAGATTTTGCCTTTGAGTATTATTTTATTTAACTTAATGTGTATACTAGTCAGCTAACTCGACTTCAGCTGCTGTTGTACCTCTCAATTTCCATCCTCAGAAATTCCAGTAAGTGCTGTTTTAGTTAATTTTTAAAAATAATGCTGTGTGCGTAATTGCAGTTTATGTATTAGTTAATGCTAGGAGAAATAAGTAGCTCCTTGCCTGATTAGAATTTTTATTATACATAATCTCAGCTCATCAGACATGTTTTAATTGATATGGTATTCTGGCAGTTCTTTTAGAGAAACAGTTTGGTTGCCAAGAAATGGCTTATAATTCAGAAGGAAGAGAAAATGTCACCAACTATGTAGTATGGTGACTATATCTATCAGGATTGATGAATATGATATTGAAATTAGTCTGTGTCTTGATTATATTAGTGCACTGAGCAATATTTTTATTCTGTCCTTCTTAAATTACTTTTTAAAAGGGGATCTCTTGATGTTTATGGAGTACATTTTAATGCAGTCCTGTAATTCACATCCAGCCAAAATGAAAATGCATCAACTTCAAAATTATTGATGTGCTTCCCCCCCACCCTTCTCTCCCCGTTCTCTCATGTCATCTTCTCCCCACCACCTCTTCTTTCTCTCCACTTTCCCCCATAGGTACACACTGGATAATAACGTCTTAACCCTAGAACAGAGGCAATTTTACGAGGACAATGGTTTCCTGGTCATAAAAAAACTAGTATCTGAAGCAGATATTCAACGCTATAGGTACAGTATCGCCATTTTATTTTAAAAAAATAATATAACACAAATGGAATAAAGATTATTCACAGTAGTTTGTCTAGGGTTTCTGAGGCTTCCTTATATCTCGGGATTTCTAAGCATTTAGTGGAAGGAGATGTCACTCGGTAACACCGATGTAAGTACTTTGCCGCCTGCATCTTCAGGCATTTTGGCCCTGGTGGTGAATTTCAGCCCTGATTCTATTAAATCAGTGCGACAGCAGGGGGCAGCAAAGTCATCCGCCATTTTCTTTTCCAATCTTTGTACCATTTCTTTCTGGGGTTGAATACAGATCAACTCTAGGTGAAGAGATCTGTGAAGGCCCCTTGAAAATTTCCTAAGTGTACCTGCTGCAATGGCATCTTTGAATGGATGCTGTCAGCAAGCAGTGTTGTGCTGTTAAGATGTCAATTCTGTGGCGTTCCAAAGGGTGATGGCATTTTCAATTTGATTTGTCCAGGGATCACTTTGAAAAGATCTGCAGAAATGAAGTGAAACCCCTAGGATTAATGATCATGAAGGATGTAACCATTGCAAAAGCAACCCCTTCTTTAGATGAGAAAATAATTACAAAAATCCAGGATTTTCAGAATGATGAAGAACTCTTCAGCTACTGCACACTGCCTCAGGTTAAAAGCTTTGCCTTGTTTTATTTTTATTTTAAAAAAACCCAGATTTTATTTTTTAAAGTGACAGTTGTGTTGTTTACAACTTTTGTGATCTATTATCTTTTCCTGGCTCCGAAACTCTCTAAACCTGTGACCTTAGACTTCATTGGTGCTGGGGGAATGTTCTGTGGTGGAGGAAAATAGACTTTTTTTTTTACTCATGATAAGTTGAAGATCAGTGTGGTATTTCGGAAGGCATATTGGACCTGGGATGAGGAACGACCTAGGTTAGAGTTTCAGCTATCATATTATTAGCTTTGTGCTCAGTCTCCCTGAGCCTTTCTTCTTCTGTAAAATGGAGGAAATAATACTTCTATTTCCTTACTCACAGGAATGGAGTAGAAAAAAGTGCTTTGTAAACTTTAAAACACTAAAAGTCCAGGTTTTATTATAGAGTTAGGAACTTCTCTAACTTTCTAAATACTGTCACTAAAGGAGGAGAAAAGGGTATGGTTTGACTTGAGTAAGCATGATTAGCCTAATATTTGCTATGTATTTTTATTTTTTAATTAATAAGCATTTATTTTCTTTCTCTCCCCATTTAAAAAAGAAAAACAAAACCTTTCTGACAAATATGTATAGACCAACAAAACAAATTCCTTCAATGGTGTCCAAAAAATATTTGTCTCATTCTTCATTTTGAGTCTGTCTCCTGCCAGTCAGGAGGTCTAACTGTGAATTAAAACCAGAATGTCCATAGACAAGTCACTAAACCTTTGTTAGCCTGAATTTCGCCATTTATAAAACAGGGACAATGCTATTTGTTTTATCTATATCACAGGAGTGTTGTCAGGAAAGTGCTTTATAATCCTTCAAGTTTCCCATTACTTAGTAAGCATTTGTTAGGTACATACTGATTCAGAAGCAAACACAAAAGAACCAGTTCTTCCTCTCAAGAACTCTATATTCTATCAGGGGAGACAACATGTACATCTACTAGTATATACAAGGTAATTTTGGAGAGGGACAGTAGCCACAACAACAGAATGAGTGAAGGAAACTCAGAAGGGTCTGTTACTACAGATGGCATTCAGGTGAGTTTTGAAGGAAACTGAATTCTAAGAAGTGAGTTGAGGAGAAATGCATTAATTGTCAGAATAATGAGAAGTCATTAATGGTAGTGTAAAAAAACCCTTTGCCTGCAGTAAAGAACAAAGCAATACATCTAAGCTGTGACACACATCAGAGTTGTACAACCCTGATACTTTATTAGTTGCTCAGAACTATCTTCATTTTTTTTTTTTTTGCTTTTTGGAGGGCAATTGGGGTTAAGTGACTTGCCCAAAGTCACATGGCTAGTTTTTGTGTTAAGTGTCTGAGGCTGGATTTAAACTCAGGCCCAGGGCTGGTGCTCTATTCACTGCGCCACCTAGCCATCCCCATCTTCATTTTTTTGATCAGTTGATTGTACTCTTCCATCCTTCTCTTCTCCTCTTACGTTAGAAGATTAACATCGATTTGGTTTCAGAATTACATGATAGGTTTTAAAATAACTGCAAGTGCTCTTGATGATACAAAACCAAGTCTGTGTATCATGGGGTAAAGACTGACAACAATAACTGCTTCACTCTGACTGTTACCAAAATGGGCTTAAGGAAAGTTCCTTGCTTTTTGACATCACCATCTTGTATAACCAGCTTAAGAAGAACCTTGCATCATTAAAAAGGATTAAAAAGTAAAAATACAACTGCTCAAAAGTGGGATGAGAAGAACCAGGAAAACAATATGCATAATGATCACCAAAAATGTGAATGGAAAGATTAACAAGTAATTATACATTATGATATGCTAATTGTTTAATGATGGGGTTTGAATTATGCCATAGCAGCAAAACAATTGAAACCGATTTTGTCATCATTATTTAATTTTGTTATGTAATTCTATATTCAGGGCAGCTAGGTGGCACAGTGGATAGAGTGCCAGGCCCCAAATCAGGAAGACTCATCTTCCTGAGTTCAAATCTGGCCTCAGACACTAACCCTCGGCAAGTCACTTAACCCCGTTTACCTCAGTTTCTCATCTGTAAAAATAAACTAGAGACAGAAATGGAAAACCATTCCAGTATCTCTGCCAAGAAAACCCAAAATGGGGTAATGGAGAGTTGGACATGACTGAAATGACTGAACAACAACAATTCCATATTCATTATATAATTTTAATGACTGAGTTTGGCCTCAAAGAAGAGATATGAGATGACACTTCTTCCCTGTTCTGTGGTTATGATATACTGTGGATCATGTCAGACTTTCTTACCACCTTATTTAGTTGTTCTATGCAATTATTTTCCATCCTTCATAGTTTATTATAAGGGATCAATCTCTCTAATGAGATAGAGAGAAGACTACAGTGAGAAAGAGGTGAGATAAAACAAAAGATGTGAATAAAAATTCATTTTAAAATGAAGGTAAAAATCCTTGCCCCTTCCAGCCTACTCTTATTTCCACTTTGAGTTCTTTTTTGAAATCTTGCTTATATTACCCATAGCTTGTCATAGAAAGACATCCTAAAGCCAAATACACATTTTGGGAGGAATCATTTTTTTTTTAATTGGGACTTGAAATCCACTTCAGACATTTACAAGCTTTGTGACCTAGTGTGATACAATGGAGAGAAGGCTGGGCTTAGAGTCAGGAACACCTGAGTTAAAGTCCTAACTTAAAGACTAATTATCTGTGTGATCCAGGACAAATCACTTAACTCCTCTCATTTCCTCATTTATTAGATGAGGGAGTTGGACTCCATGGTCTCTGAAGTCCCTTTCCTATCTAAATCTGTGATCCTAAGTAATTCAGATTCTCTGAGACTTGGTTTCTTCATCTGTAAAATGGAAATAATAATAGGATTTAACTCACTGGGCTGTTGTGAGGAACCATAAAGCACCATAGGAATATGGGCTACTAACACTGTTGTTATTTTGGATTTAATGCAGATAGTTGAAACTTAATTCTGTGCTATGATCTATGCCCCTAATTTCTCATGAGCTTTTTCCTCTTCCTGTCTTAGATTGTTAAATATGTCGAGTGTTTCACTGGACCCAATATCATGGCTATGCATACAATGCTGATAAACAAGCCTCCAGATTCTGGTAAAGAATTTTTACTTATATTAGGGGCTAGTTGGTGGGGGACTTGTGCAACGGGGATCAGGAAAGATATGCTGGTTGTATTGTAAAAATTAAGGTAAAATCAGCTTCCTGACCTCCACGAATTGAAGCAAGCAGTCTAACAATTAGTAATCTGGAGGCATAGATGTGTCCTTTTAAATACAAGTTTAAATGACTTGCATTGTTATCAAATCGAAGTGTGACAGTCTCAGATATTTGACCATGGCTGTTATTGCTTCCTTAGGTTTCATAGTACTTTAAGTGCTTATCTAACCCACTCATTTGATCTATGATTTCATTGGAATAAATGCTGCCTCCAACCCAAGGCAAGATCACAACGTTTATATAACTTCATAGGTTTTCAGGGGAGTTGTTGTGGCCAGAAATCTGTCCTGTGATTGACCTAGTACCGAAGCTCTCTAACCCTAGCTAAAACTGGTCTCTGGACGCTAGGCACATAGGCCATCATTAGACCCATAATCAAAGCCTTTCATGTTTTGATAGCAATTGTTAGAGTGTGTACTCTATTGGCATTGCTTTTTAGAACCCAGGCTCCTTGCTACACTATAATGAGGCATTGGAGTAGGTCAAAAGTAGAAGAATAGATCATATTCCACTGCTATTAATAACCTAGACTCTGAGAAGATGGCTCAAAGAGTTATAAGTGAACAGGCAAATCATCACTACAGGGGCTATCCAAGGACATTGGGTGTCCCAAGAAGGAAGAGACCAGAGGCTGAGGAGAAACTTAGCCAAGGGCCTGAGGTCTGCTATGCTGAACCCAGAGGCAGGTGTGCAATATTACTGATAACAGTTTCTGTGCCTCCCCATCAAGTGACATTCTCTTTAAATCTGGTGTTGCCTGGCCATGTTTCCCTATTTGGCATCTTACTGTCATATATGGTGTTTGAAGTCAAGTCTCACTAGAATACTTAACCTTTGGAGCTGAACTGATTGTTATTCTCATTATTATATTTCTTTATATTCTGTTTTTTCTAGGATGCATATATATATATATATATATATATATCTTTATAATATAAACTCTTTGTAGGAGTGGATATTGCTGTTTGCGTAGGGAAAGCAAAGGAATTCTGAGATTAGAGCTTCTTCTAACATATGGGTTGGGTTCCATTGCAGGTAAGAAGACTTCACGCCATCCCTTGCATCAGGACCTGCACTACTTTCCCTTCAGGCCTTCCGATTCCATTGTCTGTGCTTGGACTGCCATGGAGCACATTGATAGAAACAATGGCTGCCTGGTTGTGTTACCAGGCACACACAAGACCGTCTTGAAACCTCATGACTATCCTAAATGGGAGGTAGGTCTGCCTGCTGAGAGCGTATAAAAATAGAGCAAGAAAGGTTCTTAGAATTTTCCTCAGAAGATATTTTTCTTTGGAAAGACATGACAAGTGAAAGACCTTTCCTGGCCAAAAGTGTTATTCTGTATTTTGAAATTTGGATAAAGAGAAGACATTAGAAGACTATTATTTTCTCATTCCAAGTCATTGGTTTGATTTATTTTACTTCTTCTAAGTCTAAAATATGGCTTGTTTGTTTTGTTTTCTAGGAGGGAGTTAATATTATGTTCCACGGTATCCAAGACTATGATTTAAACCAACCCAGAACTCACCTTGTGATGGAGAAGGGAGATACTGTTTTTTTCCATCCTCTGCTCATTCATGGATCTGGAAGAAATAGAACTGAAGGGTTCCGGAAGGTAACAATAATTTCCTTCCCAACTGCAAATAGGTTTGTAAATCAGATTTTAAAATAACATTCCAAACCTATATAAAATCTGATTATAATTACAGGGTGTCAATAAGTGAATATTTTAGTCTATTTTATTAACAAGGAAGCTTATTCCCTTACCCTTATCAATAAAGAACCAACTTATATGGATATCCCATTGATTGGCAGGCATTCATTTCCTCAGGGGGAAAAAACATCTTACTTTATTTTTGTTTTGCATTTTAATATCTGGTATATGCTGCAAACAATGCATGACGTCATCACCAAAACATGACAGCATAATCTGGAATTTTTTATAGGACATTACTGCCTCTCCTGCACTCTGTGGTCTAGTCCAATGAACCTTCTCTCTGCTCCTCATGCTTGATATTTCATCTTCTGTCTTTGCCTTTGCATGGATCAGTCTCTATACCTGGAATGCACTCCTTCTTCACCACTGCCTCATAGAATCCCTCTTCCTTCAAGATGTCAGACAAGCACTGTCTTCCACATGAAGCTTTCTCTGAATACCCCTCCCTCTAACTACTACTGTCCTCCCTCTCAGACCACCTGTATTTGACTAATTTGAATGTATTCTCTTTAATATATATTGAATTTATTTGTATTTATATTTTTATTATTTTATTTTTTATTATTTACTTGTATTATACACATGTTTCCCTTGTGTATACATATATATACACTTGCATGCAGGCACACTTATACAGGGCATCCCAAAAGTCTTAGAAAGTGGAATAGAACTGCACCAAGACTTTTGGGACATCCTGTAAACATCCTTCTTGTTATTTTTCCTGTTAGATTGTAAGCTGCTCTCGAGTATATTTGTATTCCTAGTGCCTACCATAGTCAGGAGGCATTTCTTAAGTACCCACTTTATGCCAGGCACTGTGCTAAACTGGGGATTAAAAAAAAAAGCAAAAGACAGTCCCAGCAAGTAGCAGATACTTAATGAATACTTGCTGATTAATTCTTTGACTTGGGCATCTTGAGTGGACCTAACCAAAGACAAAAGAGAGGGCAGCGTCTTCCTCTAATGTTCTAAGAGATCTGTGTGGGTACCCTCTCTCTCCAATGGTGTAGACTTGTAACTCCTCTGTGCCTTAGTAGATGGTATTTATGATTTTCTGTGGTCAAAAATAATTCTATTTTATCGCTTAATTCATTACTGGCCCACTTTGTGGTGACGAGCTTCTCTGAGCTTAGCTCTAGACTGGTCCTCAACCAGCCTCTTCCTGGATCCTTATTTGAAATTTTTCTACCTTGTACTCTCCTGGTATGAACTTCAAGAACCCCAAGGTCACTTAAATGACACAGTGAGACATCAGAGCTGGACTTAACTGTCTTCACCATGGGAAAAAAGGTGTTATTAATGCCAACCACTACCTAAAGTTCTGTGAATAACCCTTGCTGTAGGTCTCTGAAGCATTTCTGGCAGAGAGGAAATTCATCCTGAAGGTTGTGATTACTCTCACCACACTATGAAAAATTCTTATAATGGTCTATTTTAATTGCAGTCACTTGAATTCAGATTCCCACTCCCATTTTCTAGGTGTAGGCAAGAGTTCAGAATTTGCATTTATTGCTGCCAGAGAGAAACAATATAGGAGTCATTAGTATGTGTTGATTGTAACAGACCTTTAAATATTCCTTTAATCTGGTGGTATGTTTATTATTTTCCAATAGAGCACCTTGATTATACTGTTACCACTTAAATAAATAATTTGTTGTAAACTCAATGAGATAACTTCTATGGCTAAGCTAATAGGATCATAATTTGTAGATTAGAAGGAGATTAGAGGCCATCAAGGCCAAACCTCCTCATTTTACAGATGAGGAAACTGAAGCCTAGACAGTTGTGACTTTCTCAAGGTCACCCAGGTAGTAGGTGATGGAACTGGGATTCAAACCTAGGGCCTCTGACTACAATTCCAGCATTCTTCCCACTGCAATAAGCCATAACTCAAAAATAAAACAAATACCGATCAAACACTGGCATTGTACAGGCACTGTGCTCAGTATTTAGAAATGCAAATGCCTTCAAAGATCTTCCATTCTACTGGTAAGTGTTTCAAGGAGATGGAGTAATCTTTTGAAGATTGAGAACACTGAGATGTGAAAAATGTTAAGAATGAACAAGATGTGTGGGTGGTTAACAACCCTTTGGGTTCTTTTTTAGGAAAGAATGACTTAGATAGTTTAGAACTGCTTG
Organism: Petaurus breviceps papuanus; assembly: GCF_028583685.1. NCBI lineage: Eukaryota > Metazoa > Chordata > Mammalia > Diprotodontia > Petauridae > Petaurus > Petaurus breviceps. Next base: position 5,432,650 of record NW_027186540.1, on the reverse strand, counting down.
TACTTTTAAAATTCCCCTGCAGGGGCAGGCTAAATCATAGTCCAAGAGAGCAGCTAAGTACAGTGGTATAATTCATTTCTTGCTCCCTTAGGGCTAGTGATAATCAGATTTCTTTTTATATTAATTGGCTCAATGTATACAGGCGATTTCCTGTCACTATGCCAGTTCTAATTGCTACTACACTGATGTAAAGGGAACCAGTCAAGAAAACATTGAGAAGGAACTCCGAGACATAGTAGAAAGAAAGTATGGTGTCACTGATTTGGAATTAAAGGTAGGTTCATATGAAATGAAAAGGTGAAAAACTCTGTTTGTTTTTTCTCTTTTTTTTTTTTAATGGAAAGTAATTCCTGATGGCATTTAATTTAGATATAGGTAGACCCTGCATTAAGATGCCCTGTCCTTTTACAGTAACATTGTTAATACATTCTGATGCCAAATCTAATTGTGATGATGGAAGAAGCATGATGTAAAGTGATTTTCTTGGGATAATTTTTAACACTGTTCTCATAGAAGTGACAGTATAGTATAGGGGGCAAAAAGTTGCCCTAGGTTCTATCTAGTCCTGTCTCTGTCATCTACTAGCTGTGTGAGTCCAGGCAAGTCCCTTAGCCTTTCAGTGTTCTAGGTAACTCTCTAAGACTGTAAGTTCTAGAGAAGATATTGACTTGCCTTGGTAGAAGGTGTTTCCTTATCTGGAAGTTACCTGTATCAATGAAATCACAGGTTTATTCCCACTCCCAAACTGTGGAACTGCCCCCGCAATGTCGTTTCACCTAACTTGTATTTTTCTCATTCCCATCTACCTCTACCCTGAGAGTCCTCCAAGTCTCTTTAGCTCTGCCTTTCAGTCATGAACAAACTTCCAGTCAGCAAGACACAGTTTCCTTCCTTATCTCTTTTAATGAGATCTGTTTTTGCTTTTGGCTTTCTTTGAGATCATGATAGCCCTTGCTTTTTTTGCTTCAGCTAAAGCATAATAGATTCTGCTCCAGCCCCTTACCTTTTCTCTGTGTGTGTCTCTGTGTTTCAAATGTGTTTCTTATAAACAACATATTGTAGGATTCTGGTTTTTAATCCATTCTGCATTCTAGATTTTTTTTTCCTGCTTATATTTCTCTCATCTTCTAATGCTCATGGAGACTTGGCTCATTACAGAAGATATTAGATTCCTGGTCACCCTTTCTAGTAATGATAATAACATCTAATATTGGCTATAGCCCTTTAAGATCATATATTATCTCATTTGATCTTTACAACAATCCTCTGAAGTAGGTAGGTTTTATTATTGCCCCATTTCAGAGATGATGAAACTGAGGCTGATAAAGTTTAAATGGCTTGCCTAAGATCATGCCTTTGGTTAAGTATCTAAGGTAGGGTTTAAACTCAAATTCAGTATTCTACCCTCTGTGCCATTGAGGTGCTACCAGATTTTGGATGTGTTTTCTGTCTTGTCCACTAGCAAAAGGAGCTAGGAAGAAGAAAAGGCAAATTCCTCGCCCCTCACTTCCATTTTTAATTTTTTTCTTTTTTGTTTTTGGAGGGGGGACGGCAGGGCAGTTAGGGTTAAGTGACTTGCCCAAGGTCACATGGCTAGTAAATGCTAAGTGTCTGAGGTCAGATTTGAACTCAGGTCCTTCTGACTCCAGGGTCAGTGCTCTATTCAGTGCACCACCTAGCCGCCCTCTCACTTCTGTTTTTAGACCCTTTCTTTACTGCCATTAGTCAGCAGTCTCCCCACTTTAAGGTTTATTCCATCTACTTGTATCACGGCATCTCAATTCTTGCTGTAGTTATCAAGAGCCTCTCTTCTTTCTCAAGGAATTCATTATCTGAGTCACAAATTCTTCTCCATTCCAGCTGCTGCCTTAAGCTTGGGGACTTCGTATACACAAATACTCTGGCCTTCTGGTTCATCAGTCCCCTCAATTTCTCTGTCCTATATCCCCACTCCACCTACAGGGATGGCCATACCATTGTTCTCATCCTCACCCATGACTCCCTTCAAGAACACTGAGATTTCTCTCTCTTATCAAAAGCCCCTATCATTCCAACTCTGCCTGCCTTTGTTTTCCTAAAGCTATTCTTCATCCTCACTAGAACCTTTAGTCTCTCTATCCCTTTTCCTATTAATTATCCCTTCTTTGCTTTCACTTTTTTTCTCTTCAATATTGGTCCTATAGTTGACTCTTCACAATGTATAGTTGAATCTTCACTTTATCCTTCCTTGGTTGTGGTCCAGTGAAAAGATCTCTGAATTTAGAAGAGTTAGAAGACCTGCCACTTAATACACTTAATATCTCTGTGGTCTTGGGCAGATTATTTTTTCTCTCTTGGCCTTTCTTTCCTCATCTTTAATATGAGCAGGTTGGACTAGATGAATCCTAAATTCCTTTGTAACTCTTGACCAAGTTAGAGTTTGTTTTATTTGCTAACCAGTGCAGCTATTCAAGAACTTAAACTCTTTCTGTTTGGGATTATTTTTAGGATCTTTGGAGTTTTCGAGCACGGGTTGTGAAAGGAGAAAGAATGAATCTTTGACATGTTTCTCAAAAGTCAACACCAGGTGCCTACGGAGAATGTTATTATATGAGAAGTAGTGATCCTTGTTATCACATATTAATATGAAAAAGCGCTTTGTTGTAGGCAGTATTGTGCACATTGCACTTAAACTGTTTTGACAGATACAAAGACTAAAATGTGTAATGTATAGAAAGCTTAACTTACTGTCACACCTGATAAAAATGCTTGTATAATTTTGGAGTAATCCAAGTCTTCAAAAAAAAAAAAAGTGGGAGGGGGAAGAACTATCAAAACACTTCTTAGCCAAAAGAAAACCTACTGAGTTCAGAATTTTTATAATTATAAACTACGTAGGTACCAGTAAAAAGTGATGGCTGATTGCTTTTATAGTTAGGGGAAGTCTATTGCAGGTGCTTCTTTAGGGAGACAAAGAATAAGAACTTGTTCTAAGCAGGTAGTTCTTTAATCAGTGGAAGATTGTGGAATAAAAGAAAGGAAAAACTTGCCTCGTTTCACAACTGACTATAGTCCGACAGCACATCCTCACACCCCTATTACCTCTTAAAAAACTGGATTTCATTTATCCCTTTCTCTTTTTCTGACCCTGAAGAAGAATAGGGTAATATCCTCTGATGATTACTTTTGTATTCTTCTCAGTCAAGAGAACTAAAAATCTTCATACCTAGGACTGATGTTAGGGTTAGGTGGTGGAGAGCTTATCAGATCATTTTGATTTTAGTTCAGAGTAAACATGACCTGTGGCGATTTTTTGGAATTGATCTTCAAGTTTCCATTTCCTTCCTCATTTATAAAACCAGGTCAAAGTAGTAAGGAGCCTTATTTCACATTCATTTTCCAATCAGGGTGAGGATAATTTCCTAGTATTGAAACAGAAAAATATGGCGGACCTCCCAGCACTCCTCTTGTCCTCTCCTTTCTTGCCATGTTAGTAAAAGACATGTTTCCTTGGCTTTTCTCTAGTTCCTAATGGACAATAACTGTAAATGCACCTAATTTAGACCTATGGTACCCCCCGCCCCAGCTCTTCAATGGATGATGGCATTAAAGTGTTGTGAGTCGGTATGAGAGAGCTGGGCAATGGAAGAGACTAGTAAGAGAACACAAATGAGGAATGCTAGATGGACTGATGTCTCACTCTGGAATACTGAATTTCTCCAACCAGTTTATGCCAATTTTGGAACAAAGATATTTTTTAAATAAAGTTAAATCGTAGGGGGACAAAAACAAATGAACAAGTTGTGGTTGTTTTTCATGAGACTACATTATACATGTGAAGACGGCCTGCTACATGGTGGTGCTCCAGGTGCTTAGAGAGCAGAGCTGGGTTATCAGCATCTTCTTCTATGTCAAAATCAAATTTTAAAAAATTGTTATCTTTTGCTTTTATTTCCTTTATTATTGCCACATATATTCCTCCCCTTCACTTCCCTAGGGAGCCATTTTATGTAACAAAGAATAAAAAAGAAAGGGGAGGGGGAGGCAGTTGAATAAAACCAATAAACACATTAACCAAGTGATAATATATGCAATTTCCCATACTCCCAATCTCCCACTTCTTCAGAGAAGGGAATGAGGTTCTTTTTCTCTGCTCTTGCAGGGTGAAGCTTGATCATGTTAATTACATAGCATTTAGTTTTGTGTTTTGTTCTTTCCATGTACACATACAGCTTTTTAGCTACTGCATAGATTATTTTCCTGATTGCACTTGCTTTTCTTCCATTCAATCAATTCATAGAAGTTTTCACATTCTATCTTATATTCTTTATATTTATTGTAAATATCATATCTCATTAGTTTTACATACAATCATTATCCCTATATTTAGCAGTTCCACCAAGTGATGGATATCTACTTTGTTTCCAGTTTTTGCTACCACAAAAAAAAGCACATGCTGTGAGTATTTTTGTATACCTGGAGCATTTCTTTCAGTCTTTCTCTTTGGACTATATGCTTAACAGTGAGATCCCTGGGTCAAAGAATATGGATATTTTAGACATTTTCATACCCTAACTTTAAATTATTTTCTTGAATGCTTACCCCAACTCAGAGCTCTGATATCGGTGTATTAATGTGCCCATTTTCCATAGTCTGTCCAGCACTGCTGCCATCATACAACATCTATATCTGTCATTTGTCATTTTTGACAATTTTCTGTGAATGAAGTGAAACTCCAGAGCAGTTTAGATTTGAATTTCTCTAATTAGTGATTTGGAGCATATAGTTGTTAATAATTCTTTTGAGAACTATTAATATCCTTTGACCACTTTTTCAGTGGGAAATGACTCATAATCTTAAATGTTTTTGTGCATTATTTATATATCTTGGATATTTGAAATCTGTTTTATCAATAAACATCTGCACATTGTGTGTAACACTGGTGGTAAAAAACAAAGTCACAAAGATTGTCTTCCTTGAACACTAGGTCCTTTGGCATTGCAGCTTCAATTAGGGTATATGTCCCTCTGAATAAGCATAGGTAAAGGTAAAGAATTTTGAAGCAAAAATGGACAGGATAGGCCTAAATTGTTGACAGCTGGGAAACAGCTATTTGTACCTCACTTTCTGCTGTGAATTCTAGGCTACCTCAGTGTGAATAAAAGCATATCACCACAGGCTGAAGTTAAAAGAGGATCTGAAAAGTGGGGATGGCTGACTGCTCAAAGGGCACCTCTTTGGTAGATCCCAAGACTTTCTGTTTTCTAGGCCCGTGTTATAATCGGCTGTTGTTTCTGCTCTAGACCTGCCTTGTCTTCCCTGCTTCATAGCTATACCCTTTCATTTCTTTGCAACTTTCCATATCCAGATTCTCCCATACTAAAAATGTACAACTTCCTGACCCAACTGTGTCAAACTCAAATAGAAAAGAGACTACTAAACCATATATAAAGATTCCTGTGGGTCACATAGTGACTTAGTTTTAAAATGCAAATATTATTTTTATAATATTATTTAGTTACATAATGTTTTGTCATATTTTTTTTTCTTTTCTTAAATAATTCCCAATTACACTGTCATCTGGTTTCAGCCCACACTCAGGAGAGTTGTGGACAAGATGTATAAGGACCATATACTTGCTCTGTCCTAATCAATCAATGGAAATTTCCTGCCCATGGCATGAAAATAGGATAACTTGGAAAACAGTTTGGAAAAAAACTAGGTATAGATCAACATCTTATACCATATACCAAGATAGGGTCAAAATGATTCATGATTTAGACATAAAGGATCATATCCTGGGCAAACTAGGAGATCATGGAATAGTTTTCCTGTCAGATCAATGAATAAGAAAAAGAATTCATGACCAAACAAGAGATAGAGAGCATTATGAGATGTAAAATGGATAATTTTGATTATATTAAAAAGGTTTTACAGAAATAAAAGCAATCAACCAAAATTAGAAGGAAAGCAGAAAACTGGAAAAATTTTTTTACAGAAAGTGTTTATGATAAAGGCCTCATTTCTCAAACATATGGAAAACTGAGTCAAATTTATAAGAGTACAAGTCATTTCCCAATGGGCAAAGGAATATGAGTAAGCAGTTTTCAGAAGAAATCAAGGCTATCTATACTAGTATGAAAAAATTATCCAAATCACTATTCGAGAAATGCAAGTTAAAATAATTCTGAGGTACCCATTTGCACATATCAGATTGGCTAACGTGAGAGAAAAAGAAAGTGATAAATGTTGAATGGAATATGGGAAAATTGGAACACTAATGCACTGTTGGTGTAGTTGTGAAGTGATCTAACCATTCTGGAGAGGAATTTGGAACTATAAGACTATTCGTACTCTTTGAGTCAGCAATACCACGACCAGGTCTATATCTCTTTTAAAAATATTTATAGCAGCTCTTTTTGTGGTGGCCAAGAACTGGAAATTAAGGGGATGTCCATCAATCATGCAATGATTGACCAATGATTGCAATAGAATACTACTAAACTATAAGAAATGATGAGTAGGATGCTTTTAGGAATATCCTGGAGAGACTTAATAGCAATATCATACAATGATCACCTGTGAATGATTTAGTATCCTCAGAATACAGTGAGCCAAGACAATTCCCAAAGACTCATGATGAAAAATGCTATCCACCTCCAGAGAAAGAACTGATGGAGTTTGAATGCAGATCAAAGCATACTATTTTTCACTTTTTGGTCTTGTGTTTTCTTTCACATGACTAATGCAGAAATACGTTTTGCACCATTGCCCATATCAAATTGCTTACCGTCTTAGGGAAGGAGGAAGGAAAGAAAGGAGGGAGAGAATTTGGAACTCAGTTTAAAAAAACAAACAAATGTTAACAATTGTTTTTACATGCATCTGGGGAAAAAGTAAAATATTACTGAAGAGGAGAAAATAGCGAAACCAATTAATGCACATAGTAGAAGCCCTGCACATAACCTCTCTTCCTCCTCTACATCTTTGGGCAGATGGTTATATGGACTGACCCAAGTATTTTAGCACTGAACCTGGGTGGCAAGTTAGGAGACCTATCTCTCAGTGGATCATCAGTAAACAATACGACCCTCTGTATGCTGAGTCCCAGAAGTATCCGTCCCCTCTAGAGATCTAGTTATATCTTTGTTTTTTTCAGTGACTATAATCCAAATATATTATTGGTCTCTTGTATTACTGCCCTCATCATTTTCCTAGATGTCTCAAGCGAAGCCACAAACACATCTGATAATAGTTTACTGCTTTTAAACACTCGATAAAAGTTTAAAACATTCCTGATACAAGTATTACTGCTTTCACATTAAAATACACCTGATAAAAGCTGGCTACTTTCCTAAGTGAAATGGATGAATAATTAAAAATATGAAGTGCCCAGATTAACAGAAGAAATAAAATACTTAAATAACCCTATCTTAGAAAAAGGGTTTGAACAAGCCATAATTGAACTCCCTAAGAAAAAATCCCTAGGACCAAATTTACAAGTGATTTCAAGTGATACAAGGATTTACAAGTGAATTCTACCAAACATTTAAGGATCAGTTAATCCCAATACTACATAAACTATTTCAAAAAAAAATAAGCAAAGGAGTATTACAAAATTCCTTTTATGACACAAATATGATTTTAACATCTAAACCAGGGAAAGTAACAACAGAGAAAGAAAACTATAGACCAATTTCCTTAATGAATATCAGTGTAAAAATTTTAAATAAAATACTATCAAGGAGATTACAGCCATAGGTCACCCATATGGTCATACATACCCTATGACCAGGTGGGATTATATCAGGAGTGCAGGGCTGGTTCAATATTAGGAAAACTATCATTGGCCATATCAATGACAAAAACAACAGAAATCATGATTATTTCAATAGATGCAGAAAAAGCAATTGACAAAATACAACACTAATTCCTATTGTTTTTAAAAAAGCCATTAAAAAGCATAGGAATAAAGGGAGTATTTCTCTAAAACCAAGAGCAAGCATTAACTGTAATGGGAATAAAACCTGAAGCCTTCACAGTAAGAACATTATTATTCGATTTTGTATTAGAAATACTAACTATAGCAATAAAACAAGATAAATAGGAGGAATAAAAATAGTCAATGAAGAAACAAAACTATCATTCTTTGCAGATGATATGATAGTTTACTTAGGGAACCCTGAAGGGGGGCGGAGCCAAGATGGCAGAGTAAAAGCACAAACTTGGTGTGGGTTCTGGCTCCAACCACCTCCAATACCTGTAAAAAAAAATGACTCTAAACAAATTTTAAAGCTATAGAACCCACAAAGTGACAGAGAGAAACAAATATCCCTCTGGAGGCAGCCTGGCAGGCCAACAGGAAAGGTCTATCGCAGCATGCTGGGAGCTGAGCACAGTCTCCCCTGAGTCACAGTTCTGGCCCCAGGGTGGCCACAATCAGCAGCAGCATGAGTAGACTTCAGGAGAGGGAGTCATCAGCAGCTGTGGCAGTTTCCAAAAATCTCAACCCATAAATGCCAAAGACAAAGTAGAAGGTCAGTTGGGAACTCTTTTGGAACAGGGGTGGATGGAAGAGCCTGGGCTGCCCCTGGGGGAGAAGTGGCTGAGACTAGACGTGGCTGCCTCAGGAGGTCCTGGCCTGCGGGTCATGGGGGGACCAAGAAACCATTCAGAGGCTAAGAGCTCTTGCTTTGACCTGCTTGCATCTGGATCATGGTCTTGGGTGGTGGTCCTGGGGTGTGTGGCCAGTGTGCCAGAGCTTGAGGTGTATGTGGAGAGGGCACCCTCTTAATAGCTCCAGCAGCTGCAAAACCCCCAGAAATTTGGGACAAAGCTCTCTCCATTCTGAAAGCAGAGTTCTACTGTGGCAAAGAGCTCAAAAGTCAAGTAATTGTCTGGCAACATGAGCAAGCAGAAGAAATGCAATCTGACCATAGATTCCTTTTTTGGGGACAAAAAGGATCAAAGCATGGAAAAGAAGGAAGACAATGAAGTCAGAACTCCTGCATCAAAAGCTTCCAAGAAAAATGTGAATTGGTCACAAGCAATGGAAGAACTCAAGAAGGATTTTGAAAATCAAGTAAGAGAAGTGGAGGAAAAATTGGGAAGAGAAATGAGAATGATGCAAGAAAATCATGAAAAGCAAGTCACCAGCCTGCTAAAGGAGACCCAAAAATACACTGAAGAAAATAACACCTTTAAAAATAGACTAACTCAAATGGCAAAAGAAGCACAAAACGCCAATGAGGAGAAGAATGCCTTAAAAAGCCAAATTTGCCAGATGGAAAAGGAATTTCAAAAACTTACTGAAGAGAATAATTCCTTCAAAATTAGATTGGAGCAATTGGAAACTAATGACTTTATTTTTATTTATCTATCTATTGCTTTTTGGAGGGGAAGGGCAGAGCAATTTGGGTTAAGTGACTTGTCCAAGGTCACATGGCTAGCAAGTGTTAAGTGTCTGAGGCCAGATTTGAACTCAGGTCCTCCTGAGTCCAGGGCCGGTGCTCTATTCCCTGTGCCACCTAGTTTCCCCTAGCTAGTGACTTTATGAGAAATCAAGATACTATAAAACAGATCCAAATGAAAAACTAGAAGGCAGTGTGAAATATCTCATTGAGAACCCTAGAGAATCAACTAAATAACTAGTTAAAACTACAAACAACTGGGGCAGCCAGGTAGCACAGCAAGTAAGAGCACCGGCTCCAGTGTTGAGAAGACCTGGAGATCGAATCCCGGGCTCAGACACTTAGCACCCACCCAGAAACACCTGGCCGTGTAACCTTGAGCAAGTTACTTAACCCCAATTGCTTAGGGGAGGCCAGGTGGCTCAGCGAGTAAGAGTACCGGCTCCAGTGTTGGGACGACCTGGAGATCGAATCCTGGGCTCAGACACTCAGCACCACACCCAGAAATAACTGGCCGTGTAACCTTGAGCAAGTTACTTAACCCCAATTGCTTAAAAATATAAAAACAAAACAAAACAAAACAAAAAAAAACTACAAACAACTTTAGCAAAGTTGCAGGACATAAAATAGACCCATATAAATCATTAGCATTTCTATATATTGTCAACAAAACCCAGCAGAAATAGATAGAGAAATTTCACTGAAAATAACTGCAGAAAGTATAAAATACTTGAATGTAACTACCTGCAAAGACAAACACATATGAACACAATTATAAAACACTTTTCACACAAATAAAGATTTCACACAGATCTAAACAACTGAAGAAATATTAATTGCTCATGGGTAGGCTGAGCCAATATAATGAAAATGACAATTCTACCTAGGTTAATTAACTTATTCAGTACCATATCAAACAAACTACCAAGGAATTATTTTATAGAGCTAGAGAAAATCATCTAAAAATTCATCTGGAAGAACAAAAGGTTAAGAATATCAAGGAAATTCAGTGAAAAAAATGTTAAGGAAGGCAGTCTAGCAGTACCACATTTTGAACTATATAACAAAGTGGTAATCATTAAAACAATCTGGTACTAGCTAAGAAATAGAGTGGTGGATCAGTGGAATAGATTACTGTAGTAGCAAGGACCCCAGAGTCTCCAGGGTGGCTGCCAACACAGGTTCTTAGATCTGCTTTGTTAAAGGAAAGCAACTCAAAATGGGTTAACAAGCTTACTTTAATCAGTCAAATATGTATCGTTCACCTAGTTCAGGGGAAAAAGGTCAGCACCCCAAACTTCAGAGTATACAGACAGAATTATCAAGGCAGAGAAACAGATCAAGTAGACAGGTTTCCAAACTGTCCAACCATTACATCCATACCAAATCAACATCTGGATTTTTCAAAGCTGGGGGGCTCTCAACAACGGCTTCCCATAGTCTCATCTGATCAAATCACAGGACACTTCTCAAGTGAGCCCCAAAACAAATCCTCAAATCAGGGTTTATATAGCCTTCTCCTGGGTCAGAGAATGTAACAACCTTCTGCCTCCCACCCCAGGCTCCAGGTGCACTTTAGCCTCAGGGCAGGAAAGATCTTAAAAATTTATATTTCCATTACAATTACACACCAATAAATGATTATAGTAATCTAGTGTTTGATAAACTCAAAGATCCAAACTTTTGGGGTAAGAACTCAGCATTTGCCAAAAATTGCTGGGAAAACTGGAAAGCAATCTGGAAGAAACTAGACAGAGATCAACATCTCACACCATAAACCAAAATAAGGTAAAAAAATCAAAATAAGTGATTTAGACACAAAGGATGATATTATAAGTAAATTAGGGGAACATAGAAAAATGTATCTGTCAGAACTATGGATAAGGGAAGAGTTTATGATGAAACAAGAGATAGAAAGGATCATGGGAAGTAAAATGGATAATTTTGATTACATGAAATTAAAAAGGGTTTTCACAAACCAAAACAATGCTCCAAGATCAGAAGGAAAACAGAAGGCTGGGGGGAAAATGTATAGCAAATGTCTGTGATAAAGGTCTCATTTCTCAAATACATAGCGAACTGAGTCTAATTTACAAGAACACATGTCCTTTCCCAATTGACAAATGGTCAAAGGATATGAAAGAGGCAATTTTCAGATGAAGAAATCAAAGCTACTTATAGACATATGAAATATACTCTATCACTATTGAGTTGAGAAATGCAAATAAAAATATCTGAGATACCACCTCATGCTTATCAGACTGGCTAACATGACAGAACAGGAAAGTGACAAATGTTAGAGGGGATGTTGGAAAATGTGGACACTAATGCACCGTTGGTAGAGTTGTGAACTTGTCCAACTTTTCTGAAAAACATTAGGAACTATGCCCAAAGGGCTACAAAACAACACCTACCCTTTGATCTAGCAATAACACAACTAGATGTATATTCCAAAAGCACAAAAGGAAAAGAACCCACATATGCAAAAATATTTATAACAGCTCTTTGTGGTGGCCAAGAATTAGAAATTTAAGGAATGTCCATTATATGGGGAATAGCTAAAGAAATTGTGGTAAATGATTGTGATGTAATACCTTGTACCAGAAGAAATGACAAGCAGTCCAGAATTGTCTGAGAAAACTTCCATTAATATTGTAGAAGTTGTGAGCCACAGCAGGAAGAAAGGGCTAGCAGCACCTAGGGTCATGCAGATGACAGGCATGACATCTGAATGGGCCCCATCAGAGTCATAGTAGCATCAAGGGTTGGGGCCAACTCCAGGCTCTGAACTATGTAAGGAGACAGAGACATAGAAGAGGCTGAGGCTAAAATTAAGGAGGAAATAATCAGGTTAAAATCAGCCTGGAAGACTGAACAATTGGCACTCCTCCGCTCTAGACAAGTATTGTGGAGATGGCATATGCCAGCATTTTGTGCTTGTGGGCTCTGGGATTATCCCTTGCTGAATCATGCCTGCTCCCAATTTTGAACATTTCCTTAATCTTTCATTCCCTAAACAGGTAATACGTACTTGGGTGCACCCTGTACTACAGGGTGTACTCTGTAGGGGATGTAACTGAATGCTCCTGAGAGAGATGGGGGGGGGGGCGGTAGAATAGGAAAGGAAAGAAAAGGAGCAGCCACTATAGATCGATTTGTGGAAAATTGACAACTCTTGCAAGACAAATCTGTGCTTTACTTGCTCAGTTGTCAAAAAAAAAAAAAAGAAAAAGGCATTCTCTCACAGAACAATCTATATGGGTCTCTATTGTCTACGGGATAAACTTCAGTCTCCTCATCCTTGCATTCAAGATATGTCTCCCCTGTCTTTTCTTCCCATTAAATTGTGAACTCCTTAAAGGCAGGGACCATCTTTTTCTTCTTTTTTCCCTCAGCACTTCGCCTAATTCCTGGTCCATAGTGGGCACTTAAGAAATGTTGATTGATTCTCCAAAATGTACATCCTCATAGAACATGCTCTTCAGACTTCTCACCATCCTGCTCACCTTTTTCTGGAGCTGATTCAGTTTCTCGGTGTTCTTTTAAAACCAATGCTTGGCACAGTATAGGCATGGAATAAAAGTTTGTTGACTGACTGACAAAATGTATAGTACTTTAGCTGTGGTCAGTACTCTAGCATTCTAGATGTGGTCTGACCAGGGCAGCATACCAGCCACAGTCCCATCTCTCTATTGTTCTGGACATTTGCCTGTCAAGGCAGCCTATGATTAACATTCATTTCTTTGGCTATTGCACTGTTGACTTACACCTTCCACACTCCCCAAGCCCAGCGTTTTTTCCCCATGAATCCTAGCTAGGTCTCCTCTGTCCTATACTTGTGCAGTTGATTTGTTTTTAACCTAAGCTTAAGACTTTATCTGTACTAAATTCCATCTTAATCGGGAACTCCAGTTTTTGTCGACTTCAGCTTTTCCCAGTTCTTCCCCTGATCTCTCTAAGGCTATGAATAATTAAAATGTTAATTTATAAACCTCCAGTTATTTATCTCCTTTGCATTGAGATTCTAATCTCTTTCCCAACATTCCTTGAGGATGAAAGTATTATGTACTCTCATATAGAGTATATTTACAAAAGCAGAATTAAAATTGATAGCATAGGATTAGTGTTTCCAAGCAGAAGAGCTTGGCCCAGGAGACTTGAAATCTAAGTTGCCCATATCCACCTAGTTTCTTCTTAACCTTCACCTTGGTTTCATTTCAGTTTCCCTTTCTTCACCTAATTTTCCCCAGACATTTGCAAGTAGTATATTATAAGGGGTCACTATACAATACCAGTAAACCGAAGTGTTTGGGTCTTAGAGGTCAAGTGTGTGGGACAGCTTCTATTTCTGCTCACCAAATTCAACTTTTAAAATATTCCTCACTTAACCCATATAACTGCCTTTGAGCATGCCCAATTTATCTAACATGGAGCTCACTGTGTCCCCTACCACGTGGGTGGGGGGAGCCCCCCTGGCTGGTTGCCTACCTTGGGGAGACCAAGCCAGCAGCAATTTTCTTAATCATCTTTTCTGCCAGGCCCTTCTCTACTACTTGGTGGTGCCCAGCAGAACTTGTGAGAGTGGAGAGCTTCGTCTTCCCCTACTGTTTACCTGGCCTTTGCCTCAGTTCCAAGAAATGGGCTCGAGTGTGTTTTTGTTTTGTGTTGTTTGCCCTCCTCAGGTTCAGGTGCCTGAGGTGGCTAGGAGGCCTGAGAGTTCAAGCAGTAGTGACTTTGGAGCCAGAATTGCAGGGTGGCCAGGAAAGGGCACAGTAGCCAGCCATCTCAGCATGGAAGCCAGGATGCCTGGGACTCGAGCCCCACAGGGTTTGGTGAGTTGGAACTGGGACTGTGCTCTATGGGAACAGAAAAAAGGTATGACCCTAATCCCCTTCCCCTCCGCAGAGACTGCTGTAGTGGTGGTAGTGGTGGTAGTGGGGAGAGGGGATTTTGCTTCCTACTAATTGGGGGAAATAAATCTCTATATTTGTGATCACGCTTTTTTTTTTTTGCTCTCCTGATTTTTTAAAATTTACTATTAGTTTACAACATTTAGTTCCACAAGCTTTTGAGTTCCAAATTTTCTCCCTCTCCCTCCCCCCCCCACCATGGCAGCATGCAATCTGATATAGGTTCTACAAATACCTTCACATTAAACATCAGTCAAGTTGTAAAGAATTATAACCAATGGAGTGAACAACGAGGAAGAAGAAGCAAAACAAAATGAAAAAGAGAGAGAGCAAGTAGTTTGCTTCCATCTCCATTCAGACTCCGTAATTCTTTTTCAAGATGTGCATAGCCTTTCCTATTATAAGTCCTTTGGAGTTGTCTATAACCTTGCATTGCTGAGGGGGGCCCACTCTATCAAAGTCAGTCATCACAAATATGATGTGTCTGTAATTGGGTACAATGTTGTCCTGGTTCTGCTCTCCTCACTCAGCATCAGTTTATAGAAGTCTCTCCAAGTTATTGTGAAGTTCATCTACTCCTCATTTCTTATAGCAAAATAGTTTTCCATTACATTCATATACCACAACTTGTTCAGTTATTCCCTAATTAATGGACATCCCCTTGATTTCCAATTCTTTGCCACCACAAAAAAAGCTGCTATAAATATTTTTGTACATACAGGTCCTTCTACTTGCAAGATCTCTTTGGATTACAGTTCTAGCAGTGGTATTGCTGGGTCAAAGTGTATGCGCATTTTTTTTTGCTTTTTTTGGAGGGGGGAGGTAGGGCAATTGGGGTTAAGTGACTTGCCTAAGGTCACATGGCTAGTTTTGTGTTAAATATCTGAGGCTGGATTTGAACTCAGATCCTCCTGACTCCAGGGCTGGTGCTCTATTCACTGCACCACCTAGCAGCCCCAGGGTTTGCACATTTTTAATAGCTCTTTGGGAATAGTTCCAAATTTCTCTCCAGAATGGTTGGATCAGTTCACAACTCCACCAACAATGCATTAGTGTTCCAGTTTTCCCCACATCTTCTCCAGCATCTGATATTTTCCTTTTTTGTCATGTTAGCCAATCTGACCAGTGAGATGTGGTATCTAAGAATTGTTTTGAGCTGCATTTCTCTGATCAATAGTGATTTAGAGTATTTTTATGTGATTATAGATATCTTTAATTTTTGTGATCATGCTTTTTGAAGTAAATATTACTATGTAGAAACTCCACTGAATTACAGATACATCAGGACAAAGTCGGGCACACCGTTTATATTATACCCCCTAAAGACATTCTGACTCTGCATTTATTATTCTTTCTGAGACCTAAAACTGTAGGAGAAAATCAGTGGCTTTTGTTTGAAGTCAAAGCTGCTTCTGTTGAGGTTACTCGTTTTTCTTTCTGCCTGGAATGCCCTTCTTCTACCTATCAAGAGCCTGCCCATCTTTTAAGACTCAACTGACCAGCTAGGCCAAGTGATGTCTCTCTTCTGCATTAACTATGTGTGTTTTTTTATCTGGCACCATGCACTGCCTTATACGGGATGATTTTTTCATGTGTACGTGACGAGTCCTGAGTGGGGACATAGTTCAGTGTTTTGTACCCTAGAATATGCTCTCTTATCTGTTGACTGAACTTTACAAAAAACTCCATGTACTTTACTATGTTTACTATGAAAGAACATCCTCCTGCAAAGAATTTATTAATATTTCTTTTGGTAGACAAAGTCTTCTTTCTTGTTCAGGCTGGATGTTCAGTGGCCGGGCCACTCATGGACTCGATCCCATTACTGATTGGCAAGGATCTTGCTCTGTTTTTCTGAGTGGGCCAATTTACCATTCCCTAGGCAGCCCCATGGCTCTTGTGGGCTTGCCTTATGGTGCTAGACTTACTGTGGACATCTGATCAGCTTTAGCCCTACTATAGGTCAGAACTCTTGAACTCAAGCCATCCACCAACCATCTTCAGCCTCTAAAACAGTAGAGATCACAGGCTTGTGCCATCTTGCTTGGCCCACTGTAGAAGTTTTATGGACATTTATGGATCTTGATGATGTAGTCACAAATCTGTGATTTATCTGCTTTGATATCCCTTGGGGCCTTTTCTAGAGCAGGTAGGTGGCACAGTGGATAGAGTGGAGTCAGAGACACTCATCTTCCTCAGTTCAAATCTGGCCTCAGACACTTACCAGCTTTGTGACCCTGGGAAAGTCACTTAACCCTCAGTTTCCTCACCTGTGAAATGAGCTGGAGAAGGAAATGGCAAATTACTCCAGTATCTTTGCCAAGAAAAGCCTAGATGGGGTCACGAAGAGTCAGACATGATTGAAATGACTAGAAAACAAGGGCCTTTTCTACTGGGTTCAGTGTGCCATATAAATGTTGGCATTCAGGTATTCCAAACAACACTTGTGATGGAAGCATAGAAGCTTAGAGGGAGTCAGCCTCAATACTGGCCTGCGTACTGGAAGAAAGGAGGAAGTCTGCACGTTCACAGGTGTGAAGGTGGCAGACAGCCCTCTTGTTTTCACTGATACCCTTCTAGTGCTTGCACTTAAACTCAGCAACTAAAAGGTTGACCTTGTGGTTGCCAAATGAACATACTCAGCTGTGGACTTAACTTCAAAGTTTTTCATTGGTGAAGACAGAGACCTTGACAGAATCACGCGTGAGGTCAAAGGGGAAGGGGGAAAGGAAGGGAAAGAAAAAAAGCAATTATCAAGCTCCTATGATGTGCCAGGCACTGTGTTAAATGCTTTACAAATATCAACCATCAACCGTCAGCACATTCCTCTTGGTATTAAGTATCTTCTCCAAGCTATAGGCAGCAACCACAGCAGCAGCAATGGGCTCATTGTTGATTTGGAGCACACTGAATCTAGCAAAGGCTCCAGCATCTTTGCTGGCCTGATGTTGGGGATCATCACGGTAGGTTGATTGTTGTTGTGGTTTTTCATCCTTCGTTCTCAAAAAGGACCAATGACATCATGAGAGTGATGTCTTGATTAACTAATGAGTTGGATTTAAGTGAGGCAGAGCTGCACAATCATCAGCCTCATTCTCTCCTCCACAGTCCTTTAGAGTCCAGTGGCAAAACAGAAGTCTAGAAGACAAACCGTGACCCAGGATGCAGTGGCAGACTTTGGCCTTTTTAAGCAAAGGTCTTTCCCAGGTCTCAGTTTGTCTGAGGCAAACACCCATTCATTCACAACAATCTTCTCAAGACATCAGCAAGTTCTTTCATTTTTGTCAAGACCACAGATAATGCTTCTTCTGGATAGAAGCTTCTGGTTTTTCCTCTTTTTCTCACTTGGATCTTAGGCCTGCCTGTATTATTCACCACCATGAAAAGCCAATGCTTTGTGTCTGTACAACTGAATCATCAGATCACAAGATCCTTGGCATCAAACACTATGTTGTAGAACGGGTTAGTGGGCAACTTGGTTCTTTGCAGCATCACTGACCAAATATTCTGTGTTAGCTCAGGGTGGTCCACTTTCCTTGGTCATTAGCAAAAACCTCCACTTTCCCATGTTGTAAGACTACTACACTGGAATATGTGGTACCAAGATCAGTGCCACCTATGCTTCCTTCTGACATGGTTACTGGGATGTCAGGGTTATTGCTGACCAAAAAAAATGCCATAAAGGCTGGTGCTGTGCTGAATGAGACCCTTGAGTATTTTGGTTAATCTAATATTTATACTTCTTGATTTTTCTTCCAAATGTTTTATCTTGGTTTTTTTTATTCTGCACAATATGGCATTTATATATCACACTTTGTTCAGCCATTCTTTGATTGATGAACATACATTTTATTTCTAATTCTCTGGATCTCCAAAAATACTACTATGAATATAATAGTATATATTGGATTTTTGTTTCAGCCTTTGATCTTTTGGGGGTATGTACCCAGGAGTAAGATCACTGAGTTAAAGGGGATAAACAATTTAGTCACTTTACTTGCAAATTTTCAAACCGATATCCAGAATGGCTGAACCAGTTCATAGATA
Source organism: Petaurus breviceps papuanus (assembly GCF_028583685.1). Taxonomy (NCBI): domain Eukaryota; kingdom Metazoa; phylum Chordata; class Mammalia; order Diprotodontia; family Petauridae; genus Petaurus; species Petaurus breviceps. The sequence goes on along the minus strand of NW_027186540.1, from coordinate 5,414,304 downwards.
TATCCAATAGCACAGAGTGTTTTGCCTTTGTCTTCTTATAAACTTTTGCACAGGAGGCTTAGAATGTCAGGAAGTCCATATATTGAGCCTTAGCTATTTGTCTACAATACTTTGCCAGTAGTACTTTGAACAGACTGGAATTAGTCTTAATCAGTCTAATCAACATTCACCTTTTAGAGATATGCAACTAAATTAATTGGTTGTTGTCCGTTCTGTAAGAGAACCAAAACAACTTTAGGATGTTGGAGTCAAGGTGTAGTGTGTTTGACTGTGGCTGATCAGACAAGTAGGAGCTCAGAAGGCTCTACCATGGATTGGGCACAAATAGTCCACGTGAACATTTGGAGTGGTGATGTCTCTAAATTTGAGCATCTCACATTTCTTTTGAGCTACTGTAATTCTGCTTTGCTCACAGAGCACAGTACCTTCTTTGATTCAAGCACACCATGCTGGGCAGTTCTTTTCCAGTATCTCCCACGTCTCACAATTGATACCAAAGTTCTTCAGAGATACCTTTAGAGTGTCCTTGTATCTCTTCTGACCTCCATGTTGAGCACTTGCCTTGTATGAGTTCTCCATAAAATAATCTTTAAGGCAAATGTATGTTTGGTTTTCAAACAACATGGCCAGCCCAATGGAATTGTGCTTTCTGCAGTAGAGTTTGAATGCTTGTCAGTTTAACTCAAGAAAGGAGCTCAGTGTCTAATCCCTTGTCTTGCCAGGTCATCTTCAGAATCTTCCTAAGACAATTCAAATGGAAGCGATTTAGATTCCTGGCTTGTCCAGATTTCACAGGCACCCAACAATGAGGTCAGCACATTTCAGTAGACCTTCAGTTTGATAGGCAGCATGATACCTTTTTTCTCCCACACTTTGCAACTAAATAATAATACAATTAACACAGTGACCTCCTTTTTTTGCTTTTCTTAGGGAACTCTAAGGTGATGATATTTATTGTTCTCAAAAGTCTCCCTCTTAGTAGATCACTTCACATGCAGGCTGCCCTCAGCTATGTTTCCTGAACTTATGAAATAGTAGAGTTTAAAAAAGTAGCAGTGAAACCTTTCTCCCATCAACCTGGGCCTCATTCTCCCCCCCAAACACACTACCATTGGGAAGAATGGACCCACATAGGGGACTCATGGAGAGGGTTATACATAAAAGGAAAAAGACACGTGCCTAGGGCACACATGTAGACTCTGATGCAAAAGGACCAATCATAACTTCTGTTGATGTCATGGAACTACTCCCATTGGTCCCATTCCCTGTCAGCCTCATGTCTTCTGGGCATATGGTCTCCGCTGAGTGATGTTTCTTGTTGCTGTTATCTGCTTAACAGTGTTCAGCTGGTCCTTTCTACATTCGGGTTGCAGAACTCCTCTCTGCTTCCCACTTCTGGCTTCAGCTGGAGTACTCAACTAAGATGCTGCCTCTTCCAACTATCTTCAAACTTAAATCCCGGAGATTTGAGACATGTTTTGGCAACTGACTGAATATGTGGAGTGAGTAAAAGTGAGAAGTTGAGAATGACTCTGAAGTGATGAAGCTGTGTAACTGTGTGGTCAGCTGAAATGGGAAGGTTTGGAAGAAGGATGGGTTTAGGAGGAAAGATGAGTTCTATGTTGGATATGTTAGGTTTGAAGGCCTAGAGGACATCCCATTGGGAATGTTCAGTAGGCAGTTGCTGATCTCACTATGCTACCTGGTATTCATCACATCTCACCAGTATCCTCTGCACCCCTTTGACAAGAGGAAAGGGTCATGGACTCCAAGGCCTCCATCTAAAGGGGAGACTTAGTTTAGTTTTTCTCCCTGTTTCCCACCAGCTAGTGCTTTTGTACTTCCTTGGAATTCTCCATCATGCCGCCATTCTCACCCCCACTTCCCCCAACTCTCTTCCCTCCCCCACATCCTCCCACTAGCTTTTCAGCTTTTTTTCGTGTGTTGCCTTCATCCTTTAGATTGGGAGCTCCTTAAAGGCAGAGATTTTCCTTGTTTTTATTGTATCCCCAGCTACTTAGCACAGGGCCTGGCACTTAGGAGGCATTTAATGTTTATTGCCTGGCTGATCGACTTGGAAATCGAGCTGAGGAGAGAAGTCAGAACTAAATACATAGCTCTGGGAGTCATCTTCATAGAGATGACAATAAACACTTAAAAAGATGAAGAAACCAGGTCACAGCTAAAAAGATACTAACCCCAGATTTTATAGATGGATAGAGATATGTGAGATTATATATGTATTTATAAATGGGGGGGGGGGACAAGTCAAATGGATTCTTGAGCTTGTGTCTGAGTCCAGAGACTTGTGACTTGCTGAGTCTGGACTTATTGACTTGTTTGAATCTGGGAGGGTGCAAAGTCCCCTCTGGACAGGTGTGCCATATCTTTCCCCAAGAAGAGTATTTGGCAATCAGTATCAAGAAATATTGCTGTGTGTCCTACAAGCAGTTTGGGCATGCAGGAAGCAGGCTTGGTAGTCAAGGCTGTTACTATATCTATGTTTAGCTGAGTGCATCCGTGAGAAACTTGTGATTCAAAGTTCACTGTGACACTTTCCATGCACAAACAAGAAAGATATATAATCAACTATACTACTCCAATAAGCCAGCATTGTTATTCAACTATGCTCGCCTAGCCCAATTCTCTTTAGTTCACCGTCTGTCCGTCAACATCAGTTGCTGGCATATAAACACACACATATATACTTATATTTACATAATAAAATAAAATCCACATTAATCCTGTTTGTCTATGAACAGGCTATACTTTCACAAAAAATCTATCCCAAACAACGAAGCAGTACATTAAGAAAAGTGCGTCTACTTTCCATTGGGTAGCTACACATGGCACCTTCCCGGGGTTTCTTTTCCCAACCTACTTGTACTGACAAGCTGGGGCCCCAGAAGGTGGTTCACTACTTTTCCCATCAAGGTTTTGTCAGCCAGTATCCCTGAGGACCTGGGGTTTCTAATACTGTTGCTCATGGCCCCTGATTTGTTGTACTCACCAAAATATCAATTAACCAGTTGACATCAATTAGCTTTTACAAAGGATATTTGTGGAGAAGGTACGTCAAGAGCAGTAGTTACAAACCAGGGGGCATGGTCTCCTCTAGGGCCAGAGGGCTCAAACTTATAGTGGTTGGAACAAAATATTTCTCCCTAACATGGGAGCATGCTCCTCAGAGGCATGAGGTCCCTGGGGAGTGTGGGCTTAAGCCCACTTGAAGCAAAGGTACCAAGGCACACATTTAGGGAACAGATGGGACCAACAGGCACCTCACAAGTCCTGGTCCTAGGAATCCTTTCTCCTATAGAAGAATATTCATCAGTTTTGTTCTGGGGAACAGCATCAGCTTTGATTAGCAGCCTGCATCTTTAAAACAGGGAATGTTGGGCCATTCACTTGTCCCCCCATCCTTATGGTTATGCTCTTTCTGCTGAGCCCCATGTGGATCCCATGAACTGAACCAGTGATCTCTTCTCTCTCTATGTCACCCCGGGCCCTAAGAAGTGGACTTCAGGATGTTTGTTTCTGTTCTGTGTTGTTTGTCTACGTGGGGTGGTGCAGCAAGCCAGCTACCCAGAATGGGCAGGGTAACTGGAACTCAAGCCCAAGGCAGGAAGTAAGGGGAGAGGGTAGGATGAGGAGGAGGTTTGGATTTGGAGCTGAGATTGTCTTCTACCTGAATTGAGCCAAGCTATGAATTTAATCCCCTTCTCCTTCCCTGAAGTATAAGGGCGGTGGGGGATTATGCCTCTTACATATTGGGAGGAGCAAGTTTGTGTATTTGTAATTACATCCTGAAAGTAAATATTTCTCTGTAAAAGTTAATATTCCCTTAGGGGCTAAAGGGACTTGGGGGCAGAGCAATTGAAGAAACAACATAAACTGGGCCAGAGCCCTTTACAGAGAGCCTAGATACCCTTAATCCCCTTAAAGCTACTGTGTTTCCCCGATAATAAGACCTATCCCAAAAATAAGCCCTCCCCTTACTGTGTAAGATTCCTCTAAAATAAGCCC
>NW_027186540.1:5401831-5409878 GCF_028583685.1 Petaurus breviceps papuanus | reverse complement strand
CACACGTAGTATAAAATTTATACTAAAACAACCTTCTGGCCTAACTCACATTGGAAAACTTTATTGTCCGATCAAGCCTATGAAAGAAAACTGAAAAAATAAAAAAAAGAGAAAAATGCTGTTTAAAGCTTAGGTTTTGATCACAAAAGGTACTCAAAGTACAATGTAGAACAGGTATGGGAATGATGCACCCACCTAAAATAAATGTTTAAGATACATATGTATAATTAACATGATACTATGACTCGTCACTCATTTTTTGTATTTTACGGGGAGGTTTATACTTGAAACATTAAAGCATGCAACTGTGGAATAGGCATTTCACCTTCACCTTGGATCTGTACTGACTTGGCTGATCCTCAAGGTCAATGTTTTCTGGCCAGCCAGGCCTGGGCTTGGACTCATCATCCCTTTGTGCACATCTTCTCTAGAGCGTGGAGAAGACCCCTCCTGCTTTCATTCAGCTCTGACCAAGGGATCCATGAGCTACTGACCTCTAGAGATCATGTGATTGCCTCCAAGGATGGAAGTGTCCTGTTGTTCCCTATGCTTGAGGAAAGAAACAAAAGCAGAAAAAGCAACTTGGGTTCAGATTTCCTTTGGCAGCATACATATGTACTTCCATGTATAAAAAGACAACATGACTGCCAAGGGGCAGAAAGGCCCCCCCCCGCCCTTTTCCCCTTGTGGTAAGTCCCAAAGAGAGAGTTCCATGCCACATATTTGGAAGAGTAGGAAAGGGACTGAGAAGGAAAGCCATAGTTCTTCCTTGCTCAATAGCTAATCATTGATATAGGCAACTCTTATCATTGTCACAGGACCAAGGAAGGGGTCAATAAGAAGATGGTTTCATCATCCCAAAGTGTGAGTCCTTTAGTACTGGGTCACTTGCATTACTGAAAAGAACCAAGGGAAAATAGCTTGGCTCCACACCTGCTTCATAGAATCACCCCTGCAGCATTAGGAAACACATGCAGGCCACAAAAATCTAGTTAGGAAGAAATAATCTGTGGCCAGATTTACATATCAGAAGTTTTCTGCCTTTTGTGGACAAACCAATGAGTCCCCACATTATAACTACAGACCTCTATGTATCCTTAAGAACTCATCAGATTAGGGGTGGCCAGGGGGCTCAGCAAGTAAGAGCACCGGCTCCAGTGTTGGGATGACCTGGGGATCAAATCTGGGCTCAGATACTTAGCACCACACCCCAAAATAACTGGCTGTGTAAACTTGAGCAAGTTACTTAACCCCAATTGCTTTAAAAAAAAAAAAGAACTCATCATATTAACTGTACTGGAGCTGGAACATTATCGTAGACTGAACTGTTGCCTGTATGTAACAGCAATCCAAAAAATTTTAAAAACAATGTTCTTAAAAGATGTTGCCATACCAAATACTCCAATATCCAAGATGCATAGAATGAAAAGCTTTCAAAATATAATTTTCAAAAATATAACAATAATATAAATATAAATAATAAAATAAAATTTTCAAAATATAATCTAGCAGAAGAAATCAAAATAATGTGGGGACAAAATGAAGTACATACCTTCCCCATCATCCTATCTGCTGCTGGAGTTGTGGGATGTTTTCAGTAAGCCTGGAGAAGATGAACTTTGTTATTATTTGGTTGTGTCTGACTCTTCATGACCCCATTTGGGATTTTCTTGGCAGAGATTCTAGAGTGGTTTGCCATTTCCTTCTCCAGCTCATTTTACAGATGAGGAAACTAAAGTAAATAGGGTTAAGTGACTTGCCTGGAGTCACCTAGCTAGAAAGTGTCTGAGACCAGATTTGAACTCAGGAAGTTACGTTTTCCTGATTCCAGTCCCTGCACTGTGCCACCTTACTGCCCATAAAATGAACTTAACATATTGATAATTTTATCTAAATTGGAAAACATGGGAGATGGTTAGTGTGAAGCCTCAGAAATGGGAGATGGTACACAATCTGTGAGGAATGGGGAGACCAGTTTGGCTAGAACTGCTCGAGTTAGTAGAAGAGTGATGTGACTAGTTCTGTGCTGAAGGAAAATCACTTTGGCAGTTGTGTGGATGACAGATTGGTGTGGGGAGAGATCTCAGATTGTGGGACCATTTAGGAACCTGTTGCAATAATCTAAGCATTCTGTACCAGAATGACCAGAGAAAGACAGTAGGACAATACATGATGAGGGACTTATTGTCTGAGGGATAGAGGAAGTTCTGAGAAAGGTACAGAGATATATGTGTTGCCAAAGACAGATTCATCTTATTTTATCCTTTTTGCCTTTGCCTAACCCTGTCCCAGACAACTCCATGAACACAGTTGTAGGAGAAAGTCAGTCAATAAATCCTAACCTCAATTTCAATTTAATAAGCATTTATTATGCACTTATTATGTACCAGGTACTGAGGATCTGAGAATGTTGGTATTTAGTCATTTCAGTCATATCTGACTCCTTATGACTCCTTTTTGGGGTTTTTCTTTTTTTTAAATTAAATTTTATGGTTATTTTTAGTTTACATCATTCATTTCCACAAGATTTTGAGTTACAAATTTTCTCCCCATCTTTCCCCTACCTACCACCCCAAAACAGCAATCCCACTGAATACTCCCTCCCCCAATCTGCTCTCTCTCTCTTTCCCCCTCCGACTTTTCAGTAAGGCAAGATGGATCTCTATGCCCCAGTGCCTGTATATGGTATTTCCCAATTGCATGAAAATAATAATAATAATAATAAATATTTTTAAACATTTGATTTTAAAACTTTGAATTCCAGATTCTTTCCCTTCCTCTGTCATCATCTACCCTTACTGAGAAGACAAGCAATTAGACATAGGTTGTATATGTGTAGCTATGCAAAACATTTCCATAGTGGATATATTGTAAAACACTGACTATATTTCCCTCCATCCTATCCCACCCCTCAACTTGTTCTTTTCTTTACTTTGATCCTGTCGCTTTTCTTTTTTTAAAATTAACTTCTTATTTACATCATTCATTTCTACCAGATTTTGAGTTACAAATTTTCTCCCCATTTTTCCCCTACCCACCACCCCAAAATAGCGGTCCCACAGGATATCCCCTCCTCCAGTCTGCTCTCTCCCATATTTTCTCCCATACCCCTTTCGACTTTTCCAGGGGATCTCTATGCCCCAGTGCCTGTATATATTATTTCCCAATTACATGTAAAATAGTATTAATAATAGTGTATATATATATATATATATTTGAGTATCTGATTTTAAAACTTTGAATTCCAGATTCATTCCCTTCCTCCCTTGTCACCTACCCTTACTGGGAAGATAAGCAGTTCAGTATAGGTTGTACATGTGTGGCTAATGCAAAACAATAACATAGTAGGTATATTGTAAAAGACTGACTATATTTCCCTCCCCCCTATCCCATCTGCCACTTGTTCTATTCTCTACTTTGATCCAGTCCCTTTTCAAAAGTGGGTGCTTCCAACTTCCCTTCCCCCCAGCCAGACCTCCCTTCCATCATCCCCCCTCTCATCCCCTTCCCCCCTACTCTCCTGGAGGGTGAGATACCCTAGTTAGTGTGTATTTCATCCCCTCCTCAAGCCAAATTCAATGGGAATAAGGTCAACAAATTCCCTTTTGCCTTCCTATTCTTCCCCTCCATTGTAACCATTTTCCCTTGCCTCTTCTATATGAGTTTACCCCATTCTGTCTCTCCCCATCTCCTCTCATTATATTCCTCTCTCACCTCTTAATTTCACCTTTTAAGTATCATCCCTTCCTCTTAAATTGGTCCTGTTCCCTCTATCTATGTATACCTGTAAACATACATACACACATTCACATATGTATTCATATACTCATATACCCTAATATATATATATGTGTGTGTGTGTGTGTGTGTGTGTGTGTGTATACACACACATTTCTATTCACTCCAACTGCTGAGAAAAGTTTCAGCAGTTACAATTATCGTTTTTCCATGTAAGAATGTAAATAGTTCAACTTTGATAAGTTCCTTATGATTTCTTTTCCCTGTTTACCTTCTCATGCTTCTCTTGCTTCTTGTATCTGAATATAAAATTTTCTATTCAACTCTGGTTTTTTCTTCATGAATGCTTGAAAGTCCTCTATTCCATTGATTTACCATATTTTCCCCTGAAACATGATATTCAGTTTTGCTGGGTAGGTGTTCTTGGTTTTAATCCCAGGTCCTTTGACCTCTGGAATATCATATTCCAAGCCCTTCGATCCCTCAGTGTAGAAGCTGCCAAATCCTATGTTATCCTGAATGTGTTTCCACAGTATTTAAATTGTTTCTTCCTGGCTCTCCTTAATCTGGGAATTCTGGAACCTGGCTATAATATTCCTAGGAGTTTTCTTTTTGGGATCTTTTTCAGGAGGTGATAGGTGGATTCTTTCAACCTCTATTTTGCCCTCCGGTTCTAAAACATCAGGGCAATTTTCCTTGAGAATTTCTTGAAGGATGCTTTCTAGGCTCCATGGCTTTCAGGTAGTCCAATAATTTTTAAATTATCTCTCCTGGATCTATTTTCCAGGTCAGTGGTTTTTCCCATGAGATATTTCACATTGCCTTCTATTTTTCATTTGTTTGGATCTTTTTAATAGTATCTTGACTTCTCATAAAGTCACTAGCTTCTATTTGCTGCAATCTAATCCTAAAGGAATGATTCTCTTCAGTGAGCTTTTGAGATTCTTTTCCCATCTGGGCAAATTTGGTTTTTTTAAGGCATTCTTTCTCCTCGTTGGCTTTTTGAGCCTCTTTTGCCATTTGTCTATTTTTTAAGGTGTTGTTTTCTTCAGTCAGGTTGTTGACTTACTTTTCATTATTTTCTTGCATTGTTCTCATTTCTCTTCCCAATTTTTCCTGCATAACTCTTATTTGGTTTTCAAAATCCTTCTTAAGCTCCTCTATGGCCTGTAAGCAGCTTATTCTTTTGATGGAAGCTTTTGGTGCAGGAGTTCTGACTTTGCTATCTTCTTCCCGTTCCATGCCCTGATCCTTTTTGTCCCCCCAAAAAGGAATCCAAAGTCGGACCACTGTGCTTGCCTTGCTTCCCTCGTTTGCTCATGTTGCCACTCAATTTCTTGACTTTTGAGCTTTTTGCCACAGGAAAATTCTGTTACCAGAGAGGGGAGCTTTGTCCCAAATTGCTGGGGTTTTCTCAGCTGCTGGAGCTATTGGTTGGGTGCCCTCTCTGAAGCCTCCACAAGCTCTGGCACTCTGGTCATGCATCCCAGGACCTCCACCCCAAACAGTGCTCCAGATCCAAGCAGGTTAAAGCATGAGCAATTACCCCTCAGACTGGTTGCTTGGTCCCCTACAATCTGTAGGCCAGGAGCTCTGAAGCAGCCGTGTGGTTGTGGCTGCTGTGCCTCAGCTGCTTCTTCCTCCAGGGGGCAGAGGCCAAACCACACTCCCAGACTCCCTGTCCCCAAAGTCCACTGACCTCTCACTTTGTCTCTGACATTTATGGGTTGATAATTCTGGAATAGCCACAGCTGCTGATGATCTACTCTCCTGACATCCCTCTAGCCAAGGCTGATCAGGCCACCGTGGGGCTAAAACCTTGGGCTCATGCAGATTTTAGCGTGCTCGGCTCCCAGCGTGCTGTGATGGCCCCTTACTGCTAGTTTGCTGGATTGTCTTCAGTGACAGGTTACTTTCTCTATGTCACTTTGTGGGTTCTGTAGCTCTAAAGTTTGTTTGGAGTCATTTTTTTACATGTATTGGAGGAGGCGGAAGCAGGAGCTGCACGGAAGTCCTGTTTCTACTTCGTCATCTTGGTTCTGCCTCCTTAGGGTTTTTCTTGGCAGTGGTTTGCCATTTCCTTCTCCAACTCATTTTACTGATAAAGAAACTGAGGCAGACAGGATTAAGTGACTTGCCCAGGGTCGCACAGCTAGTAAGTGTCTGAGGCTGGATTTGAACTCAAGTCTTCCTGATTCTAGGATGCTCTATCTACTCTATCACCTAGCTGCCCATCTGAGGATACAAGGAATGAATATTCTTCTAGTACTTTACAGTCCGTATTCAGGAAAATAAACACTATGTCTACATTGATATCTACACACAAAATAAATACTAAGTAATAAATACTAAGCTCTTAGAGGAGGTAGCAATTGGACAGAGACTTGAAAGGAACCGAGGGGCTACAAGAAGAAACTTGTCTGAAGTAACACCTGAGTTAACTGAATTTTCGTTTGCCCATGAACCTCAATGTCTATTACAATTTCCCTAGAAGACCACATCAGGTGGATCACAGCTGGTTGATCACAAGTGTATTTGTATGTAGTTTATGTCTGAATAGATGTTGTGATAGTTCCCAGACAATCAGTTGTCTGTTTTAGTTTTTTTCTTTCCTCTTGAGGTTTAGCTCTTTCTTTGCTAAATACTTCTAGTACCTTATCAGTCCCTCAAGCTGAGCAAGGTCCCTAGCCTCAGAAGCATATGGTACAAAGGTCACACACACACACACACACACACACACACACACACACATACACACACATACAAAGAGTTTGGGAACCAGAGGAAAGACTTTTAAGTGCCAGCAGAAATTTTCGTTGTGTGACAGCTGACAAGGACACTGCCCTTAGATTCAGCATATGTGATAAACAAAATCTACATTAACCCTTTTCCCACAAGAACAGCTTGTACCTTTACAAAACAAAAAAAAAACCCTACCTTGGAAAAATTGAGCAACACATGAGAGGTTATACCTCTGTTTACTTTGGGCACATGTTCTGTGGCTATATCACACCAAACCAGATACATCCTTATTCAGCATGGACCTTGAAGGTCATCTAGTTCAACCTACAGATGTACACAAGTCCCCTCTACAACATAACTAATGATGACACATCCAACCTTTGCCTTAAGACCTCAAGTGAGGGGAACTCGCCATCATTTGGGATCACCCCCTCCACTCTTGGAGAGCTCTTATTTTTAGGAAGTTTTCCCTTAGATTTAGCTACACTTTGCTTTCTACAGCTTCCACCTATTGCTCCTTTGCTCTCTGGGATCAGAGAAAGTTTAATCCCTCTTTCAAATGACAGCCTTGCAAATCCTTGAAGGCGGCCATTGTTCTTCTCTTCTCCGTTCTGAACATCTCCTGGCTGCCCTCCTCTGGTCACTCTCCAGTTTATCAGTCTCTCCTAAAATATGGTACCCAGGACTGAACACAATACTGCAGATGAGGGCTGACCAGAGTAGAGTATTTATATTTCTATTTTTAGTACTTAGAGCAGAGTAAGCACTTAATGGGGCAGCTGGGTGGTGCAGTAGATAGAGGGCTGGGCCTGGAGTCAGGAAGACTCCTCTTCCTCAGTTCAAATCTGGCCTCAGACATTTACTAGTTTTGTGACCCTGGGCAAGTCACTTAACCCTGTTTGCCTTAGTTTCCTCATCTGTAAAATGAACTGGAGAAGGAAATGGCAAACCCCTCCAGTATCTTTGCCAAGAAAACCCCAAGTGAGGTCATGAAATGGCTGAAATGAAACAACAAGAAGCACATAATGCGTTCTCACTCACTCATTCATTCAAGTGCAGCGGTTCTATCACCTCTCTATGCCTGGATTTTCCACCTCTCTTAACATGGCCCGAGATCACATTAGCTTTTTGGCTACAGTCACATGGCTGGGGATTATGTCGATTTGGCAGTTCACTGAAATGCTCAATTTTTCAAAAAAGAAAATCTGCTATTTATCCACTTCTTAACATCTTTTATTTTTTTAAATTGATTTTAAGAATCCAGTTTTAAGACTACAATAATTCCTAGAAGATTTCATTTTTCTTAGATTAAGATCAACCTTCCAGCCTGGGAAGATATTTTGGATTCTACCTCTGTCATCCAATGTATTAACTATGCCTTCAAGTTTTCAATCACCTAAGAATTACATTAGCTACATGTTGTTCCTGCTGTTATGTAAGACTTAGGTACAGTCACTGATAAAAATATTAAATAGGGCCAAGTACTGGATTACTGCACATGTCCCTCTATCCTCTCCTTCCTCTCTCTCTCTCTCTCTCTCTCTCTCTCTCTCTCTCTCTCTCTCTC
>NW_027186540.1:5383512-5401821 GCF_028583685.1 Petaurus breviceps papuanus | reverse complement strand
CTCTCTCTCTCTCTCTCTCTCTCTCTCTCTCTCTCTCTCTCTCTCTCCTTCCTGAAAATCAAAATAATTCTACCCAGAATGAACATCACATAATATTACAGTTGGAAGGGGCTTTGGCAAACATCTAATTCAATCTACAGCAATGAGGTCAGCACAACAGCCGTGTAGACCTTCAGTATGGCAGTCAGAAATTTGAGGAGTGCAGGCTCCTTCACAAGAGGCCATTCTTCTTTGAGACACCCCCCAGTCACAGGAACCAAGGGGCCAATCAGGAGCCGCTTTATATGTCACATATATATCACATTGGACATGTCACACATGTCCTTTAGCAAAAGGCCAAAGAGCACATGACTCTCAACAAGAGGTTAAATTGCAAGCCCAACTTCTTGGGAAGCACCCTTGTCCACCTTCAGAGTATTTTTGTGACTTTTGAATTTCATCCCCATTTTATCACGTAATCTTTGCAAAGCACTTTGCAATCCTTAAGCTCTATACAAATACTAGCAATTATTATTACTATTATCATTTTACAGGTGAGGAAAATGAGTCTCAGAAAGTTCAACTGACTCATTCATGGTCACATAGCTAATCCATGTAAAAGAGGGGATTTGAAAACTGATGTCCTGATCACAAGTACCTTTCTCTTTTCACTAGATCGTGCTTGTCTTCCTATGTATGATTGTGAATAGGAACTTGTGTGAAGAAGTTGAGAACATTGAGATGGAGTGAATGGGAGCTTGTGAGAGCTCCAGGGGAGTCATAAAAAAGATTAATGGCTTGGGAACTAGGACTCATTAAGAAAAGTTAAAGGCAGCTTTATAGACAGTTGACATAACAATCTTTTAGAAAATATAAGCCAAGCAAAATTCTCTATGATCTGGAAAATTTACATAAGTTTCCCCCATATTTCTGTCTGTACATGCAGTCCTTCTCTGGTCTGTCTCACAGATTGCCTTCAGTCACCCTTTCATACATTCTGACACACAAGCCCCACTCATACAGATCCTTCACAGATTATCTAAGGCCAGTCCCCCTCAGTCCCAATCACCCTGAAGATGAGGGGAGGCAGCTAGAACTCACTTTGAATGAGTCTGAGTTGAGGCGCTCAGGAGAGAAATCTGTAAAATATACAGCTGCGACAATGAATTCTGGGAGTCAGGGCCATCCTTAAGGGACTGGGGCCCCCAACAAATTGTACTGTGTACCTTCTCCAATCCTCTCCCGTTCCTAAGCATTTTTTTGCAGGAAAAATCTGTTTAAATTGTAACCTTGATAAGAAAAAGATGGCAGGAGAGGGCAGTCTGAGGCTTGTGAGTGGAGTATCACACAATACATTGCACTATAGTTATCGGTGAAAGTGTCATACTCTTAGATTGTAAACTCTATGAGGGTAGGGACCCTGTTGTATGTATCAAGTCTTTCCCCCAGCAACTAGCCCAGTGCTCTGTATACAACAGACCCTTATTAGATGCTGGATGAACTGAATGGGGCAGAGCCATCACACTCACTTGCCTTGGATCATAAGTCTGCTGAGGATAGGTACCAAGTTATATTTGTATCTCTGGTAAGGGTGGAAGGCAGTTAGTTGGCACCAATTTCATCTTCAAATATGTGTTTTTTATTTGTCTTTTAAGCATTAACTGGTGAAGCCACTTTCTTTCTCCTGCCTACTGACTGGGCCCAGGACTGGGTAATATATCTGCGAGAGACATGGGAGAGATAGGGTACAATTTGCTTGACATCAGAGTATTTAGGCTAGAGAGATTTCGTAAATGTAACGCATTTTGGAAGACAACCTGTGAGCAGCTTATGCAATACCAAAGAAGTTACCTTATGAGGGCGGTCAACGACAGGGCCTCTGCCAGAGCAAATACTGTACTTAATATATTGGAAAGGGGAACATGTGATGAGCCTTTGAGTTAGTACTCACACCTTTCTTTTTTAAACAAAAATGTACAATTTAGGTTAAGAACCAAGAAGGATTATTATAACCATGGAGCTTTTATTTCTTAAATGTCCTATAAAATCAGCCATGACATTTATATGTTCATGTATACATAGAGGGCACAGGATGAGTTGAATAAGAATGGATGATATCTAAAAAATAAAATTAAGAGGTGAGAGAGGAATTTATTGGGAGAAGAAGAAAGGGAATGATAGATTAGGGTAAATTATCTCATATAAAAGAGGCAAGAGAAAACTGTTACAATGGAGGGGAAGAGCAGGAAGGTGAAAGGGAATGGGTCAACTTGATTCTCATTGAATTTGGCCTAAGGAGGGAATAATAACATACACACTCAATTGGGTATCTTACCCTACAGGAAAATAGGGGGTAGGAGATATAAGAGGGAGGACGATAGAAGGGAGGGCAGATTCGGGGAGAGGGTAGTTAGAAGCAAACACTTTTGAAAAGGGACAGGGTCAAAGGAGAAAATAGAGTAAGTGGGGGGCAGGATAGGATGGAGGGAAATATAGTTAGTCTTTCACAATATAACTACTATGGAAATGATTTGGGTAACTACACATGTACAATCTATATTGAATTATATATTCAATATACATATTGAATACATATCTTCCCAGTGGGGGCAGGTGAGGAGGGAAAAAAAATCTGGAACTCAAAGTTTTAAAAACAAATGTTTAAAAATTGGTTTTCCACATGCGACTGGGAAATAAGATCTACAGGTAGTGGGGTATAGAAACCCATCTTGCCCTACTAGAAAGTTGGGGGAGGGAGGGAGAGGATATAAGAGAGAACAGATTAGGGGAAGGGGTATTCAGTAGTCTTGATATCTTGGGGTGGGGGTAGGGGAAAGATGGGGAGAGAAAAATTGTCACTCAAAATCTTGTGGAAATGAATGTTGAAAACTAAAAATAAATAAATTTAAAATGTAAAAATAAAATAAAATAAAATCAGCCATGAGCTTTCAAAAATGAATCTAGCTACACATGCACCAACTTACACATTTGTACGGTTCCACAATGTCCAGCCCCTGGACTTCTTCAGACTCACCTCCTTCAGGAAACTCTTCCTGGTCTTCCCAGCTGCTGGTGCCTTCCTCCCTAGCCATCTTCCACCTCCTCTTCATTTATCTTATATGTTCTGACATATTGGCTCTCCCATGAAAATGAAAGCTCCTTGAAATCAAGGATTGTTCTTGCTTTTTCTTTCTTTACTCAAAGCTTAGCAGAGTGCCTGGCATACAGCAACCACTTCATAAATGTTTGTTGATTATTGATTGATTGATTAAAAATCAACAACCTTAAGGAATAACAAAAGAAATCATAGAAGGGAGAGCAAGAAAGTATATATTGCTTTTTAAAAAATTTTTTTAAAGCAATCAGGGTTAAGTAACTTGCTCAAGTTTACATGACCAGTTATTTCTGGGTGTGGTGCTGAGTATCTGAGCCCGGGATTCGATCCAGGTCATTCTGACACTGGAGCCAGTGCTCTTACTCACTGAGCCACCTGGCCGCCCCAGAGAAAATTTTTTTTAAAAAACCATTGCCATGTACATAACAGAACCATAAAAGAGGATTCAATATAGATAAAAGAATTTCAGTTTCAAGAACTATGCCTTGTTTTCAAAGCTGCCTAGCTTTTCTTTATTGCCTTGTTGGTTTTTGTTTGTTTTCTGCTGTTCACTTTTTACTTTATTTTTTTCTCCCCCCACACAAGGAGGCTACAGTTAAGCATGGATATATATACATATATATAAACACACATATACATGCATATATATGTATACACATATATGTAAGCCTGTATTATGCTTTTTTCCTCCTATTTCTCTGAAGGTGGATAGCATCTTCATTCATAAGTTCAACTCTTTCCATGTTTTTTCTAAATCAACCAGCTCATCATGTCCTACACTAATGCAATATTCCTTTCTGGATTCAAATTCTTCATAGAATCTTTGAGGTTAATTTGGGTATTTACAATAGTCAGAATGACTTGGTTGCTCAAAGTTGTTCTTAAAACAATATTGCCATTACTGTACACAATGTTCTCTCGGTTCTGCTCACTTTGCTCTTCATTATTTCATGGAGGTCTCTCCATGCTTTTCTAAAGTCATTGAGCTCATCATTTCTTATAGCAGAGTAATATTCTATCATGAACATATGCCACGATTTGTTTAGCCATTCTCCAATTGACGGGCATGCCTGCAATTTCTAGTTCTTTGCCATCACAAAGAGAGATACTGTAAATAGTTCAGAACATGTAGGTTCTTTTCCATTGTTCTTAATCCTCTTGGGAAACAGACCTAATAGGCAAGGTATATGCAGTTTAATAACCCTTTGGGCATAATTCCAAATCTCTTTCCAAAATGGTTGGGTCAGTTCACAGATTTACTAACAATGAATTAAGGTCCCAATTTTTCCACATTTCCTCTAATATCTGTCACTTTCCCCTTCTATCATTTTAACCAATCTGATAAGTATAAAATGATATTTCAATGTTGTTTTAATTTTCATTTCTTCAATCAATAATTATCTAGAGCATTTTTACATATGAGTATACATAGTTTTGATTTCTTCATTGAAAAACTGCCTGTTCACATCCTTTGACCATTTAGCAATTGAGGAATGACTTGCATTCTTATAGACAAAGTTCTTTATATATTTGAGATGTGAGACCTTTATCTGAGGAACTGTCTATAAAATTTCACCCCACTTTTCTGCTTTGCTTCTGATCTTGGCTACATTTGTTTTATTTTTTACAAAACCTTTTTCATTTAATGTAATCAAAATTATCCATTTAACATCTCACAACATTCTCTATCTCTTGTTTGTTCACAAATGATTTACCTATCCATAAGTTTGATAGGTAATATTTTCCATGTTCTTCAAGTTTTCTTATAATATCTCCCTTTATATCTAGGTCATGTATCCATTTTGATCTTTCTTGGTAAATGGTGTAAGATATTTATTTATGCCCAATTTCTGCCAGACTGCTTTTCAACCTTCCCAACAATTTTTAACCAAATAATGAATTCTTATCCCCAAAACTTAAATCTTTACACTTTTCAAACACTGGGTAACTATATTCTTTTGCTGCTGTAGTTTATATGTCTACTCTGTTCCACTGATCTGTCTTTCTATATCTTAGCCAGTACCAAATAGTTTTGATAATTACTGCCTTAAAATATAGTTTTAAGATCTAAACCTTCTTCTTTTATATTTTTCCATTAGTTCCTTTGATATTCTTGCACTTTTACTCTTCTGAATGAATTTTATCATTATTTTCTAGCTCTGTAAAATAATTTTTGGTAATTTAATTGTGATGGCATTGAATATATAGATTAATTTTGGTAAAATTGACATTTTTAAAAATATTGGCCTTGCCTACCCATGAACAAAAGTCTATATTGTTGAGAGAAAGAATAAGTGAAAGGGTAAGGAGGAAAGGAGTTAATCAAGGTAGTTAGGGATACATGAGTATCACATAAGAAAAGATGAACTATTTGGGGAACTCAGTCATTCATTCATCTATCCATCAACCATTTATTAAGTGCCTACTATATGTCCAAAACACTGTGCTACAAATTGGGAGAAATATGAAAGAGATTACAGTCTAGTAGGAAGGCATTAAGGAGGGGTCAGATTGAGGAGAAAATAGTAGGGGAGAAGGCTAGAGAAGGAACTGAGTGATAAACAGTCTGGAAGTTGAATGGGAGATGGGCAATGCTATGGGTGCTCTCTTCCTAGAATCAAGGGAGGTAGGAATTGCCTTCTCTCATTGTGGGTATAACAAACCTTTTGCAACCTCTAGTGGTGACAGTGGTCATGGGAACAAGTTTGGGTGACTCTAACTCATTCCAGCCAACAGGGGAGTCTCATTCATCACAAAATACATTCTCAGTCTTCTGTCTGAGTTTCTTCCTAGCTGCTCTAAGCACTTTCGCCATTGTTTTGAATAGTGAATCTCATCAAGTTTGTTTTTGAGTCCCTACTGCTTGCCCCTCAGATTTCCTGCTCTTAAATGTCCCTCCAATGCTCACTATCCCTATGGGGCACCTCCATTCCCTTCCCAGATCAGGCACATTCATACACAGCATTTTTATACTTGGCACCTATGACAGTAAGCACTTAATGCTTGTTAACTGACCTAGTAGGCACTCAATAAATACTTCTTTGTTGATTATTAACTCATCTGGTTAGTGGGGCAAAGCATGGTGACTCTCATGGCCCTGAAAGAGCTTCAATTCTGTGTGGGTGGGCCTTTTTATCTCCTTAGATGACTGAAAAGCTCTATCAATAGGAATACTTTGAGCCTTAGCCTCTTGGACCAATCAGGTGTCTTGGAGACAACTTTCTTGCCTTCTATAGAAAGAACTAGTATAACCTACATGGGGAGAGAGGACTGGAACCCTGGTAGAGAGTGATCCTATCATAGAAGGAAACAATACTTAAAAGAACGTGATCTATAAGTATTCCTTTACTAACTGGGTTTGAATATGTGTCTGTGTTTGTTTTTTACATGCCTCTTAAGCCTGATTCATGTTTAAATGGTTATTATTAGCCCAGTGCTTGAAGAACAACTCAATATCTCTACAGTATAGCTAGAAAAGAGCCAAATCCGGATGATTCCAAGGCCTAAGCCCTGCATGGGAGTGAAACTATTATTGAATTAGTACTGGGATGTCTCTGAGATTGCACCTTGTCTGTGTGATACCAGAGCTGCCTTTCTGAGGCAACAGTTAACAGTATAGGCCACACAATCAAGTTGGGCAAACAATAGATAGATGTTTGTTAAATTGAATTGATTGTATCTGATAGATGGGTAGATTACTATAGACAGATGACAGAGCATTTATTAAGCACTTACTAGATGCACTAAATACCAGGTACAAAACTATCCTCCCCAAGGTAGGTTGAAAAGAATCCAATCTTTACTTTCCATATGCATGAGTAGTAATTCATAAAAAGACTCCCCACTCTGCAAGTTAGGAGTCTATCTATGCCTGTCATTTTAGCATCTGGTAGGAGACAGAGAACACCAAGTGATTAGGCCTGTCATTTCCTTGTTTTCTTTCCAGCACTTTTGGTTCCCAAGTCTGCTATTATAGAGTTGCTAGTAGCATGTGTCTTGGTGGCTCACCATCAAAGTATATCCCTAGGAAGATGATGGGGTCCATATCTGTATACCTATGTTTGCTTGTTTTCCTTTGGTGGGAGATTCATCCTCTGTCTAGGCTTCCTGAGACTTGAGTGCATCTCTGATTCTGGTAGTGCAACGGGAAGAGCTCTGGCCAGACTGCCAAGGACTATGGGGAATTCAGAATACAAGCCATATATTCACCCAATTCCTGGGCTGCCAGGGACCTCAGCCAGCTGTACTGCAGACCCAGAACTCACATTATTTATCCTACAAACCTCATTTATATTACATCCGTGAGCCTTGCCAACATGTTTTTTCCTTTCCCCTAGAAAGTCTAGTCTAAAACTAGAAAGAGAATCTCTATATCTTAGGTTCATCAAGAGATTTTCTTTCCCTAAAATTCACACACACACGCACATAACTCTCTCTCTCTCTCTCTCTCTCTCTCTCTCTCTCTCTCTCTCTCTCTCTCTCTTTCTTTCTCTCCATCTCCCCATACTACTTCAGTTTTTCATTGGATCTAAAATCTCTTCAATATCAGCATTCCATTCATCAATGCAGATCACAGGTTATCAATCAAATAGTTACTGAGTAGCCTAATATGTACAATAAATGAAAAGGCATTTATTAAGCTACATATTATATATCAGGCACTGTGCTTAGTGTTACGGATAAAAATGCAAAAAGAAGACAGTTCCTGTTCTCAAAGAGATTACATTCTAATAGTAAGAGATAACTCTTATAGGGGAGTGGTAGATAGAAAATGGTGTTTTAGACTGGAAATTCACAATGGAGACACTGGGCAGGCCTTTTTCAGAGGCCATGGTAGTGTTGATATGATTATTGTTTTCAGAGCAAGAGGTGGAATGGAATGGGTAGTAAGGGGGGAGTGAGAGGAGGAGGGAGGTATGGATAGAATGACTGAATGGGATGTAAAGCCTAACCTTAAATAAATCCTAACCCTAATTCCTAAATATGCACAGTGGATGGTTTGGTCTGGAGTTATCTAAATATAGTGTACCCTCCTCACCAATCAGGATAATATGTCCCCAAGCAAGAGTTTCAAAGTTGAGTTATTTAGCTTCTCCTGGGTTTGGTCTCCAGAGGTCACAGGGCATAACTGCAGTGAGCAGCAGGGTAGCATTGCAGGAAGATGACAAGGCACAAAATTAGAAAATCTCCCAATTTTCCCACCTCTCCTCCAACATTTGTCACTTTCCTTTTCTGTCATATTAGTCAATCTGGTAGGTATGAGGTGGTACCTCAGAGTTGTTTTAATTTGCATTTCTCTAATCAGTAGTGATTTTTTCATATGACTGTAGATAGTTTTGATTTCTTCTCCTGAAAACAGCCTGTTCATATCCTTCGACCATTTATCAATTGGGAAATGACTTGTATTCTTATAAATTTGACTCGGTTCTCTATATATTTGAGAAACAAGACCTTTATATGAGAAACTTGCTGTAAAAATCCCCTTTCCCCCAGTTTCCCTCTAACTTTGGCTGCATTGGTTTTGTTTATGCAAAACTTTTTTTTTGGCCTTTTTTTGGAGGGCAATTGGGATTAAGTGACTTGCCCAGGGTCACATGGCTAGTTTTTGTGTTAAGTGTTTGAGGCCAGATCAGAACCCAGTTCCTCCTGACTCCGGGGCCTTCGCTTTTACTCACTGTGCCCCCTAGCTGCCCCTTATACAAAACCTTTTTAATTTAATGTAATCAAAATTACCCATTTTACATCTTGTAATACTCTCTGTCTCTTGTTTGGTCATAAATTCTTCCCTTATCCATAAGATCTGACAGGTAAACTATTCCATGTTCCCCTAATTTGCTGATGATACTACCCTTTATGTTTAAGTCATGTACTCATTTTGACCTTATCTTGATATATGGTGAAAGATGTTGATCTATGCCCAGTTTCTGCCAAATTGCTTTCCAGTTTTCCAGCAATTTTTGTTAAGTGGTGAGTTCCTGCCCCAAAAGCTTGGGTCTTTGGGCTTATCAAATACTGCATTGCTATAGTCATTTGTTACTCTGTGTACCTAATCTATACCCCTGATCCACCACTCTATTTCTTAGCCACTACCAGATCATTTTGACTATTACTGCTTTGTAATATAGTCTGAGGTAGGGTACAAGTAGACCACCTTCCTTCACATTTTTTTTCCATCGATTACCTTGATATTCTTAACCTTTTATGCTTCTGGATGAATTTTGTTATTATTTTTCTATCTCTATAAAATATTTTTGGTAGTTTAATTGGTATGGCACTGAAGAGATAAATTAATTAATTTAGGTTTGGCCTACACATGAGCAATATTTATGCTTCTGAATTTATTTGTGTGAAAAGTGTTTGGTAAATGTGTTCACGAGAGATCTCTTTAATGAATATTTTCTACAGGAAGATGAGTTACAGAAATACTGGACTGATTCATGAAGTTATGGTTTCCATACCCACCTGTGCAAACACTGTCTAGTTCCAGAAAGACTTTATAAGTTGAAACCCTGTTTCCAAAATACCACTCCCTTGCCAATGGGATTAGTGTGTCTCTCTCTCATTCAAGGTGTGCCCTTCTTGACTCTCCTGGAATCTGCGGAAAGTGGAGAGAAGAGAGGCATTCTTTTCAGGTCTCCTCAGGAGTCTTGGAAGATGCTTTTCTCTGAATGACTTAGTGGTGGGGGTGGGAGGGAGGTGTCAAAAGAAGGAGCAGAGCTGTAAGTAGGCCAGAGTAACTAGAGCTTTATTCCATGGTGCCAAAATCTAGGGATATAACCATCGTAGTACTTCAATAGCAAGACAAGAAGCCAATTAGTAAGAATAATTAGTTAAAATGGGAAGCTACAAGATGATGAACTGGGAGCCATACCCTTGGTGACTTCTTCCTCAGTTCATTGATGCCACTGCCCATACCCACCCATCATTTGGCAGCTCCCATGGTGTTGGGAGGCGTACTTTGTGCCACTTGGCCTGGGTGTGTTTCTTATACTTTCCTCAAGCACAAAATTTGTTTTGGGGAGGAGGTAGAACATAGGAGTGCCCCACACTTTGCAAATACCTATTGACAACCCTTAGCATGTGGAAAAGAACAAGAACTCAACTTAAAACTTAAAAATAAGCTGTAATGAAAGTCCATACTATATAATAATTATGTACAAGCAAAGGAATGTAGGATTTAGAAATAGTCTCAGTCCTCTAGTCAGAACCCCTTTTTGTATGTGTCAGGAAACTGATACTTAAAGAGAAGTGACTTTTCCAAGGTTCCTCAGCTAGCAAGTAACCCTACTTATTTTCAAGCCCAGTTCACCCTATTCCAAATCTGACCTTCCACTACACGTTGCTAAAGAGTTAACCTTTGTATCTATTTGGTCATAAGATTTTGGGGTCTCATTTGCATGTCTATATTTGTCTACGCATTGTGAGGAAATCCCACAATCCCAACCAGAATGCAGCAGTGTATTGTTGCAGTACTTTCTCCCAAATACTTTCAGAAATATCTCAAGTTAGCAATGTGAGGGGGACTAAGAATAAGATTGGCCTCTCACACGTCCCTCCAAATCCCAAAATAATAGAGGGAAATTGGTGGATTGTAATAATATCAGAGCAACTAGGTACCAGTAGTGTGCCAGGCCTGAATTCATGAAGACTCATTTTAATGAGTTCAAATCTGGCCTCACTTACTAGCTGTGTGACCCTGGGCAAGTCACTTCACAGTGTTTGCCTCAGTTCCTCATCCATAAAGTGAACTGTAGAAAAAAAATGGCAAACCACTCCAGAAAACCCTAACTGGATTCACGAAGAGTCAGACACAACTGAACAACAACAATAATACACTCAAGAAGGCCAGAAGGAATGAGAAGAGTTTTCAAAGTGCCATGTTGAATGTTTTATTCCTCCAAAAGAAAGTCAAGCTATGCGTATTAGAACTTGTTTCAGGTACAATTCTCTTTTTCTATGTTATGGTGTATGTAAAGTGTTCATTTTATTTCACATTTGTGAGTTTCAATTTTAAAAAAATATTAAAAAACAAAAAAGAAAAAGAAATGTACTTCAAGATCCAAAATCTAGTGACTCAGATTGCAAAAATTCTCTTGGAAATATGCCCTTTAAATGAAATAGACCCAAATGAATTCTGAAGCGTTTCCCTACTAGTCCACACACAAGCTTTTTTCTTCAATGACCACTATAAGTATATACCTCATTAAAAGTGTACCCAACACTGAGAAAGTATCCAAAGGGTCTTTAAAAATTTTGGTTTCCCAGAGTATCATCCCTGCTCAACTGTTCATGGACACTGCTAAACACAACCAAAGTTTTATAGTCTTTAGCCTTGCATTTCAGCACCTCTCTTCTTCGATTCCTTCCCAAGTACCTTCTTTAATATTTTATCTATTATTATAGCATTCCTTCCTTTATTCTATCTTTGTTATATCACTTTCTTTAGCTTCTACTCATCTTTCTATTGTGTAAATGGCATGAATGAATATCAGATGTCAGAAAAAGCGAGTCATCTAACTAATGTATGCTAAGGGTGAATGGTAGTTTCTCTTTAAACCTTTCATGGTATTTGCTTATTAGCCCACATTTTATTGCTATCCTTTGTTTATAAATCACCCATATTTACCAATATATCTCTCCCCTTCCATCATCCAGAGAGACATCCTTTGTATCAAAGAAAGAAAAAGAGAAGAAATAGAATTCTGCAAAACTAGCCAACACATCAACCAAGTCCTACATTACATGTGAAATTTCATAGCTATACCTATTATGTCTGCAAAGAAGGGAGTGAGGTTCCTTCTCACATCTTTTCTTTGGGGTCAAACTTGGTCAATGTGATTTCATATTATTTAGTTTTGATTGTTTTGTCATTATTCTTTCTATTCACTTTGTTGTAAACTATGAATATAGTTTTTCCAATTCTGCTTACTTCACTCTGAGTCAGTTCATATAAACCCTCCAATCTTCTCTGTGTTCATTCAAATGAATATTTTACTGATAAAATTTCATATGACGTTGAATAGGAATTTTGGAGCAAGTAGCCTCCATTAGATCATGTTAATTGTCCTATTTTCTATACATACAATGGACCTGGGAGATAGAAAGGAAAAGGTTTATGAATCCCAGCTCCCAGAAACTCTTTTGGCTCCCTCTTCTAATAGAGAAAGGAGCAAGTCATTACTCTGTTTGCTGCCTCTCTCACTAGCTTCATTTCTTGAGGCAATGCCCCTATTGCTAGGTCATACATGGGCTTCTAGGGAATGGTGGTCAACTCCCACTATGATGGAAAGAGAGCTGACCCAAACCAGGTCAGATGTATCTGGGAGTCAATTCCAGTTTTATCTGATCTAAGGACTGCTGCTAGAGAAGTGAGAAGCCTAAACTTCCTTATAATCTCCAGAGAGTTCTCAGAATAGCTTCCAACCTAATTTTGAATAATCTTGAAGTTATGGGGACATTAGTGCATGGTGGACCAGTCTAAGATGTCACAGTCAGGAATTCAGTTATGAATACTACTCCACAGAAGATGTGGTGCTGATGTGGTAGAAGGACATTGGCCCTATGGTCAGAGGATCTGGATTTGAATCCTAGTGCCATACCTTTTACCTATATGACCTTGGGCAAATCATTTAATTTCTCTGAATCTCACTTTCCTCTTCTATATGTAAAGGGACCAAATAGCCCACACAGTTACCTCATCTCACTTAAAGTAAGTGATAAGATACCCTACCCATGTATAGTTACATACAAAATGGGGTGGGACTGGGTTTTCACTGTACAATCACTAAGGTATCTTTCAGTTTTAAATCCTCCTTTGTGCCAGAAAGATTGTAAGACTCCCAAGAGAAATAGTTCTCTTTAGGTTAAAGCTTTGAATCAATCTGAGCGTTCCCCCCTCTCCCAATGGTCACTTGTCTACACCTGGCATACATAGAGTGCGGTTGAAGGAAGACTTCAGTAGGTGGGAAGACTGGAAAAGCCTGAAAATATTCCATCTCCTCCTGAACTGGAGCTTCAAATATTAACTTTGTCATTTTGTTTGAAGAGTAGTGAATTCCTAAGTAGCCACAATCAAACATGAGTAGAAAAACACCTTCCAAAACCAAATTTAAATGATGTTTGGCTTTGTATCTCCCATTTTATATTATACACACCAAGGTCTACCTCATGGACAAATGTCAATATTGAGGCAACTGCGAGGTGCAGTGTTTAGTGCACTGGGTCTAGTGTCAAAAAGACCTGAGTTCCAATACAACCTTAGATATTTCTTGGCTATATGGCCCTGGGCAAGTCATTTAACCTCTGTTTCCTCAGTTTCCTCAACTATGAATGGGGAAAATAATAGCCTCTACCTCCCAGGCTGTTGTGAGGATAAGATGACATAATATTTGTACAGTGCTTAAGCACAGTGCCTGGAACTCGGTAGATGCTATTGACTTGTTAAATGCTAACGATTATTATCCTGAATTGATCATAACCTCTTTTTTTAGGTAAAAATAGGAGTGCACTGACTTTCTGTCTTAAAATAATAAAGGTAGTGTTATAATGAGATGGTATCAGAGAGGGGAGGCCATGTCTGCTATAGGAGCAATTGAAGTCATCAAATAGAGAAAGGCTACAGTTGAAGATGAATGGGAATCACTGTATTCAAAGCAGAGAAGATGAACATCAAAACAGATCACTACCATTCCTTGAACTGAATGCTCCATCTCTCACCTTGATACATTTGCAATAATCACCCTTCATGCGTGGAATGCATTCCCTTTTCATCTCTGCCTCTCAGAACACTTATTTCTTTAAGGATCAAGTCAGGTGCTAAATTCTCCAAGAAGCCTTCCCTGATCTCTCCAGGTCTTCCCCCTCCTGGATAGGGTAATTTTCATTGCTGTTTCGTAGTCATTTCAGCTATGTCCGACTCTTCATGACCCCATTTGGAGTTTTCTTGGCAAAGATACTAGAGAGATCTGCCACTTCCTTCTCCAATTCATTTCACAGATGAGGAAACTGAGGCAAACAGGCTTAAGTAACTTGCCCTGGGCCACACAGATTGTAAGTGTCTGAGACCAGATTTGAACTCAGGTCTTACTGATTTCAGGCTGGGCACTTTATCCACCGCACCACCAAACTGCCCCACCTTATATTATGCTTAACTGTGTACATGGGTGTATTTGCTCCTCCAAGTACTTTGAAGGCAGGAACTGTTTCATTTTGGTCTTTATATTCCATTGCCTAGCACAGTGCACTGTACATAATGGCAGAGGAGTGAGACAAGAATAAAGATCATACCCAGCAGAAATCTCAATGGAGGGCAGTTTAGATAGGGAATATTTTTAGCCCCCTTCCATTGGGAGAACTTGGTGGAATTGATCATGCCAGTGGGCAAAAGCTCTGGATATGAGTTTCTTTTGAAATTTCTACTCCCCCTCCCCTTCTCTTACCTGGGGAGTGGAGAGAAACCCAAGGATCCTTGGTATGAAATGATCTGTCCTTGCAGAGATAATGAGATCCATTCCTGAGGGTTTTAACTTTGGGCAAAGGTCCCAGTTATGTGTGCCTTCCTTTCTCTGCAAAGTTAAAAAGCTTACAAATATAGATTATAGATAAAATTCATGAAATATTCTGAGCTCCAAGTAATATACTGGTTACCAAGCCAGGAAGGTGGTCTCCCAGCTAGCTAAATTTGACAAAATCAATTATTCACAGGTCCCCATCCCTCTTTCTATAGCAAAAACATCAACTTGGTGTACAACTAAAATTACCTTTATCTAGTAAGTCATTGTTTAAAAAAGTGCAAATCATCCAGTGAGGAAAAATTTAAATAGCAAAGAAACAGTAATAAATCATGCTACCCGTTGTATAAGGTAATAACAGAAGGGAAAAACAGAATAGAGTAAATTTATCATTCTGCCAGAAGTTTCTCCTAGTACCCATAATTTCACCAGATTTTCTAAATAAGCCGAGGCAGGAGGAAGAACTCTAGTTGATAACTAGGTTTAGAATCAGTCTCGTGGAATGCATCCTTCTTACACTGCCACTGCTGCTGATGTTACTCCTCCCTCTACCATCTCCACAGCTTTCTCTTCGTATCTTTTTCTTGAGAGACTTAAAAATCGTTGCTGTAGTGGAAACCTCCTTCCCTTTCCAATCCCACAACAGTTTCCTCTCTTTCTGAGCTGTGAAGGAATGCAGTTCTTAGGTGTTTTTTTGTTTGTTTTTTTTTTAGCAACTTGGGCCCCCTGAGAAGGTAGACAGTTCAAGCCTTGCCAGAATTACTATCATAGTAGTAATTGAAATTCACAGAGTCCTTCCAAATTTGAAAGCTTTACATATATTCTCTCATTAGAGTCCAGAGATCATGTCATGAAGGACTTAATGATTTCAGTTCTGAAACTTCAACTCTGAGGTCTTCAGTCCCCTGAAGGCCTTATACGACTTACTCTGCCTCCCATGACTTTTTATATGTTATCCCTCCTCATTAGAATGAAAGTTTCTTGACTGGGTGTAGCAACAACCACACTGGTACACCCAGGATGGCTTCTAGCACAGGTTCTTAGATCTGCTTTACTAGGAAAGATAGCTGTTTAGGGGGTCAGCAAACTTTTTAAAAATCACATTCTCTAGTTCAGGGGAAAAGACAGCACCCTGAACTTCAGAGAAAATACAAGCAGAGAAATAACAACCAACAGACAGGGCTCTGACTGCTTGAATCAATTATATACTTTACATACATACCTGGATGGAGAGAGCCTTTATATCTGAGCAGTAGGGGAGTTCTGAACATACAACCACTTAGAATCTTGACTAGGGAATCACAAAATCCTTCTCACAAGTAAGCCTTAAAGCAAAATACCAACTCACAGTATATATATACACCAGAACCAGAAGGTATCACAACCCTTTTTGAACCAGTACCTAATTAGAAATTAGCAAAAGGTGTGAAAGTCTTCCTACTAGCAAGCCTCCCCTAAGAAAGCTTCCCTTAATGGGCTCCTCCTGAGGCCTATAAATGGGTGTGGAAGATCTTAAATCCCATTAACATTACACTGGGGATCTCTCCTTTTTATTAGTATCCACAATGCCTAGTAAGATGTCTGGCACATAGTAAGAGCTTAACAAATACTTTTTCATTCATTCATTCATTTACATCAACTGTAGTTTTTGTAATTTTTATTTAAGTATAGGTATTTGAATCTCCATTTTATAGGTAAGAAAACTGAGGTTCATTAACTTTCCCATGGTCACACTACTACTAAGTGTTAGAGACAGGATTTAAAACTAGGTTTTCCTGACTTCAAACCTAATAATAGGTTTAGTAGGATTAACGAATATTTTTTGAATTGAATTCCAAGTAAAGTAAAGTAGCAAACTTCTGCATAGTTTTTGTGGATTCTACAAGCAAGGATTTTTTCCTTTCTTCCTTTCCTTTCCCCCAGGTTCTCATTGATTTTCTAAAGAGGGACCTTTCTTTATTTGTGTTTATTTACTTGAAACACAAACTTAACAATGGAAAGTTCAGAAGTTTACCCAAGTTGGTGCTGGTCCAGCGATTGCTTGCATGAAAATTCCTGGCCCAGCTGCAAAGGGAAGGAAACTGCTTGGGCAGCTAATCAGAGGAGACTTGCTGGCCCTCACCAACTGTCCAAGGGCCACCCCTGCCCTGCTGCCCTCAAGAATGGGAATGCTAATGTGCACACCAGCTTCCTGTCACAAGGACATGAAAGAGGATGCTGATTCTGTCCATGACACAAAGAGATGAATGAATGAAAAAGCATTTATTAAGTACTAATAGACTTCATCTGGAGTGTTGTCTTCAATTCTGGGCACCAGTTTAAGAAAGACATTGATAGTGAAAATATGTTTAATATGAATGTTTATGTAGAGTCTATATCAGATTACACATTGCCTTGGAGAGAGGAGGGGAGGGAGGCGGAGAAAATTTAGAACTCAAAATCCTATGGAAGTAAATGTTGAAAGCTAAAAATAAATAAATAAATGAATAGTTTAAAAAAATCCGTTAAGCAAAAAAAAGATAGATAAACTAAAGAGCAAAGAGAAAAGGGCAACCAGCATGATGAAGGGCTTTGAATTCATGACATCATCATCATCATCATCATCACCATCATCACAGCTAACATTCATATAACACACTGCATGCTAGGTACTGTGCTACACACTTTCTAAATGTTATCTCATTTTATCCTCACAACAATACCGGGATGTAGGGGCTGTCATCACCCCGGTTTGCAGATGAGAAAATCGAGACAGAGGTTAAGGGACTTGGCCAGGGTTATACAACTACCAAGGGCTGAGATCATATTTGAATTCAGGTCTTCCATATTCCAGACTAAGGGCTCTATCTATTGTAGCGCCCAGCTGCTATTAGAATGTGAGTCTTTTTGAGTGTAAGCCTTTTGAGGGGATACAAAAAGAGGCAAAAGATAGCTCCTTTCTTCAAGAATCTCACAATCTAATAGGAGAGACAACCAATTATGTACAAGCAAGTCATCTACAGGATAAACAGTACGTAAATAAGGTAGGGGAAAGGCACTCGAATTAAGAGAGGCTTGGAAAGACTTCTGGTAGATTTTAGTTGGGACTTAGCCAAGGAAGGCAGTGGGTGGAGATGAGAAGGGAGAGTATTCCAGACACAGGGAACAGCCAGCCGGGGACCTGGAGCTGGGAGATTGAAGGTCTTATTCATGGGACAGTTAGGAGGCCAGTGTCACTGGACTGAAGAGTATGTGATAGGGAGCAATGTATAAGAGGACCAGAAAGGTAGAAGGGAGCTAGGTTATGAAGGTCTTTGAATGCCAAACAGAGACTTTTACACATGATCCTGGAGGTGATAGGAAGCCACTGGAGTTATGGAGTGTGAAGTTGACTTGGTCAGACCTGTACTTTGGGAAAATCACTTTGGCAGATGAATGGAAGATGAACTAGAGTAGGGAGAGATTTTCAGTAGGGAGACCAACCATCAGGCTATTGCAATAGTTAAAGGATTAGGTGATAAGAGCCTGTATC
Source organism: Petaurus breviceps papuanus (assembly GCF_028583685.1). NCBI lineage: Eukaryota > Metazoa > Chordata > Mammalia > Diprotodontia > Petauridae > Petaurus > Petaurus breviceps. The sequence goes on along the minus strand of NW_027186540.1, from coordinate 5,383,706 downwards.
AGCATTGTGACAATAGTAGGGGAAAGAAGGGGATGTATTTGAGAAATGCTGCAAAGGTGAAATGGGAATTGATGAGGTGCCCAAGTGAAACAGTATAGTTGCAGAAGAGAAGAGAAAAGGGAAGAGAAGAGGAGAGGAGAGGAGGGGAGAGAAGAGAAGAGAAGAGAAGAGAAGAGAAGAGAAGAGAAGAGAAG